>NC_083351.1:184980512-185291606 GCF_030254825.1 Meriones unguiculatus
CTCCTATGCCCTTCCCCAGTCCACTGATAGAAGTCCTCCTCCCCTTCTATGTGACACTAGCGTATCTGGTCTCATCAGGACCTGCTCCTCTGTGTCCTGGCAAGCCTGCACCCCCAGGGGAGGAGATGAGAGAGCCTGTCACTGAGTTCATGCCAGAGAAAGTCCCTGCTCCTCTAACTAGGGATCCCACTTGAACACTGAGTCTAGGTGGTGCATCTGAGCATGGTCTTTGGTTGGGGTATCAGTCTCCGCAGGACTCCCAGGGCTTGGGTTTTTGGCTCTGTTTGTTTCCATTTGGAGCTTCTGACCCCTCCAGGTCTTTATATGGCCCCCTTCTTACATATAATTCCATACCCTCTGCCCAAAGTTTGGCTATGAGTCTCAGCCTCTGCTTCAATACCTCAATCAATATAGTCTTTCAAAAGTCCTCTGTGATAGGCTTCTGTCCTGTTCCCTGTCTTCTCCTGCTTCCAATCTCTATTGTGTTTGTTCTTCTGAATGAGGATTGAGCATCTTCCCTAGGTTCTTCCTTGTTGCTTAACTTCTTTAGGAGTATAGATTTTAGTGTGTTTATCCTATATTATATGTCTAATATCCACTTATAACTGAGTATATACCATGTGTGTCTTTCTGATTCTGGGTTACCTCACTCAAGATGATCTTTTCTAGTTCCCACCATTTCCTGAAAATATCATGATTTCCTTGTTTTTAATTGCTGACCAGTATTCTATTGTGTAAATGTACCACAATTTCTGTATGCACTCCTCTGCTGAGGGACACCTAGGTTGTTCCCAGCTTCTGGCTATTCCGAATAGATCACCTACAGATTGGTAAAGGATTTCACCAACAAACCTGACAAAAGGTGAATATCCAGAAAATATAAAGAACCTAAGCACCAACTAACCAAGTCATCCAATTTAAAAACGGGATACTGAGCTAAACAGAATTCTCAGTAGAGGAATATATAATGGCAGAGAAACACTCTAAGAAATACTTAGCCATCAGCGAGATGCAAATCAAAACAACCCTAAAATTTCACCTTAAACCAGTCAGAATGGCTAAGAGCAAAAACTCAAATGATAACACACACTGGAGAGGATTTGGAGAAAAGGGAACCCTCCTCCATCGCTGCTGGGAACGCAAACTTGTACAACCACTTTGAAAATCAATCTGTTGCTTTATCAGAAAATTAAGAATAGTGCTACCAAGATCCAGCTATACCACTCTTAGGGATATATTGAAAGTATGCTAAAATATAAAACAAAGACATTTGCTCAGCCGTGTTCATAGCAGTTCTATTTGTATTAACAATAATTATTTAAAGTCAATGGACAGGAATCCCAACTAGGTATATCACAGAGGAGGCACTGATACGTGGAATAATTACTCTTTTTTATAACTATATCTTAGAATATTGCTAACCTTTATCTTGCAAATTGTAGACAAACTAAAATGCTAGCAGAATATCTTTAGTAATTCCTAGTTCAAAAACATAAGTTATAATTACGAGTACTGGTTACTTTTCTTGTCAACTTGACAGAAGCTAGAGTTATATGGGAAGAGTCACCACAATCTTAATTGAAAAACTGCTCACAGAGGGCCTCTGAAAGACTCTACCTAGCAATGTATCAAAGCAGATACTGAGACTCATAACCAAACCATCGGCAGAGTGCAGGGAATCATATCAAAGAAGGGGAAGTTAGTAAGATTTGGAGAAGATAGGAGCTCCACAAGGACCAAATATATCTGGGCACAGTGGTCTTTTCTAAGACTGATTCTCCAGCCAATGACCATGCTTGGATATAACCTAGAATCCCTGCTCAGATGTAGCCCATGGCAGCTCAGTGTCCAAATGGGTTTCCTAGTAAGGGAAACAGGGGCTGTCTCAAACATGAACTTTGTGGCTAGCTCTTTGACCTCCCTACCCCTTTGGGAGGAGAAGCCTTGCTAGGCCACAGAGGAGGACATTGCAGCTAGTCCTGAAGATACCGGATAAGCTAGGATCAGATGGAAGGGGAGGGGACATCCCCTATCAGTGGACTTAGAAAGGGGCAGGGAGGAGATGAGGGAGGGAGGGTAGGATTGAGAGGGAATAAGGAAGGGGGCTACAGCTGGGATACAAAGTAAATAAACTGTAATTAATATAAAAAATAAAAAAATAATTAAAAAAACTTTAAAAGAAAAAAGAAGAAAAGTGCTCGTAGAAGACATCCCTGTTCTGGTGCTCCTGGACACTATGACAAACACACTGGGCAGGCCCTAGGGAGCACCTGGTAAGCAGCACTCGCTACCTTCAGGCCTCTGCTTACCCTCAGTTCCTGCCCTAACTTCCAGCAGTGAGGAATGTAACCTGAGACTTGTGAGCAGAAATCCTTTCCTTCACAAGTTGATCTTGGTTTCGTTGGTGATTCATTGAAGCAATGGAAACCCTAAGACAAGAATGATCTTCACTGCTACAAAGTGAGGACAAATCTTGGAAGAGACAAAACAAACCAGATAAGAGAATGCTAAATTTCTGTTGGTACAAACTATCCACCATTTCTGATTGAGAACTGAGTCAATTATGTTTGGAGGAGAAATTAACTGAACTTGGTATCGCCAAAATGACAGCTGAGGTTGGAACTGCTACCTAAGAGGCAGATTCACTTACACCAATTAGTTACCTTCTATTAAAAGAAACAAATAAAACTTAATAATCTTAGGAGAAAAAAGAATCTTCTATGTTCATATGTTCATGGCACAAAAGTCTATAATATTTGAGAATTAATCAGAGAGTACCTGGTATGTGAAATAAGAACTAGATACACATGTTCCAGTGAATGACTACACAACAGCAAAAGCTAACATTTAGTCTATGCTCCTGGTAATATATATATATATATATATGTGTGTGTGTGTGTGTGTGTGTGTGTGCATATGTGCATATGTATTGTTTATTAGTTAAAATAGTTCAGGTACTTCAGGCAAAGAGAGATTAATAGGATTGAAATAGTTAAAAGTCTTGAACACAAGAAAGAAAGGGAGAGAGACTAAAGAAAAAGGTGATGTCAGCATTTTCCAAATATTGGTTCACTAACTATTCCTGTTATCCTTGATAGTAACATGGCTTGAGGCTTTTCAGTCAGAGTAGAACAAGAGGGCTCATAAGGGTTGAATGGATTAATCCCTTGTTAATCATTTTGTAGCATTCTAGGTTGGGCCTAGTTTGAAAAAGTTGGTGCCTGGGGTGTGATGGGCTTATAACTTGCCTTGGTTCTCTCCTATTTCTGCTCCTTTCTGCTTTCAGGTTGCCATGAGTGAAGACACTTTTCCATTGCACAATCCAGAGCATGATATTGTTCCTCACCCTAATCCCAGAACCAACAGACTCAAGGATTCTGAACTAAAGTCGCCAAGACCATGATCTACAATTACCATATTCTCTCTAAGTTTTTTTCAGGAGTATTTTGTTACATCGATGTAAATCTGATGAATGCACTGGGTCATCTGCTAATGCTCTGGCAGATGTCTCTCAATGCACGATTGCTCTACGTAGAGGTCAGCATCAGCTCCTACCACCACTTAGAGAAATTGTGCAGCTTTCTGACCTCAGTGTCATCACATGGTTGCATCTCAGCTGGCTGACACTAGGAAGACTATATTCAAAAGGAGGGTATTTGTGTTTTCTCTGTTGTCAGTATACAGAGTGCTTCAAACTATTTAGATTAGAAATGGCACTTGCTTGGGCACAGAAATGTGAAGAGTCAACTTCTTCCCCTGTGAACTAGGGGAGCAGTGAGAAAGGCAGGGACAGCATAAAAGTAAACAGACAATATTCAGCATAATTATTATTACCATTTTACGTTTGAACAAACAAACACAGAGAAATCAAGGTGTATGCCCAAGGTTATATAGCAGGCCATCTGCATGTGCTTTGCATGGGAACTCCAGAACTGAATCCAGAGTCCATGTTCTTATGTGGTGAACAATACCCTGTTTTTAATATTTCACAGTTGTAAACAAAGCCACAAAAATGTATTCTTCTTTGGGTCTACTTGCTAATTTTTGTGATAATAGTTTGAAAATAATTACCGTTAGCTTTCCTTAGATTTTTCTAAATTACTGTTTTGAATCACCAAGACAACCATCTAATTTCAGAGCCCATTTTGTGTTTTGTTTTCATAATTGCATCTATGCCACAGTATCATGACAAGTGACTGGATTAAACTTTGAAGTCTTGGTAAGCAAGTTTGGCAGTGTGCAATGTGCATGTCCCATTGTGCAGAATAGCAAAACTTGTTCTTCATCTCCCGTAGTAGTCAGGGTTATTTTGTAATATGTATAGTGTCGAAACTACTCTTTTTCAGCAATAGCTTGTAAGTAGAGATCTTTCCACTGAACAAGGAATTAATTTACTGAATTAATTGGTGAATGGAAGATTTTAATTTGACATCATGAAAATGATTCAGTGAAATAGAATATCACGCTATCTTAAATGTGCAGGCTAATGTGAAAACTGCACTGTCAAATATGTCATAATGGATGGCACATCTGAGAGCCCAGTGAGGTAAATGACCTCAGGCCAAGTCACACAGACAAATAACCCTTGACAGAACGAACAAAATGTAGAGGAAAAAAATAAGCTATGAGAAAGAACATAGCTGTGGTCTTAAAACCAAAACAGAACACAATAGAGGTTTTTTATTTAGTGCTATGTTTACTTTTGCACAAAACTGCAGCATACCAGTCTTAACACATATCATCTAGTATGAAATTCACAATTTTATTTGTTAGAAAAAGAGCTTGAAGAATTTTTATATATTTAAATATATACATAATGTATATGTAGATATAAAATATATTCTTAAGCATTTATTGTAGTGATTCTGTTTAGGTTCTAAAATGTTATTTTTGAATCAAATAAAAATTTATTTGTCATTAACACAAAAACATAAGTAAATATTTTCCTGGGCAAGTAGCTCACACTTACGTCATAACTTCGCCACCGTGACACTGCTGTCTCCCGAGTCTCACCAATATAGTCACTCGTGCCCAGCAAAGAGAAGCAAATACAATGCAAGAACTCACTCAAAGTTACCTGAAACTGAACATACTGTTTCCATTTATCTGCCTTGAAAATTAAACAGAAGGTGCAGTCTAATTTGCTTAAAAATCCCAACAACAGGGATTAGTAATGCCAGAAGAAATTTAAAAATAAGGAGAAAGGGAGCATTAATGAAATCAGCATCAGAGGGAAGGGGAGGAGGAGCTCCCTTATCAGTGGACTGGGAGAGGGACACTGGTGGGGAAGAGGGAGACTGGGATTGGGAGGGGAGGACAGAGGGAGGTACAGGGAGGATACAAAGTGAATAAAAATAAGTCTCAAAAAAAAAAAAGATTAGCATCAAAGCAAGTACATATGCTTATAAATTTTCCACAGATTCGTTTTGAATTTTTATTTTCATATTGATTACAGTTTATTCACTTTGTATCCCAGCAGTAGCACCCTCCTTCATTCCCTCCCAAACTCACCCTCCCTCTCTCACCTCCTCCCATGTCCCTCTCCAAATCCACTGATAGAAAGATCTTACTCCCCTTTCATCCCCCTCCCCTGATAAGAGCCTATCATGTCTCATCAGGACTGGCTGATTGTCTTCCTCTGTGTCCCAGCAAGGCTGCTCCCCACTCAGAGAGAAGTGATCAAAGAGCCAGCCACTGGGTTCATGTCAGAGACAGTCCCTGTTCTCCTTACTAGGGAACCCACTTGGATACTGAGTTGCCATGGCTACATCTGAGCAGGGGTTCTAGGTTATATTCAGGAATGGTCCTTGGTTGGAGTATCAGTCTCACAAAAGATCCATGTGCCCAGATTTTTTTGGTTCTGTTGCTCTCCTTGTGGAGCTCCTGTACCATACAGGTCTTCCTATCTTCCCCTTCTTTCATAAGAGTCTCTAAGATTCTTAGCTGGCTCTAAAATGATTGTTCCTAGGTGGAATGAATACACCTTCATGCAAAAGAGCTGTTGGGAACCCTCAGTTGTCAACTAGTGACTTCAGTCATGCTTGTTAGGTAGAGTTTAGAATTCTTGTTCATTAATGACAGGTCGAATTAGTAAATAACTTACATGTTTTTGAAATCACACCATATAAATAAATGTACATCTGAAAATTAATGGTTTTGTTAAAATTTGGGGATAAATATAAGTCATATTTCCAAGACACAAAATTAAGTGTTCTGCCAGTAATTTAGCTGTGTGACAAAACAAAATTCAATATTCTAGGAAATAACTTAATCCACTGTTTTCAAAATTAATCATTTATAACATATAGCTCTCAATAAAAGAGTTATTAGATAATATATGAAATTATGAAGAAACTATCAATAAATATATACCTTCATAATATGTTAGAATTAAAAGGCAATAACTTAAAAATAAATGTAGCAATGTTAAAAGTATTTCAGAAAATCTTTAATATAACAATGGAGTAAATGTTGAATTTCAGAAATGATATTAAAATGGCAACAGTAAACTACATAATCTGTATAGAACTGAAATGATATATTATTTGACATGAAAGACATTGGATATAAAAACAATAGATCAAAAAAGATATATTGTTGCTAATCTGAGTTTCCCTTTTGGGTTCTAAATCTCATCAATAAAAGAATTTACAGATATACTCAGGGAATCTTGAGAATAATTTTATTACAAGATAAATTAATAGAGAATAATTTTGAATGAAACAGAAGAAGGAAGGCAAGCTTTGAATTTTGGAGATGGAGGGGGAAGAAGAGGAGGAAGAGGGGAAAAGGAGAGGAGGAAAAATCAGGACATATACAGTAGACACGGAGTTCACAGTATCCAACAAGAAGATTCAAAGAAAGTAAAGGAGGAAAAATGATGAGTAATAGACATGGATCTGAGTTTCAAGCTTTCCTCAGTCTAGTCTCCTGTGTCTCAAAACAAAAGATTGTATCAGTGATACATACCAAGAAACAGAGACAATTTATTAAGAGAAGGCAAATACTATGGAGAACAGGAGTACACTATAAACTGAGGGAAGAAGTCAAAATCCATTTTGTCAAGAAATGGGTAATCATTTTTCATATGTTTTATACACAGCATTCTCTCCTCTTCCAAGTTAGCATTCCTTGGGCTTGCTTTGCACATAACCTGTTCCCTATGTGGAGCTCTGTGAAAAAACCTTCCCCAGCATTCTCTACACACTGGCTTCGTCATGTTTTAATTGTCATGTTTCTGTCCCTTGTCCATACATTCCTGGTGCAATATCAGAACCCTCAACCATCTGTCTTGCAATATTAAGTGCCTGTGTATGTTACCTGGAAACTCAGAAGGATAAAAACAGAAAGCTTAAGGCTTAATATATGAGGCAAAATATTGTTCAGTAATATTCTCCATGTAAACAGAAAGAACAAACTACAGATGTAAGAAGTTCAGAAAAACTTATGCAGAAAAACACAAAAGAAGTGCCACAACTAATCATAATATTGCTAATGTAAAGGAGAAATAAGAAAAACCTCTTAATATAAGAGAGGAAACATTATATATTAGACATGAGAGGTGTTGACTCATTTTTTGTTGTAAATAGTGGAAGAGAGAATCTAATATAACGGAGTCTGTAATGATCAGACAAAAACTAGGATAATTTACTCAATGAATATTTAGTTTAAAGATGAATCTTTGTTGGAAACAAAAATAAAAGGAATTTTCCATTCCAAAAATACTAAAGAAACTATTTAGGCAGAAGAAAAAAAATGTTATATGGTATGTCAGATGTATGGAGGGCAATGAAAAACATGTTTTAGTAAATGCACTTAATTATGATTTGCTTTTTCTTAAATTATGTGAAAGTTGTTATGTTGATGTGATAGTTTGCTTTCCGTTGCCGTGATAAATAACATGGCTGAAAAATAATATGGAGATCAAAGGGGTTATCTGACATACACCTTCCTGATCGCATTGCAGCTCGCCATGGAGGCAAGTAAGGACAGAAGCTCATGCAGGTACTAAACGCAAAGACCAAGGAGAAAAGCTGCTGTTTTCATAATCTCTATGGCTCACTCAGCTTGCTTTATTATACAATTCATGGCCTCCTTCCCATGGATGGCATTGCCTGTAGTGGGCAGACTCTTCTATCATAATCCGTACAATGCCAACAGTCCCACAGGCCAATATGATGGAAACAATTCCTCAACAGAGGTTCTTTCTTCTCAGATTATGTTAGTTTGTGTCAACTTCACAAAATTAAGCAGCACAATCATCTAAAGCTAAAAGAAAAAAAAACTATACTTAATTTGGGTATGACGTGTAATATGTAGAAATTAAATATATAATAAAAGGGGATAGAAGTAGAATTGGGTTGTATATGAGATAGTGTAACAGTAATTAAAAGAAATGTGATATTGTGAAGGGAATAGTTTCTCTAATTTTGTTTTCTGCCCTTTTGTCTTTTGTATACAGGAGGGCTACTGATTTTTTGGAGATAATTTGGTATCCAGCCTCTTTGCTGAAGGTGTTGATCAGCTGATGAAGTTCTCTGGTTGAGTTTTCTGGGTCACCCATGTACATGATTATATCATCTGCAAGTAGTGATACATTGACTTATTCCTTTCCTATTTATATCTCCCTGATCTCCTTTACTTGTCTTATTGCTCTAGCTGGGACTTCAAGTACTATGTTGAAGAGATAGAGAGAGAGTGGGCAGCCTTACCTTGTCCCTGATTTCAGTGGGATTGATTTAAGTTTCTCTCCATTTAGTTTGATGTTAGCTATAGGCTTGCTGTATGTTGTCTCTACTATTTTTAGGTATGTGCCTTGTATTCCTGATTTCTCCAAGACTTTAAATATGAATTGGTGTTGCATCTTGTCAAATGCTTTTTAGGCATCTGAGGAGATTATCATGTGGTTTTTCTCCTTCAGTTTGTTAATATGGTGGATTACATTGATGGATTTCTGTTTATTGAACCACCCCTGCATACCTGGGATGAAGCCTATTGGTCATAGTGAATGATACATTTGATGTGTTCTTGGATTCCTTTTACAAGTATTTTATTGAGTATTTTTGCATCCATGTTCATAGTAAGGGGAATAGGGACTATTTCTGACATGAACTCAATGGTGGGCTCTTTGACCCCCACCTCTGAGGGAGGAGCAGACTTGCTAGTCCACAGAAGAGGACATTGCAACCAGTGCTGAAGAGACTTGATAAGCTAGGGTCAAATGGAAGGGGAGGAGGTCCTCCCCTATTGGTGGACTTGGAAAGGGGCAGGGAGGAAATGAGGGAGGGAGGGTGAGATTGGGAGGAAATGTGGGAGGGGTCTACTGCTGGGATACAAAGTAAATAACCTGTGATTAATATAAAAAATAAAAAAAGAAAAAGAAAAAAAAAGTGATAAGGTCTGAAGTTCTCTTTTTTTGTTGTTGGGTCTTTATGTGGTTTAGGTATCAAAGTGACAGTGGCTTCATAGAATGAGTTTGGTAATGTTCCTTCTGTTTCCATTTTGTGGAATAGTTGAAGAGAATTGGAGTTAGCACTTCCCCCTTCTAGTGGGAATGTAAACTTGTACAACCACTTTGGAAATCAATCTAGCACTTTTTCAGACAACTAGGAATAGTGCTACCTCAAGATCCAACTATGACACTCCTAGGCATATATCCAAAATATGCTCAAGTATAGGACAAGGACATTTGCTCAACCATGTTCGTAGTAGTTTTATTCATAATAGCCAGAACCTGGAAACAACCCAGATGTCCCACAACTGAGAAATGGATACAGAAATGGTTATACATTTACACAATGGAATACTACTCAGCAATTCAAAACAAGAACATCATGAAATTTGCAGGCAAAGGGTAGGAACTATAAAAGATCACCCTGTCTGAGGTATCCCAGAAGCAGAAAGATACACATGGTATATACTCACTTATAAGTGGATATTAGACATATAATATAGACTAAACATACTAAAATCTGTACACCTAAATAATCTAAGCAAGAAGGAGGATCCTGAGTAAGATGATCAATCTTCACCCCGAAAGGCAAATGGGAAGGACATCCAAAGTGGGAGAAAATGGGTAACAGAATGGGAGCCTACCACAGAGGGCCTCTGAAAGATTCTATCCATCAGGGTATTAAAACAGATGCTGAGATTCATCGTTAAACTTTGGACAGAGTGCAGGGAATCTTATGAAAGAAGTGGGAGATAGGAAAACCTGGATGGGACAGGAGTTCCACAAGGAGAGCAACAGAAGCAAAAAATATGGGCCTAGGGGTCTAGGGATCTTTTGTGAGACTGATACTCCAACCAAGGACTATGCATGGAGATAACCTAGAACCTCTGCACAGATGTAACCAATGGCAGCTCAGTCTCCAAATGGGTTCCTTAGTAAAGGGAACAGGGACTGTCTTTGACATGAACTCAGTGGCTGGGTCTTTGATCACCCCCCTTTGATAGGGGAGCAACCTTACCAGGCCATAGAGGAGGACAATGCAGCCAGTCCTGATGAAACCTGATAAGTTAGGGTCTGATGGAACTGGAGGAGGACCTGGAGACTTTTAGAATGGACTTTTAGAGGGGCATAGGAGAAGATGAGGGAGAGAAGTTGGGATTGCGTGGGAATGAAGGAGAGAGCTACAGCTTGAATACAAAGTGAATAAACTGTAAGTAATATAAAAATAAAAAATATAAAAATAATAATAATAAAGAAATGTGCTGTTAGAAGTTTCAACTAGATATGTTAGTACTTAGGGAAAGTAGTAAGGCATAAATAATCAAACAAATAAGGCATAAGTTTAAGAACTACTATAAGCTGGAGTGATATACTATTACAAATTGATTAATCAACAGAAAATGGAAACAACATATAAATAAGGTGCATAGGATGTAAGATACAAAAAACCAAGGTGGTACAGTAGCCTTGTATCTACAGAAATTGTAAGCTCTAAGATTCCCAAAGTAGACCTGAAGCCATAACTAATACAGAATCGTGTATTTGAGTATATATATATATATTCATATATATCATATCTATGAGAATGTTAAAAATTAGGCACAATCAGATATTAGTTCTAACTGACTAATAGCACAGGATATTTATAGCAATGTGCTTTAATAAAATTCCCAACAACATATTTTCTTTGCTTCGTGACATTGTTAAGTGTCAAGATACAGCTGACTTGATAAGAGAGGAAATTGTTAATTCACTAAGACCATATATAGAGTGGATACCCTGCAAAAAGGGATGGTCCACAGTCCAGAGGGGCAATGTGAGATTCCACCATGCTCTTCAGAATAACAAACAACTGAAAACTGAAGAATTATTTGTATCTGCAATTTTCTTTTTCATATTTTCCAGATAAGGTTGTGTGCAGTTATCTGAGTCTATGGAATGCAAAACTTGGTATGAAGGTATAATTATAATCCTAAGTAATATCTTCAGAATAATTTCATTAATTGTAAATGCAGTAAGCTCACTGATTATAATAAGAAATTGTATATCACATTTCAAAAATGTGCTGTGTTAAAACAAAGCTTAGTGAGAACTTGAAGTAAAAGGATGGGAATAAACTTTGCTATTCAAACTGTAGACCAAGGAAATGTGCTGTTTTATTAGTACAAACCAAAGCAGATTTCAAAATAACAAATATTGTTGGAGGTAAAAGGGGACATTTGAAATAATGAGTCAATTCTTCAAAAACGATTCTTCAAAAATACTCAGGCTTTGCTTTCTTGACAAAGGAGTATCAAAATACACAGGACTTACACAAAGAAAAGATAGATATGAAAATTGTAGCACTCTTTTCTGAGTATTTGATTGGGTAAACAGGCTATGTAATGCACAGAATATTTGAATGGCATTATTAATCAGTTTGACACAGCTAACAATATCATGCATTTCAATGTGTGGAGCTCAGATTTAATCACAAAGTACAATTTTCATAAGAACTGTTCATTCAGAGGAAGAGCCCTGCTCCCTTGGGAACCACATTCCAGATCCAAAGATCTCTTGATCCCATCCTGTACATTAGTGTATAAGATACACCATACACTAGGATTGATATCTTTGAGTGGTCTTTCCTAATCCATCCACAGGAGTAGCATGCTTTCCTAGCCTCTATTGTGCCAAGACCTGTATTTAATTACTTGTTGAAAGCAAAAAAGAAATCAATAGAAAATACTAGATGGTATCAGATGTGACGATATTGCAAAGTTTGCAATTTAGATATGGTCGTTGCATGCTCTCTGGGCAAAAAGAGGGAGCTGACATTTTCTAGTTAGCCCAAGATTAGTTGGTGGAAAAGTCTAGTATATGATTCTTTGTCTCACTCAGCCAAATGCGTTTATTTTCCTTTACAGGTACTCCCCAACTCTGGAACTGTGTCAACGCTGGTCATTTCATCTATCTTTATAGTTTTGGCACTTTACAATTAACAGTCATTCAATTTTCTATTTTGTGTGTCCTTGAAGGAGTTTAATGTCTCTCATGCTGTTGTTCAGATGACCCTCTGCTCTTTTGATGAGTACTCAGTTGACAGTTGGCTGATCTTAGCTTGATACTTTCCTTTGTCAAGGTTTCAATAGCAGTTCATAAAGATCAGCCACCCGCATTCTTTATACTTGTCAAGCGAGTATGTCAAATCATTCAAGTGCTGTAGCTTCTGTGTAACTTTGTACTTATCTACCACATTTACACAATTACTGGGAAAGTCATAGTAACTGCCACTATGCTTAATGCTGTGCAATTGAACACATACTAAATTGATATCAATATCTGTCCCTGGCTGTTATCAAGTGCTAGTACTTCCTTGGTAAGAGTTGGGGCCAGAAGAGGACCTTTCCTGTCCATGCTGCAACTTTGACTGGCTTGGTTTTGTACAGATCTGAGGCAAGAAACACAGCTCCCTTGGGTTCATGAGTGTGATATCTATGTCATGTCCAGAACACAGCATTTCATAGCACTACTCCCAAACATCCAATTCTTAAATTCTTGGTGGTAGTGGGTATTAAAAATGTCCCTTCAAAGCTGAGCACCCACTCTCTTAGTCTCAGTACTTAGACCAATTGTGTGTCTCTCCGTGAACTGCCTTCCACTGCCGTAGAATTATTATCATATAGTTGATGACTCCTCGGGTATAAAATTCCATCCTGAAAGTCTAATTTCAAAAATAATTTTCAGTACCAACTGTCTACCCATAAAGCATCCCAAGAGTACACTTTGGGATCAAGGTCAACACAAAGTTAATTTATTTAGGTACAAATTCCCATAAGTAGGGCTGGAGCGATAGCTTGAAGTTGCACTCTGCTACACTTGCAGAGGACTGGAGTTTGGTTCTTAGCATCTACACTGAGGCTGATGAACACCTATAGCTCTAGCTCTAGGGGATTTGAATTCTTCTTCTGCTCTCTGTGGGTGCCTGCACATGAATGAATGTGTGCACACACAAACTTAATGTATTAATTGAGAAAATGAAGAAAATAAAATAATATTTAGAGAGAGCTAGTACACAGTGTGTTGTTGGCTGACAGTTGCTGTAGAAAACTGCTATAGATAACTGTATGGAGACCAGCCTCCATGAAGGTATTCAGAGTGTTGTCCAAGGTTTGTTTCTTGAAGAAAAATGAGAGAAGTAGTGTCAAATGCAATAGGTGGTATGTGATAGTAAGTGCTGTATACAATTGCTGTGATAGGATTTGAAAAATAAAGCATATTTAAAGTATAACCAGCTTAAATGCTATATATCATTTCAAGTCCAACTCATAACTCAAAGTGCTGAGAAAGAGCATTTTGATATCCCATTATGGCTGAATATTATTCAGTCTTTTTTATTCTCTGTACTCTGGCCAGTTGAGCATCTCTATGTTTATTGCTATCTACTACAAAAAGAAGACTTTTTGATGAAATTTGAGAAATCTGTGAATATAGTATTTCCAGCAGAAGGCAGATTAATTACAGTCATAATAGCAGTATTTTTGCTAATAGTAAGCTTTTCCCTGGGGTCTATTACACACTAGCCACAGGTTCTAGCTCTGTTAGTATACACCTCATGGAGAGTTCTAGAACCAATCTGTTTCTACAATACACAAGAAGGTGAAGGGGGTGAGACAGAGACAAACAGCATAAAATATGGAGGAATAAAGAAAAGTTGGATGGTCTAGGGAAAGACAAACATGGATAAACTGACATATGTATTAAAAATAAATTTAGCTTGTTTCCATTTTCTGTCAACTTCTTCCCATATTACCTGAAGTTGTCTTTCTTTTTGAACTAATTTTCTCCTTATTCAAAATCAAAGACAGTAAAGACAATTTCAAAAGAGCCATCCTTCTCAGCTTAGCCTGCCAATTTCCCCAAGCTAAGCACAGTGGCCAAAACCACTCAGCAGGACCTTGTCGATTCTGTACCAGCAGGAGAAAAAAGGTGGAGAAGTCACCTCAGGCCAAACTCGTTAACAGTTGTTTCATTAATCACAGTTTGTGTTTCAAATCCAAAGACAATCTGTCCAATTAACGTTAAAGCTCTGGCAGTCTGGAAGAGACCTTTAGGAAAAGGCAATTTGACACAATTGCTAATAAATGCTTGCATTTAAGAGAGTGGCTCTCCAACACAACAGTCTCCTAGAGACAGCAGGGACTCGTCCAAAAGCAGAGCTCAGTTGTTCAGCGCCCCAATCATTTGACCCCTTATCTTTACACAGCTTCATTTCTCTGGGAGCCTGGAACATGCCAGCTGTCTCAGAAGACAGTTTTCCAGAATATGCCATTTTATAAGCATGCCACTGACATTCTTGCCTCTGCAATGTATCCATTTTAGTTCACAGCTCACATCCTGTCCCAGCGGTTTTGTGGTTCACTATAACCTCCTGTAGATTCCTTTCTCATCATTTCTTATTTCAACAAGTAATTCTCAAGGGGTGTTGATTCTTGTGTTTGCATCTCATGGTAACTAATTACTAACTAGGCACATTTTATTTTCACATAATGCATATACACCACACTGAAACATTCAAGTACTGCAAGGCATTATAGGGTAACCTCCAGGCTTCTTAGAGACAATCTCAGTTACCAATGTTCTGTTTTCTTTCCCCATTTCCCAGACAAATGTATAAATTAATAAATGAGTAAATAAGTCAGCAAAGAATCCTCTCCACAAAAAAATACCATATTATGCAATCTCTTTTCTACTTGGCTGGTCAATGTATGTTGGAGATTGTTTCCTCGCATCACACATGGAGTTTCCCACAGTGATTATTAACTTGGGCTGATAAATTCATCCATCTGGTGACTGATGTCATTGGATGCTCAGTGTCATAATAAGACGAATGGAGCCTATCACCTGGCTGCGAACTCTGGTCCAGACCTACTCTGCAGCTGTACACCATTCGTTGGCCAATCTGTTGCAAACTGTCTGTTAGTATTTTGTACAATAATGACAGCTCAATTATTGATATTTTGCAGTGGTGGAGAGGATGTCTGAGTAGACAAGGCACACTGGTGGCACCTAGAGAACACAGCATCAAAAACAGTGAAAGGTACAGAATGGAAAATGCTTGTTCATTTTCTTTCAGAAGGCATAGACTAAGTTGCCATTCAGAAAATTTAACTTTATGCTCTCTTATTTCTCTCCTTTCCTTTCTGCCATCTCCTGCCCCTCTCTTTAACCCTTTCTTTTCCTCTTCTCCCCTTACTGTGTGTGTTCTCTATCTTAGCCATGATCTAACAGCCTGAAGAAACTGACTAGAATGAACCTCAAAAAAATGATAACATCAACCAAGTTGCCTTTGTTAGCCATCTCCCAAAAGCACCATAAGTTATTTCTAGCTGCCCCAATTGCTTGGAGTAATATATGACTTCCTTTAGTTTCTTGTCACCTATCCATGTAATAGGAGCAAAAAACTGTTCCTGGGTAAGGTTTAGGTAGAGCCTGCAACCAATGATGAATATGAAAGCACCTTATAAAAAGGTGTAGGGCACGCTGAAATAAATTTCAATGTCATATGAATCATCGACCTCCTACATTGAGTCTCTTTCCTGGATGCCTATCACTGATAATTCCCAGGAATAGTGACCAGGTAACAGAATTCCAAGGCAGACAGTAAGACAAGTCATTTGGGTAGATGTAGAACTTGAATTTGTGGATGTGTCTATTCATGATAATAGCCAGACTGCTATTGGGAATTTGGTGAGCATAGAGTCTAGGGAGCAAATGCAAGCAAGAGTCACACAGTTTTAGGATCTAAGAAAAATAACTGAAAGTATTAGTGGAGCCTCCTAGATTGACTCAGTTATATCTATAGGTTAAAAGCGAAGGGGAGCTGCTGTGCCAGAAGTAGTCTTATTGGGAGTAACCAAAACCTAAAAAATAATGGTGGTTCATTTAACAGATAAAACGAGGCACTGATGAATGGGAAAGGCTCCCCCAAACCAGCTTAAACAGTGACTCTAAGGCTAATGAACCATTTTCTTCCCTGGACAAGAATATCTCAGATAATGCAGAGGTGTGTAGGATGTGCGCAAGGAGAATCCTTTGGGAGGACTGCATATGAAGACGTGAAGGGGGATCAATAACAGAGCCCTAAATCTTGCTGCAAGTGCTTCTCAGGTCCTGGCATTCTCAGAGATTGGGCATCCAGTCACTTGCTGGCAATTACCAGCTGTGTGGGCGAAGCTGCTCAGCAGGCTGAGATGGCAGATGATAGTGCCTTTTGAGCTCCTCCTTGGTCCTCCCCTAGCTGCCTCTTCTTGGATGCCCTTGTCATTTATTTTTTCCTGAACATGTTTGCTGGTCCTGATACAGCAGCAGACACAACAGAAGTGTTCTGTTGATCCTCTTCTTTCCCCCATGGGGTCCTTGAAATGTAACTAGGCAAGGAGAGTGAAAGGAAATGAAGGGGTCATTAGATGCCAGAGGAGGGGATGACCTTTGAAACACTCTTTCGGGGTGACATCTGAGCAATCCAAGCCTGTAATTTCCTCTAAGAGTGTTCTGCCTCTTCACACAAGTCCCTTAATGGCAGAGTGGGCAATGGATGGGGACAGGGCAGTTGAAGCTTAAAATATATTACAAGGAGGTATTAAAAGCCATGTCACTACCTAGAAATGAGGGAAATATGCAGGAGAGCAGGGAAGACAGGCTTGAAGTTATGCCAGTTGTCTGTTTAGGATGCTGGAATCATCTTTCCTTTGTATTTCTGTTGTTCTCCACACTATACCCTTGAGTCTTCAAAATGCTTTCAACTGCCTCCACTTATCTCCATTTCCCAAGTTTCCAGCCCAGCCTAGACCCTAATTACCTTTGTTCTTGATGATTACAGTAATAGATTTTCTTCCTCAAAGCTCTGCCATTTCCAGTCTAACCTGCAGATGTCACCAGATTGACTTCCTAAAATATCACTTTGCACATGTCATTTTCTTACTTAAAAATATCAATGACTCCCAATTATTTATAAAGACTAGAAATTTTATTCTAGATGTGAGTGCTTTCCCAAGACTGAGGTATTCAGTTTCTGCTAGAGCCAAATCTTATTTTTTTTTTCTATCTCCAAATCCATATAAGTTTCATATGGGAAAGCAAAGCATCCTTAACCCTTATCCATAATAAGCATATATATAATAATGATATATGCATTGGTTAACTCAGTAAAGGAATATAAGATTGATACCAAATCAGTCTTTCTTGACAAAGGACTGAAGGAAGCCAGGGATAGATGACAGTGCTAGATTAAGGTATGTGGTATACATAGGCTCTGTGCTAATTATAGAAGATGTGGAGCAGGATTAGCCCAGGACAGTAAGATTAGATATGTGGAGGAGGAAGACAGAATAGATAGCAGGCAACTTCAAGATCAAGGTAGGTCAGAATGAAGCTGAGTAGGCACTGTTTGACTTGGGGTAGACAGTCATCAAGGGAAACCCAGGTAAAAGGACCAGGAATAGTGTTTTAAGCAGGTTAAGATCCAGGAAGAGAGAGCTGAATGCTCATCAACTGGGATATGTTTGACTTGTCAACAGGACTAATACAGCAAAGTTCCTGTGAGAGGTACTTGATTTTAGATGTCAAGAAATTGAGACTTGAATGAAAGCAAAGCATCCATATTTCAAAAACTTTGGGCAGCATGCAGGGAATTTTATGGAAGAAGGGAAAAATAGAAAGACCTGGAGGAGACAGGAGTTCCACAAGGAGACCAATAGGGCCAAAATATCTGAGGGCAGGGGGTCCTGCAGAGACCAATGCTTCAGCCAAGGACCGTGCATGTAGAGGATCTAGACCCTCTGTTCAAGGGAAGCCCGTGGACAGCTCATTCTCTATGTGGGTTTCCTAGTAAGGGGTACAGGGCTGTCTCTGACATGAACTGGGTGGCTCTTTGTTCACCTCCTTCTGGAGGGACAGCCTAGCCAGGCCACAGAGGAAGAGGATTTTGCTAGTTTTGATGAGACCTGATAGGCTAAGATCAGAGAATGGGGGAGGGGGAGGCCCTCCACTATCAGTGGAGTAGGGGATGAACCTGGGGGGGCGGGCAGGAGAAAGAGGTTAGAATTGGACAGGGAGAAGAGGAGGGAGGGGGCTACAGCTGGGATACAAAGTGAATAAATTGTTATTAATAAAATAAAGAACAAATTTTAAGAGTGCTAAGACTCCCTGATTAAAAAAAAAAAAAAAGAAAGAAAGAAAGAAAGAAAAGAATCCTCAGGAGTCCAAGATGGCAGTGACCTGTATGCACTGTATCTGAGGGGCACAGGATCCGAAACTCCAAAATTGGTGAGTGGAGGGGCAGCTGAAGCCAGAACATCAACACTGAGGCTTCCTAGGAGAGCGGGGACAACCCTTGAGCTGAACCATTTTGATCCAGGTCACCCGCAGAACTCTGGCAAATACTCAACATCCAGCACTTCCCCCTGCTCAGGCACAGGCCTCCCTCTGTGCAGAGCCTGTGTAATTGCCCCAAGCAGGGCCCTCCTTGCTGGGTATCTGAGACAGCAGAGCTGGGCCTCTCAGCCCTGCAGGAGGCAGCAGGCCACTATTGAGGGCCTGCCAGATCTAGGGCTGCTGCACAGGTTTCCCAGGGCCTCCCAGTGGGCGGCTGTACCAGCTTTCCCCCATCTGCAGCTGCGGCAGGGTGGTGGCTAGCCCGAAAAGGAGCCTCCATGCTCTTTGACTGAGAAAACAGCAGTGGCCACCCCAATGAAGAGTCTCCCTGCCCAGTGGACAAACAGCGGACACCGCAGAGCTGAAGGATCTCCTACACCAGCATTTGCCCCTGCAGGCCAAATCTGAGAGTAGAGAACAGGGGGTCCCTGCGCTTTCCTATTCGGCGTGCTAGAGAGTGAGTGCGCCTTCAAGGGAGTGCATGCAGGGCCCCAGAATCAGGGTCATTCTCTGCTGGAGCCAGACATTATATCCCGCCCACCCACTGTGGGCAATAGCGGGATCACTGGGACAGCCTTCTCAACATGGAAGCCCCTGTCTGTGGGTCTACCGGTGGAGTTCAGGCAAGCAAGTTCTGGAGAAGTAGTCTCACTTTGTGAGCTGGCCTAGCTTGGCCTGGAATTCACTACATAACTCAAACTTATGCTTATTTCAAATTTATGGCAATCCTCCAGCCTCAGTCTTCTGCTGCAGAGGTTACAGTAGTGACTGACTAGCCACTTTTAGATAATTCCTTTTGTTGAATCTACTTCATTTGTAGCTCAGGATGAAGAAAATGTGGTCTTCTAAATTCTTCCTCTTTGGTGTCACGGAATTTTATCCTTAAATATTGTGTAGGTGGACTTCATTAAACCTTTGTGCATGTTGTTAGAGTTATTTTGTAAATGCCAAAGTGTTTGTAGTAAGAGATAACTTACATGAACTGTCCTCAGCTCAGTCTCCACCCTGTCAGACTTTCACTGGACTGTCTCACTTGAGCCTCGTGATAGCTGTTGGCCACCAGCCTGTACAACGCCTTTTATTCTTGGCTTGATTTACACCCTAAACACCCCTCTCCTTGCCAATCCCACCTTGGTCACTTGAAATATGGTTATTGGCTATAGTAATTCAGCCAGGCACACTTGTCTTTGTCCTTGAGAACAGAGTGATCCTGAGCCAAATATTTAACTATTCTCTCTTTGATGTTACAGAAAATGGAGGTGATGTTAATTGTTAACTTACTAGTTATTTTAAGGTTAAATAAAACAGATATTCACTGTTTCCACTTTCTGTATGCTAAAGTCAGCACTTCCTATCATACATGTTGTTTAATTACCGTACTCCTTCTTAGTATTGCGTCCACTTTCCAGGCTCACAGAAATTCCAAAAAATAATCAACTATTTGAACATTTCAACATTCATTTTCTTAACTCATATAGCTTTGTTCTCTATTAACATATCTCTGAATTTATTGTGTGTCGCTGGTTCTCAACCATGGCCACCCTAACTCCTGGTGGTTATTTCACAATGCCTGGAGACAGCATCGGTTGTTAAAACTTGGGAGGGACACTACTGGCATCTAGTGGGTAAAGGCCACGAATTCTACAAGACATCTTCCAATAAACAGGGCAATGCTCCCAAAGCAGAATTATTTCCCTCCAAGTGTCAGTCATGACAAGTCTGAGAAATGATGCGCTGCTGATTCCATTGTATGCAGTTAACACAAGTCATTCTTGTAGTTGGGCACAGTATCCTGCACCAGAAGAGTCAAGGGTGCAATAAACAGTTAAACAATGCCTTCATTCTCTTTTTGCCTTTGTTTCTTTGGAGGCTGAAACAGACCTCTCATGGGAGTAATAATTTCTTCTCTTTTTAAAACTTTATTTATTCAGTGTTTATCACTAATTACTTTAGGTACATACACACATCATACACATAAATTTTGTTAACAAGTTGACAGTTCTCTGAGACAAGCAATTGTGTTTATTTCCTTTTGTACCTCTCCAAATACTATTGCAGTGCCTGCTGATTTTTACTGCATCTGAGAAACTGAACAATCTCACGAGGAAAGGTGAAAACTGAGTATTGTTTTTTTCATGTAACTGAAGAAACAGGCCTCAAGTTATTTAAGACCAGGTGAGTTACAAACAGTAAAGATCAGCTCTCACCCCAGAGTTCTGTAGTTTGTTTGTCTTCTGTTCATGCAAAAACACCTACATCACAACTGTCACCACCTTCTGTGCAGAGAAAGCTTCCAATGACCCTTTGATCTTAGGAACAGAGGCTGAGCATCTGCTTAGATCCCCTGCTGGGTGGAGATTTTCAGAGGACATTTATGGTAGGTTCCTGTTCTGTTCCCTCTCTTCAACTGCTTCTGGTGTCTATTCTATTTACCCTTCTGAATGAGAATTAAGCATCCTCCCTAGGGTCTTCCATGTTATTTAGCTTCTTTAGGTCTGTGGATTGTAGTATGTTTATCCAATATTATATGGATAATATTCGCTTATAGGTGAGTATCTTCCATGTGTGTCTTTCTGATTCTGGGTTATCTCACTCAAGATGATCTTTTCTGGTTCCATCCATTTGCCTGCAAATTTCATGATTTTCTTGTTTTTAATAGCTGAGTAACATTCTATTGTGTAAATGTTCTTACAGACAAACTTTGGGCAGATCACAGAGGAACTTGTAGGAAAAAATGGGGGAATAAAGGACCTAGAGGGGACAAGAGCTCTATAAAAGAACTAGAGCCAACAATCTAGGCCCAAGGGGTCCTGCAGAGGCAGATGCACCAACCAAGGACCATGCATGAAAAGGTCAGATGTAGAAAACAGGCAGCTCTGTCTCCCTGTGTGTTCCCTAGGAAGGGGAGCAGGGGCTGCCTCTGACACGGCCTCTTTGATCACTTCCTCCCCAGAGGAAGAGTCTACAGGCAGTCCTAATGAGACTTGACAGGCTGGGGTCAGGTAGTAGGGCAAGAGTGCTCCCGTTTCTGAGGACTAGGAGAGGGGAATGGGGGGAAGAGAATGGGTGGGTGGGACTGGTAGGAGATGAGGGAGGGGGCTGCAATCAGGATGTAAATTGAACAAATTATTAAAAAAATAAATTTAAGTTAAAAGAAAAGAACAGAGGCTAATCATGGAATAGGTTTCAGTGTGTGTCCAGATCAGAGATACCGGGAACAGTAGAGGGTTCTCAGGCACATGAACCTTTAGGAAAGAGAATGCCCGTGATTCCAGTGATTACTAGGAGCCTAGGTACATAAGGTTGAACTTGAATTAGCTGGTGGGATAGCACTGGAAAACCTATGGTGTCTCTTTGTTCCTAAGTTTTCTCCTTGGTTAAATGGGGCATAATGATGAACATGAGAATATATAACACCTCTGTGAGAAAATGTGGTCTAAATGTAATCAGCTCCTATCTTTCACAATAGGACATTCTATAAGACATTCTACGAAGTCCTATGAATGCCAAATTAGCCAAGCACACCGGTATTTCTAAGATGAGCACAGGCTTAGGAACTGTATTTTGTCACAACATTTTCACTAAGGAACAGTTTTAAAATTACTTTATGATCTTGTTTTGGATCTTGATTTTGCTTAAAGACACCTGATTTGGTATATAACATCAGTTCATTCATTTTTAATTCACAGCCAGCAGTATTATAAAATCAGTCGTTAGCAATGCTTATCTATCAGTGGTATTTTCCCTTTGGAGCACAGTGCAGAGTGCAGGTAGGCACAAGACTGTCCTTGCAGAACATTTTAAGCAGGTGTATGGCCACCAAAAAACAAAAACTGCCAAGAGTGAGGCATGAAATCCACCACCAAAATGACTCCTTTTTACAGAATGTGAATGAAACAGGAAGCTGGAGTGGGCACATGTTGAATATTACCTTGAAATGCATGCACCAGCTTCCTCAAATTATTCACTTCTTTGCAGGTTTATCAGTGATAAATGCATGTTAGCAGTGTGGTAGCGACAAATAAAATCTTAGTAAGTAGACACATTTTCAAATATAGAATAATGAATACCATCTATAACGGTTTTAATAAATTTGTCAGAAAAGAATAAAAGAATCATAGGTTATTCAGAAGAGATGATAAAATAGCCAATTAATATATGATAAGATGTTCAATATCAACCATCACCAAGGAAATGAAAACCAATATGCATCACTACTAGACATCCACAAGAATGGCCAAGACGTAAAAAGACTCAAGCCACCCACATCATGGCAAATGTGTGGAGCCGGAGGAACTTTGCTAGTAGGAATATACAAAGACATCAGGAGCCTATTTGACATGCGATATTGAATTTAAACATTGTAATGTCTTTCCATCTAGAAGTGGGAGGTGATATCAGGTGGTTTGAACAAAAATGGTCCCTAGAGGCTCATCTATTTGACTGCTTAGTCATCAGAAAGTGGCACTATTTGAGAAAGGTTAGGTGTGGCCTTGTTGGAGTAGGTCTTTAACTGCTGGCTTGCTTGGAGGTTTCAAAAGTCTAATGTTATTCTCAGTCTCTCTCTCTAACTTTCTAAACAAAATAAAGATATAATATCTTAGCAACTCCTGCTACCAAGCCTGTGCTCTATTATCACGGACTCTAAACTTCCAAAAGTCTTCCAAAAGTATCACAATATGTTATTCCAAGGTATACTATAGAAATACAGTAACAAAAGCAGCATGGTACTGGCACCAAATAGACATACATGTAAATTAGGTAGAATAAAAGATAAAGCAAGCTGAGAAGAATGCAGATAAAGTTTTTCTTTGTCTTTGTAGAGGGCCCAGGTTCAGTTCCCATCACCCTTACTAGTCTTACAGCGACCTGTCACTCTAGTTCCAGGGGGATATTTTGCACTCCTTTGGCCCTTACTTGCACCAGGAACAACTGTGGTAATCATACATAAATTCAGACAGTCATACACGTAAAAATATAAGCAGCTCTTCAAAAATAAGAATAGGGGACACAGATATAAATCCATAAAGAATATAGGTACATGATTTCTTAAACAAATAACCAAAAATAATAATTGGGAAAATATAGTACCCTTAAGAAAGGGTGGTGAAAATGTGTATATCTACATGTAGAAGCCTGAAACTAGATCCTCAACTCTTACTCTAAACAAAATCAAGACCAAGTGAATCAAAGACTTCAATGTAAGACCCTGAACTGTAAAACCAATACCTACACTTCTAGTCATAGACACAGGAATGGACTCTCTGAGTAACATTCTCATTGCTCAGGAACTCAGGACAACAATGTGCCTCATGAAATTAACAAGGTCTGTGCAACAATGTAAACTGTCTTCTGAGTGAGTAGGTAGCACTTAACATGGAAGAAAAACTTTTGACAAATATAAGTCTCTCAGAGGATGAACAAGTAAAAAACATAAGTACCTCAAAAAACTAAACAGCAAGAACTTTTAAATTCAATCAAAAAGTGGGCTATAGAACTGTAAAAGTTTTCCAAAGAAGAAATACAAGGGATCGGAAAACAGCAAAGCATAAAGCACTTCCTGTGCAAGCCTGAAGACAGAGTACTAATTTCCAGAACTCACCTACAGCCAGACCCAGATTATATGATGATCAGGAAGATGGAGACAGGAGAATTCCAGGCAACCCTAAGGGCCAAAACTTGGCATACACAGTGACGAACATCAAAAAGAGTTTGTCTTAAACAAGATGGATGGAGAAGGTCATCAACCCTTCTATGTGTGCACAATGGCAGGGAAACCCTGGAACTGAAATGTATGAACACATACACACACAAACACACATACATATATATGTACATGCACATAATGTATATGTGGAAATTAGTAATTTACAGAGACAAAAGATACAAAATGAAGAAATGAGCATAGACTCAGCCTCTAAGAGCACACACTGTTCTTCCACTTCAAAGGCCCTTAGCTGAGGTTCTAGTAACCGTGACAAGGAGCTCATATCCATCTGTAGTCCATCACGCACACACTCTCACATACACACACCTGCACTCAGACATACAAGAATGCATATAATTTAAACTAACCTCATTTTTTCTGTATTTACGTATTAAAATTCAAATGTATATTTTTATAATGCCATGTAAAGTATCAAATACCTAACCACCTGAAATTTTTAAAAAGGACTAATTTCTTTTTTTTATTTAAAATATTTCATCAGCCAAAAAACACATGTTTAATAAATATATGTTAAAAGTATTCAGTATCCTGAATGCAAATTAATACTACACATTTCTCCAAATAGAACTACTGTTATCAAGGAAAACAATGACAATGAATTCTGGGAATGATGTGGTTAAAGATAACTCTTATTCAGTGTTGGTGAGACTGCAAGCTGATATAGCCACTATGAAAATCAATGTGGAGGCTGTTGAAAAAGCTAAAACTAGAATGACCATAAGACTCAGCAATGCCATTCCTGGCCATATATCCAAAGAACCAACTTCCTTTCTCTTCCTTCCTTTCCTCCCTTCCTACCTTTCTTCCCTGACCGCTTCATTTGTTTTTGAGATAGGTTTTCACTAAGTAGGTCAAGTTGGCTAGACATATACTCAGGAGCCATCTTCCTCTATTTCCAGGGTATTGGGACTACTTGCTTGCATTACCATAACTTGTACATTTATTTTTCCAACAAATGATTTTATGACCAGTTTCACACACACTCACAGGCACAAGCATTGAAAAATCAATTTATTCATTAAGTTCTCATAACATGAACTTAAACAAATGGTTATCATTTACAATTTTTGATACTGCCATTTCTCTTCTATAGATGAAGACACACTGTTAGAGGAAGAAACTTTCTTATCTAGAAGGAAATTGTTTTGTATGGTTATCTCAATTCATGCCAATCAACACTAAGGAAGGAGTACATTATATTATCCTTAGCTTACCCAGAAACAAACTGTAACCTAGAGAATTAAATCACTTGATCAAAGACACTTAATAAAGAAATGTTGTGGTTGTTCAATGAATCTTATGAGAGACTGAAAGAGCTCTGCCATAGAATAAGAATGGTTATACAGGAGGAAGTCTGGCTATAATGGAGATCAATCAGGGTTGGCCTTTTTAAAAACATATTATATACCAGCCTGTTGATGCATAGTAACTTTTTTTAAATTCTTGATTAATTACACTTTATTCACTTTGTATCCCCCCTGTGGTTCCCTCCCTCCTCCCATCCTAGTCCTTTCCTTCCTCCACATGCATGCATGTCCCTCCCAAGTCCACTATAGGGGAGGTCTTCTTTTCCTTCCTTCTGATCCTAGTCAATTAGGTCTCATCAGGAGTGGTGCAGTGTCTTCTTCTGTGGCCTGGTAATGCTGCTTCCCCCTCAGGGGGAGGTAATTAAAGAGCAGGCCAATCAGTTCATGTCAGAGACAGTCCCTGATCCTATTACAATGGAACCCCCTTGGATACTGAACTGCCATGGGCTACATCTATGCAGGGGTCTTAGGTTATCTCCACATAAGGGAAATGCAAATCAAAACGACCCTAAGATTTCACCTTACACCCACCAGAATGGCTAAGATAAAAACCTCAAGTGACAACACATGCTGGGGAGGTTGTGGAGAAAGGGAAACCCTCCTCCACTGCTGGTGGGAATGTAGGCTTGTACAACCACTCTGGAAAGCAATCTGGCACTTTCTCAGACAACTAGGAATAATGCTTCCTAAAGATCCAGCTATACCACTCCTAGGCATATACCCAAAAAGCCTCAAGTACACAATAAGGACATTTGCTCAACCATGTTTGTAGCAGCCTTATTTGTAATAGCACACTAACTTTTTACCACAACACATCTCACCTAATCTCCATTTTTGTGAGCCAGAAGTAAGAATGGGGTCAAGGCTTGTCTAAACCCTGGAAAACTCATCCTGAAATGGGCAGGAGTTGGAAAGACCATTCTATCTCTGTTCTGAGCCTGCATGAGGGGTTACACACATGTACACCTGTTCACCTACCCTTGACCTCCTGAGGCAGTCACTGTAGCTGAGCAGCGAAGTTAAACATCCTTTCCCCTTATAAGATAATTTCCAGCAGCACTTGGATTTCCTCCTTATGCAAATGAAGCATCCTCAGCACACTGGCCTCAGCCAATGGGCCTGTGATGTAGACTCAACCAAAAGCCTTTGTTAATCAACACCACCCCTGATTAAATGTGTTGTCTCACTGTAGCTGTCTTCTGAGATGTCTGTTTCTTGCATGCTCACCACTGAGAGGCCAAAGAATGGCATTTTTTTTTTCAAATGAAACATGAGAGAAGGTGACTGACATCCACAAAATTTATTGGTTGTAAGATAGTTTGTTACATATCGTCATTACTGTCCCCATGTACTCAGGAGTGAGTAAAGTGAGCCTTGTCCGTGCCTGACCATCTTGGCTGTGCACAGGCACAGCAGGTTGACATTCTACCACAAAGGCAATACTGTCCACAGGATATGGAGACCCTCCGGGGCAAGGACCTTTTCATTACTTGAAGATGATTGACACTACTTGGGCCCCTCTGACTGCTAGGGGAGTTATTTCTCAGCCAGACTTGGTATGTTTACTTATAGAATTCTGTATAAAACAGATAGAGGGTTCCTGAGCATTTACTTGGGGCATAGAAAATAAACTGGACTCGGTGTGGAAAAAAAAAATCCCAACTGCAGCCATTTTTCTAACATCCTGGCTTTGCTCAAATATCATAGCTTTGCTCTAAGCAATTTTGCTCCTAATCATTTAACTCACATGTGGTGGTGAAAGGTACATTATTCGATCATGTTTTCAAATTCATTGACATTCAGTCCGAACATTCTGGCCTTGTAAGAACAGTCCAATCTCACAGCTGCCTGAGGCAGTGGCTAAGCCATTGCCCTATGCTTTATAGTGGGCTAAACTATTCCTTTGTGCAAAAGCCAGAACAAGAGACAGATATTCTTTTTTTATTTGTTAATACTTTACTAATTACATTTTATTCACTTTGTATCCCCCCTGTCGTTCCTTCCCTCCTCCCTTCCCAATCCCTCCCTTCCTCCACCCTCTGCTTGCATGTCCCTCCCCAAGTCCACTGGTAGGGGAGGTCTTCTTTTCCTTCCTTCTGATCCTAGTCAATTAGGTCTCATCAGGAGTGGCTGCAGTGTCTTCTTCTGTGGCCTGGTAATGCTGCTTCCCCCTCAGGGGGAGGTGATCAAAGAGCAGGCCAATCAGTTCATGTCAGAGACAGTCCCTGTTCCTATTACAATGGAACCCACTTGGATACTGAACTGCCATAGGCTACATCTGTGCAGGGGTCTTAGGTTATCTCCATGCATAGTCCTTGGTTGGAGTATCAGTCTCAGGAAAGACCCCTGAGCTCAGATTTTTTGGTTCTGTTGCTCTCCTTTTGGAGTTACTGTCCTCTCCAGATCCTACTGTTTTCCACTTCTTTCCTAAGATTCCCTGCACTCTGCCCAAAGGTTGTCCATAAGTCTCAACATCTGCATTGGTAGTCTGCAGGGCAGAGCTTTTCAGAGGTCCTCTGTGTCAGGCTCCTGACTTGATCCCTCTTTTCTCCTTCTTCTGATGTCCATCCTCTTTGCCTTTCTAGATGGGGATTGAACATTTTAGCAAGAGTCCTCCCTCTTGATTAGTTTCTTTAGGTGTACAGATTTTAGTAGGTTTATCCTATAGTATATATCTATAAGAGTGGGTATATACCATGTGCATCTTTCTGCCTCTGGGATAGCTTACTCAGGATGATCATTTCTAGATCCCACCATTTACCTGCAAATTTCATGATTTCCTTGTTTTTTTATTGCTGAATAATATTCCATTCTGTAGATATCCCACAATTTGTGCATCCATTCCTCAATTGAGGGGCATCTGGGCTGTTTCCAGCTTCTGGCTATTACAAATAAGGCTGCTACAAACATGGTTGAGCAAATGTCCTTATGAATTCTCTGTAGAGGAATATCAAATGGCAGAGAAACACTTAAATAAATGCTCAACCTCATTAGCCTTCAGGGAAGTGCAAATGAAAACAACCCTAAGATTTCACCTTACACCCATCAGAAACTCAGGAAACAACACATACTGGAGAGGTTGTGGAGAAAGGGGAACCCTCCTCCACTGCTGGTGGGAATGTAAACTTGTACAACCACTCTGGAAAGCTATCTGGCACTTTCTCAGACAACTAGGAATAGTGCTTCCTCAAGATCCAGCTATACCATTCCTAGGCATATATCCAAAAGTCCCTCAAGTACACAACAAGGATATCTGCTCAACCATTTGTAGCAGCCTTATTTGTAATAGCACACTAACATTTTACCACAACACATATCACTAATCTCCATTTTTGTGAGCCAGAAGTAAGAATGGGGTCAAGGCATATCTAAACCCTGGAAAACTCATCCTGAAATGGGCAGGAGTCGGAAAGACCATTCTATCTCTGTTCTGAGCCTGCATGAGGGGTTACACACACGTAGACCTGTGGGTCTAGAAAGGTTGAGATTTGAGACTTGATCTGTCTTTCATTTGTAGCTTCTTGCTAGATTTGCCAGCTCTTTCAGTTTTCTTTTCTTTTTTTTATAAAAGGGAAGATAAAGTTTCTGTTTTAAGAAGGTTTTTATTTGAGTTACAAGACACACACACAATCATATATATATATATATATATATATATATATATATATATATATATATATTCTAGTACATATCTTGGCTTTCAATAAAAGACAACCATTAGTATTTCTTAATTCCAGATTTTTGATGTAGAAGACCAAAAATAAATAGGAAACATAACAGGTGCTTCTGTGTCTGTAATGATTTCAGTGAGATGCTTCCTTGCCTGCTTACAACAACAAAGAAGGATGATTGTGTATTCAGACATAATTTCAGCACCTTAATTATTCCTGTCACACAAGGAGAAAGCCTGAGGTCACTCCAGTATTTTGCATTGCTTGTCTCTCTATCTCCACATTTAATTATTCACTTAATTTTACGACTTTCACTGTCAAAATATTTCCTAACTCAAAAACCTTCATATACCTGTATCTGTTCTTGACGCTCTTACCCTAATACTATCTACATCACACTATTGAGAGTCCTCCTAACATTTTCTATCATCTTCTTCCACTCTAAATTATTTTTCAAATATGCGGTCTTTTTAGAATTTACCAAACTGTGATTTTTCTGTGCTTTTTACTAAAAGGAGTCTTAGTGTTTGTTCTCAAGGTCATGGTTAGACATAATGTGGCTTCACTTCTCTTTAAACAAGCAGTTCTCAACTGGGGTGCCTTGGTGTACAGGAGAACATTATTACTCTTGTGACTATGAAGGGATGTTGCTGGAATTTCTCCCATAGAGGCCAACGGTACTACTTAGCACACTACAGTGTGCAGGATAAGTACTGACAACAGAGAACTGCTCAACTCCAAATGGTAATATTGGCAATGTTAAGAAAACTCAAAGTGGAACAGGAGCTCCACAAAGAGAGCAACAGAACCCAAAAATCTGGGCACAGGGGTCTTTCCTGAGACTAATATTCCAAACAAGGACCATGCATGGAGATGACCTAGAACCCCTGCACAGATGTAGCCTATGGCACCTCAGGGTCCAAGAGGGTTTCCTAGAAATGGGAACAGGGACTGTCTCTGACATGAACTCATGGGCTGACTATTTGATCACCTCCCCTTGAGTGGGGAGCAGCCTTACCAGGCCACAGAGGAAGACAATGAAGCCAGTCCTGTTGAAACCTGATAGACTAGGGTCAGATGGAAAGGGAGGAGGACCTCCCCTATCATTGGACTGGGGAAGGGGCATAAGAAGAGGGAGGGTGGGGATGTGGGAGGACATATGGGAGGGGGCTACAGCTGGGTTACAAAGTGAATAAACTGTAATTAATACAAATAAAATAAGATTAAAAAAACCTCATTTTTAGCTGAGATAACAGTCATGCAGAAAAACCCTGGGGCCAGAACATTGGTGGAAACAATAAAAACTGAGAGCTAAGTTGCTACTTTGAGTTCATAGATGAGAAGCTGGGCAAAGCAAGATGGATAGGATGAGAGGATCAAGACTGACTGTGTCCTTCTTTTACATCATTTTGCACATGTAGGAAATGAGCACACCTGATAATGGAATTGGAACACATTGGACACCTGGGTATCAACTAACATTCGGGAGAAAAAGGGAATTGAGCTTTGATAATCAGGTTTTGGGCTCAAGCTGGGTAGACAGGAAGAGAGAGGAAGAGTGTATCATTCCTAAGGCACCTCAACTCCTGTTGAGTGCGTATTGTACACAGGTTAATCATCTTTCCCAGACATAAGAACAGAGGTTTGTAATAAATAAATGCAAAAGTAATATAAGCCCGTTTCTGGAACCGTACATTTTATAACATCAAAATGTGAGATCAAATTAATTCAAAAAACAGAAATTCAACATTAGCAGTGATGATAATACTAGCAATTATGATAGTGTCTTAAATTAATATACCACCTTTAACCTGAAGAACTGTATGAAATGAAGGAATTTAAATTAAGTTTCTATAGCAATATAAGCAATCATGAGATGGAAACTGTAGTGGTGCTATTTCCAAATGCAATACAACTCTCTAAATTTGCAAATGCAAGGCAGTCAAACGTGTTCATAATTTATCTTTTTTTCTTTTTGCAAGAAGCCACCAAGTGTGAGATGATTTGAAAAGAGAAATTAATGATAAGATTTATGCAATGAAGATACCAATGTACACCTACCCAATACAAGAAAAAGCACCGCTGAATCTTTTAGGTTGTTTTGGATGATCTGTACTCGTATTCATACTTCTGTGAAGTGACATGTATAATTAATCACTGATATTATTATTAATATCTCTTAATAGAGAAGATGGATCATTCTGTATCTAAATTGTGCCCTGTTCCAGCTGTTACCTAATTAAAAAACTGAGATCTGCAGTCAGGAAGTAATATTAATCGTTTGCAATTTGTTTGAATATTAGTCCACAAAGGGATCTCAAAAATAACTGTGTTTTGCCATGAGAAATAGCTGTTGCATGAAAACATTCCAGTACCAAATCTCTTGCTCTCCAGGTAAACAAATGTGTTACATATTAACTTGTCTGTTTTATCTCAGGTTGTCAATAAGTGAATTACAGAACTTTCAGCTTTGCAAACAAAGGAGCAGCAAAAATGTATGTGTAAATTATGGGGTGGAATGAGGAATTTGTTTTTAAACTCATAGAAGATTGGACTTTAATAAGTCAGTGCTTTATGTCCACAATGGAAGACTTGAAGAAGAGAAAAAGGGGAAATAAATGTTTAGTGTGTAGAGTGACACAATCTTGATTTTACAGGATGCTTTCTAAAGGACCCCCCAGATTTTATTTGGATAATCATGCATAGTTCATGAACACAGGCATATGGAATACTTTATTTAATGTTCATTAGAAACTAGATAGGAAGGCAGAGCAGGAGTACAATTTCACCTCATTGGGGAACAAATAATTCTTAAGTTACTAGTGACTATTTTTAAGCACTACTGAGGAATAAAACTAGGACCTCACACATGGCAGTCACGTGCTCTGCCACTGTCCTGAATCCCCAGTCCACCAGGGATTTCTTTAAAACCACACACGGAAACACATAGATGCACAGACATACAAACAGCAGACACTCACACCCACCCACACAAACATAATACAAACAATATGTTTTCATTATTACATTGAGAAGATGCTAATGTAAAAAGGCATTTTTCATTAAAGAAGTACTATATGTTTTATACACTGTTTCTGAATCTATTATAATTTCATTTCATCCTCACAAGCACTCTCCATGTTAAACATTGTTCCCTTTCATTTAAAGATACAGAGTTGTCAGCAGTCAGGGCCTCCAGTACATGCAATGTGAGTGTCGTGCAGCTCGGGATAGCTTTGAGCACAGCCTACCACAAAATGTAAGCTTCCTCAAAATGCTGAGTTGCTTCTTGGTCTTGTGCAGTTGTTGAGTGTGAATTTCTGTAAAGGACAGTGTGGGCGAGAGAACCCTAAAGGTTGGATACCCATAAAAGATGCCATGCCGATGTCATCATTTGGGGCAGAACTGAAACTCAAATCCATGAGTTCTGCTCACACATTAATTGCAAAGCTCATTGCTTAGCTATGATGTACCTCCCATATCAGTGGATTCGAGATACCCAAGACCAGATGACTTTCAGAAATCCTTTGCCATCCAGTGTAAAGAATGAAATACATAAAATGGGTCATTTTCTTTGAATGTCAAATCCTGCCAGAGATAAGAGAAGAATTTCCTGTTTGGAAACACATCTTTCCATAAGGTCTTAAGGATTGGTGTGTGGGGAGCTGTTTAGTGTGGGTGAGCTGTTCTGAGGGGGACCAATCTGATACCACGTGAAATGACAGGAAACACAGAAAGTAAACATTTGAAAAGTAAAAAAGTCATTAAACCTGTTTTCTGGAATACTGTGGTGGAGGAAGGGGGCCTGGAGGCAGAATAAAAATAATTCATCTTTTAAACGTGGCTGTGTTCCTTTAAACACAATATGAAATGACTTATGACTCTGGCGACCCTTCTTGATTACTGTCTGTTGCCATTCACCATCACCATGGTAACAGTGCTATTGCCAGCTGTGTGCTTGGTAGTGAGGTGGAAACAGTGCTGTTGACGGGGAATGGACGGTAGTACATGTGGGACTCTAGAATTACAGGAGTATTTCTTTTCAGGAGGGAAGAATTGAGGAGACATGGCTCCCTCTGTGGTTCAACAAGCCCCTTGTGGGGTGGAATCTAGAGGGAAACACCAGAACAGATGGTCTCAGTGTCCTTGCCTCTCTGTGGAAACAAAGTAAAATGGGATCATACGCTCTCACCTGGAAGATAATCCACTGGGCAGCAGAAGGCATGGGGATGAGGCAAATTTCCTTAACACAGTTTCTCATAGAAATTCCTCCAGCAATTGATCCAAGCTTCTCACCTGCCTCCTTCTGAATTCCAACTGTATGAAAGCTTTGAAGGTGATCTCCACATCCATCTACCCTTTCCCTGCTGGACTCCATATTCATTTCACCTCTGTCTTCCTCTTAATTGATTTTCCATTTCTCTCTCCACCAGTTTTCCTATGCTGCCCCTAGTCTCTTGTACCTGCCTCCTTTCTCTTCTCCCTCCTTCCTAATTAGTGATTTAACAAATTAGATGGGACAGAAAGGATACATAATCCATTTTCCTTCTGCATACTATAAATTCATTTCCAGAATGGTTTTGGGAACCCAGCAAAGCTACCTAGAGAGTTCTTGATAGGGTCAGTATTAAACCTAGGTCTCAAAATCCCCAATCCAGTCCTTATAATACACAGTGCCACTTCATCCAATTTCTCCCTTCACTTCTTGGGCTAATTCTCTGGCACACTGAAGTACAGCTAAATCTCAAACCTCTAAGCCAATTATTATTTAGCATGGAGTAATCCTTGTTTTCATGGAGTGATTCTCTGCAGAACTTAGTTTGCTCCAGAGACAGTGGAGGATTCATCTCATGAGAAACACTGAGGGAGAGGAGCAGAGGAAAGATGGCTTAGTTATCTTTCCACTTTATTTAGAGTGAGCACTAAGGTCCCAGGACATTGACTAGCTTGAAATGAGTATATACAAAAGCATCAGGAGCATCAGAATATGATTAGTCTTCAGTGCTAAACTCTGCATGGGCTGTAGGCTGCTAGGGGAATAGGGGACATAATTTCCACATTTGCTGCAGAAGTATTTCACACAAACATCATTAGTTAGCAAAGGGATTTTACACATGAAGTTATATTAGACTTCTCAGCTATCTAGGAAAACATCTATAGTTAGAGTTTGGAGTCAAAATTTAGGCTTTCTGGTCATTAGTCAGGATCCAAGAGTACTTCAAGTCAGCTGATGGGGAGTCAGTTCCTGGGTTTGTAGCAGAGCTATCCATGCAATGATGATTGAACCCCTTTGCTCTGTGCACTTATGAATCTTTGTGACCTGGTTGTAGGACAATTATATCTTAGAAGCCTACAAATCCAGCCTAACAGAGTGATAATTGAAGAGAAAGAGCTGCAACCTTTTATTGAGCCCTACTATGCACCCAGGGATTTTAAAGACATCCCATTAATGCTTACAACCTCTGAAGTAGATATGTATTGCTGTCACATGTCAGGAATTCAAAGACACAAACTTACATAGAGTTGTTACATACTAATTTAATAGCACAGCCAGGATTCATACCTAACTATGGCAATGACTTAAATGTTGTATGATTTAGCTATTATCTTTGCCAACATAAAAATGACACTCATGCATTGCTTTGATGTTTATTTTCTAAATACCTTATGTTTGCAATATATTAAGGACATGTTGATAAAGACATGGAAAAAGAAGAGATATTACCTCTGTCCTCTTGTAGCTCATATTCCAATTTTAAAATCTAGAAAAATAGACAAGAGAAAAACAATCTGAGTAATGCACATACAACTTTAGATAGAGATCAATGTTCTAAACAACAGCAACAACCAAAAAATAGAGGGTAGTGAAATGAAGCTACATTAGATGCTTATCTTAGCCCATGATATTTAAGCTAAAATCTGAAACCTACGAATTGATCAGACATCAAATATTTGAGGAAGAAGTTTGGCAAATAAAGGACAACCGAGATAAAGCTTCAACAAGAAAAAGAGCTTGATGAGTTTGAATAGTAGCAAGGTGACTGTAGACAAAGGGGGGATACATCCTAGTAGTCTGGGGAATGATGATGGCAAGTGGCTGTAAGAAAACAACAGTGTGACTGTGGGCTGGTGTAAGAAAACTCTGTTGTTCACTAGAGAAGAAACATGAAAATAGAACAAGGATTAATTGTGCCAGGAGTGTGTGATATTTACACAATAGATCTAACTCCATGTCATTAGAAAAATATAAAAATGATGGCTTGTGGGTAATTCATGGTTGTTTCTGTTTGGCCTACAAACATTATTAGAAAAAAAAAATCCAAAGAAAAATAAAATTTCGTATTACTACATAAAAATCAATATTCGGTGTATGTAAATAAACGTATTTAAAAATTAAACATTCATTTATATGTTTTCTATAATTGCTTTCACACAACAAAGCATAACTGAGTGATATGGCTAAAACAACCTCAAATATTGGTTCACTCTTTTCTTTTCTTTTCCCTTTTTTTTTGTAAACTCTATAAATGTTTATAGAAGATCACTTTATCTTCACTTGTCTGGTATCTCTGAAAGGAAGGGCTTAATTTAGACACATGTTTCTTAATAAGGCTGGTATAAGACACCCAAATGAAAGTTTTAGAAGGTATTTCTAAGAAGGAAAGAGTTTTGTGGTCATTTCTGTGATGAGTTAGATTCATCCTTCATGGGTCAGTGAGTTTGTAATCCATGGATATCAAATGGAATTTCTCTAGGTGGAGAATTTAAATAATGTGTTTTCATCCTAAATCATACTGCATGTGCACTCAGGTTCCTTCAGATTCACACACTCTCAAAACTTGAGATAAAGTATGAAACCCTACAGCACTGGAGAAGGGCATAATTTTAGGATTTGATAAAGTAAAGAAGAAGTGTTCATTAGGTTATGGTGGCAGAGATGAGGAAATTATCTCAAAACTTTGTAAATGGTCTCATCAAAGTCTGGAATTTTTAATGTGCAAAACAGTGCCTTATAACCCAGGCTTCAGATCTACATGCATTGTAAGAAACTGACCCAGACAAAACTGAAGTTTCCCTCAGGAAGAATTTTAGCACAAGTAATTGGCTTTCCAGTGTCTTTCTGGCCTTTTTCCTACAGAAAAATTTAGGCAAAGTAAAACTTTTAATTCCCTTAAAACAGTGTCAAAAATTTGTTAGCGATAATTGTCTAGCTATCATCTCTAGGTTCAAATTCTAACCTCATGCTTAAGTGTTAATCTTGGCCTTCGTTAAGGGACACTGGCCTGAGCACTTGGTTAATTAGTCTTTCTGTTTCCTTATAGAATAGAATTGTAGGGTTTCTTTTTGAAACTGGCAAGGGTGATAGACAACAGAGATTACCAGAAACACCAGAAAGAGAATTAATTATTTATAATGTTAAACAGTTAATGTTTCAGGGGCACAGTGGGTGCTAAGTGTATAGGCTTTGACTTTTTTAAACCTCCTTTATCTGGGGTTCTTTATGTCTCTTCCTTCACCCCAATCCCTTCCAACCCTTCGATACAATGTAGGAGAGAAAGAAAGTTAGTGGGGAGAAAGGGCATAGCTCTGTTTAACTAATTCTGGCTGGTTAGGATGCTTGGGTCCCTAAATGCCTCAACCTCCTTTCCAACCCACCAATATGAGGTAGGATAGAACGAAGGCTGATAGGGACAAGGGAATGTAGACCTGTTTAGAAGTAGTTCCTTCGAGTGATTCCATTCTTTGTCCTCAGAATATTATCAGTCCAGTCAACAGTAAAACAGCAACCCAGCAAAAGCAAAAGCAGCAATAATGAGGAGCAACAGCAGCAGTAGCAGCAGCAGCAGCAGCAGCAGCAGCAGCAGCAGGAGCAGCAACAGCGTTCAGCAGAAAAGACACAAAGAGCTCTCTGCAGCCTTTTTCTCTAGGACGGAAGTGATGCAAAGCAATCTCTCTGTCTGTGGGCTATTTATAACTTCTTAAAGTCCACACAAGGTTGTTTTTCTGCTGGCCAAAATCATGCCCCCCCTACACACAATCACACAAGACAGGTTCCTGTTCACCAGGATCAAGAACCCTCTCACTGTTTATCAGCTGACAAAAATCATGTGCCTCTCAGGAGGTTGCTGTCAGCTGTGAACAAAGCATCCCCACATCCTACACTCTGGACTACAACAAAAACATATCCATACAACACAAACAAAACTTCCACTACAGTGTAGTGCCATTAGCCTTTAAGACATTGTCTTTGTTGGCTTCCTGGAGGTCTTTCCTCAGTTCTCTTTCTGTTTCACTGAGTAATAACAGGCAAAACTCTACTGAGTTTCAATTTCCTCATCTAAAATAAAAGCATTGTTGGCTGCCAAATTCTCTTCAGATTTAAAATTGTGATTTAGAGTTGTATCTCTAATATGTACATGGTAACTTTACAAATATATGTTTATCTATGTTGAATTAACTCTTTTCCCTGCTGCTGTTATAATATAACCTGGAAAAAGTAACTTAGAAAGTGTTTATTTTAGCTCACAGTTTAAGGATGGAGTCCATCATGGCAGGGAAATCCTGCAAGTGGGAATTTGAAGTAGCCACTCAAGTTGAATTCTCAGTTAGGAAGCAGAGAACAATAAATCCTGATGTTCAGCTAGATTTTTCTTTTCCAAAGCACAGGGCCCAAGCTCAGGGGATGGTGTGAAGAGTTTAAGTTAGCCAGAATATAACTCCATTTTGAAATAAAGATCTTTACTGGGAACTGAATTCAGTTACCAGGAAATATCACAGAATGTACACCTGGCAGAAAACAAAGTTAACTGTCCTAGCAACAACCTCCAGGAAATATAACAGAATAAATGCTTCATAGAAAATAGAGACAAACTCCCTGGCAATAATCAATGGGAATCGGTTGAGAATCGGGTGGGAAAATTCTCCCCAATGTTTCAGATATGGTTTAGAAAAAATATGTGATTATATGCCTTAGCCACTGTGGTTGTGTGCCTCAGAAAAGGTTACCCCACCCTGCTAAACTTCACCCAATTCTGTAATGCCAAGGCTTGTGCCCCCCTCCTTGATGCCATGGAAACCCCCTGCTTACAGACTTTCTCTTTAAAAATCCTGTTCACTCAGAGCTCGGGATCCCTCTTCTCTACTGCTGCTTCAGTGAAACTTGGGTACCTAGTTCGATTGCTTTCGTAATAAAGCTCTCTTGCAATTGCATCAGAGTCGTCTTCGGGTGGTCACTGAGGGTTCCATGAACCTGGCATTAGAGGTGTAGCCCATTTTATGGTGAGTTTTCCAACCTCAGTTAATCAAGATAATCCCTTACAGTCATCTCAGCAGCTAGCCTAACCTAGATAATCCTTCAGGAGTATGCCCAAAGGCTTGTATCCTAGATGAGTCTGGAGCATGTCAGGTTGATAATTAACATTAACTCTCTTTTCATTATATTAGTATCCATATATTTATACTTATTTGTGTATATTTGTGTTCATATGAACCTATATTCACATAAAATACATATATTAAAGTATGTGCATTTATCTATATATCTGTATAGATGTTTACTGGAGATATATTGTAGTGGGAATGCAATGTTAAAATAACATAGAAGTAGGTCAAAGGGTAACCCCACTTTCATCTGTTGAAAAAGGCTGCTTAAAGTTGTAAAATTTTAGTTATTAATTTTAGAAATCTTTCAATTTTCATAGATTGATAGTGACAGGGAATCAGTTGTCATTCTATCAGATGAAAGAATAAAGAAAAGGAGGTTTAGACTCCATGTGAAGCAAACTTATGAAGGCATCATTAAACTCAAACTTATGATAAGAAGAGGAATTTTAGAGTTATATTAGGAGAGAACTCTGTTGGAGTTATTTCAGAAATCTGATCTGCTAAGCATCTATTTTATCCAGGATTGAGGAATACTTCAAAATTAAAAAAATAAATATTTTATAAAAACAAGTGACAAAAAATGGGGTGTGAGTTCAGATTCCAGGGAGCTGAGAACACATGAAAGAACAAGCATTAAACAAAAATTTTATTACTGAGACACATAGTAAATCCAAATAGCATAGAAGGAACCATGAAAGAAGGTAGCTAAAACAAACAAACAAACAAACAACAAATTGTTGGCAATTGTCAGAGGTAAGTAAACCAGTCCAGGAACCATAAGTATCAGTGTTGGTGAAATGTGGACAAACAAAGAAGTTGGAAAGAGGGCAGAAACACTGGACTGAAAAGTCGAAATAATACACTGAAGGTATTGGAGATAGCTATATTTTAGGTAGAAAAATCAGTAGATATTAATTTACGTCTGTTGAAGGCTAGTTTGGAAGGAGGCCAGACTAAATAAAAGGAGAGAAAAACAATTACAGTCATTCGGTTGAGAAGAAGTCAGAACTGGAACACCCTCATGGAGAGTTGAGGACTGTATTGGCTTCCTGTAGCTACTGTAACAAATCTCCACAAGCAAAGAATTTCAAGGCCCAGAAATATATTTTCTCACAATGCTTTAAGAAAACTCAAAATTAAAGTGACAACAGGTCGTACTTCATATAGAAGCTCAAGAAAAGTCTACTCATTGGCTCTTCTAGCTTCTTCCAGACTTGGTGGTTTTTTGCATCACTGGATGTTCTAGCATTAAGAAATATCACTCCAATTTCTGCCTTTGCATGTGCATCACCTCTTCTGGGTACCATCAGTCTCCACCTGCCTTTCCATTTAACAATGTTAATGAAAACATAAAGGGCTTGTCTCAACAATCCTGAGTGTCCTCCTCGTCTCACAATCAGCTCCCCCTCCCCATCGCTCTTCTAGGAAGGTTCTCATGATGATCCTTGGCTGGTCTCTCAGTCACTGTAGACCAGGTTAACTTCTAACTAACAGAGCTCCTAGGATTAAAGGTGTGGGCCATCATGTCTATCCATCTCATATTTGTGATCATATTTGAAAGACTCTTTGTCCAGAGAAGGTGATGCTTACAAATACGAGAAGCTGGAATGTGAACATGCGTGTGAAATATTTTATATTAATATTTCATATTTATATATATCCATAGATAGAAAAATTCTAGTATAAGAGATCAGAGAAAATAAAATATAAGGTGTGTGGGTGTACTTTCCATAACTGGATACATAGTTGGTTATGGTACTAATAAATACAGAGCATATTAATAGATGGTCAGTTTTATAAATATTATAATATTGAGTTATATTTAAGGCTGAATGAATTCAAATTTCTCTGGGTTATTCAAGTAAAGACACACAGCTGTGAGGATAAAGAAAGAGCTTTAAAGGAGACAATTATTAAGTAGCCACCATCTATCAGTAAACCTTAGAGCCAACCAGATAATTGAGAGTGAATCTGTATCAACATGAGCACTAGTTCAATAATACTACCCTGGGGAATAATAACTTATAAAAGACAGAAAATGACAGAGAAATGTAAAAGCAATGTAATATAGACAGAGAAAATGGTCACATAAAAATCAGGAAGAATTTAAGTATGCAGTATGGGTGCCAAGAAACACGAACTATCAAGATTCAAATATTTCAGAATGTCAAATCTAACAGATTGTTGATAATAATAGCTGACATTTCCCAATAGCATGACTTCCAGGTCATGTGGTGACTGCTTTAAACACATATTAGCATTTTAAGAACTATCCTAAGAGGTAGGTACCATAACTCTACTAATAGAGAGACACAAAATAAGGATTGTGAAAGAATTTTTGATGCAAGAAGTATTGCTAGTAAATGGAAGAACTCAGATCAAATGCAGAGCACAGAATACTAGTCCATAAACTGCATGATCTCGCTTTCCAAGCATAGTTTTAAAAGGAGAGAAAGAGCAATGGAAAAGCATGACTATCACAGGTATAGTCAGATATATTCCCAGAGACTGATGGATGAAAGAAAGTCAGACATGATTAACAGAGGATCCGAGTAGGTCAGATCATTCTTCTCAAGTACTGGTGAGACTGAACCTTCTTGCACATCAGACCAAGGACCCTGAAAGAAAATAAATACATATAAAAGAAAACAGTATTAATGCAAAATATATTAAGAATAAAAAACAAGACAAAACAAACAAACAACAACAACAAAACACAAAGGACTCAACAGCAACTGTGGCTTGACTGATTCTTCAGTCTCTGTTTCCATAACTGAAATGTGTTCAACGAAATCATCACTTATAAGAGAAAAATGAAGATTAAAATGAAAGAATATGAGGCATATTTGAGGAATTGTTAATTATCAGAAAATGTTGCTTTGTTATTCATATATGGATATGTAGAGGGAACAGACTGATAGGAAAAAGAATAGAAGTTATTATGATTAGTAAAGTTCCCTACACTGCATTTGGCAAGAGCTAAATGGGGAATGATGCGGTCTTTGGTCACAGAAATCATTTTTATTTTAAAACGGAGGGGTAATTGATGAGACTGTATCCTTTTTGCCCTTGTCTATCATCTAGCAAGAGAGAAACTTTTAGCAGATGTTGGTACAGGCAGCATCAGCTGTTATGGACATACATGCTAGTGCAGGGCTTTCTACACACACACACATATATGTATATATTATATATACATATATATATATATTATTCACAGTCACATTTTGTCTAAAGGAAGACAATATAGCCAGTCCTGATGAGACCTGATAGGCTAGAGTCAGATAGAAGGGGAGGAGGTCCTTCCTTATCAGTGGACTTGAGGCGGGGCATAAAGGGAGAAGAGGGAGAAAGGAGACAAGGGAGGGGGTCATAGCCAGGATACAAAGTGAATAAACTGTAATAAATAATAATTAATTAAAAATGCAAAAATGTTTTACAATGATGCACAGAAGCATACCTTAAGAATATACAAATAAAATGTTATTGGTAATAGAGCATTTAAATTTTAAAAATTCTTTGATATACATATAGTTTTATCATTAACTAAGTACAAGAGCAAGTTAAAGAGATGAATTTGCTTGTTTATTTTTACAAAAACAATTAAATCTTGGCTAAATATTTGATACTGCAGTATATGGAACATCTCTAAAGTTTTTCAGAGCTGATCAATATCGTCACCAACGATTAGAACAACACTTTGTATACTTACATAATGCAAAATGGCAGAAGTATATTAAGAGCAATTATATAAATTGTTGAAAATTATCTCTTAATACCAAGATGAAACTTATTGAATGATCTCTTTTTTAAATAAACTGAAGTCAACAGCTCAAACAACAATTTCCAAAACCATATAAAATTTAAAGATATTTGAATTTGAGGGCCAGGAAGATGGCTTAAGATGTGAAGGTGTTTGCCACCAAGCCAGAGGACATGAATTTTACCTCTGGGGTTCACATACTGAATGGATGGAACTTATCCTACAGCCTCTACACATGCACTGTAGCATATATTGCAAATGAACACACACACACACACACACACACACACACACACATACACACCATAATGAATATACTATTTTGGCCCTCACATGCTGAAAAATGATGGCAAGAAAATATGAAAAAGTTTTTTTTTTCTGTAATTAAAAATTTGTAATTCTCTAAGAGCATGAAACTTTGTATGTACAGTAAAAATATTGAGCTTGATAATGTATAATGATCTCGAACTGCGATGAGGTATTTTGTGCAACATTGGTTGGCATTCTGTGGCATGACAGAGCACAGTGTGAAGTGTACATGCATGATCAGAACCAGTGAGGTTGCATGATACGACCTGGGAAAGGACGGTAAGAAACGCTTTGTATTCATTGCACGTTTGGCTTTGGATTAATTTTTGTTTATTGTAAATTTAGAAAAGGTTTTGTATTGCAACTTTTTTGCTCTTTTTTTTTTCAAACTTAGCACTCAATTAATTATCTGACTTCCATAGCTAAAAATTTAAGAATTGTCTGGGTTGCAAATGTTGATGAATATTGAACACCTCCTGCACCTTTAGATGGGAAGGTGCCCCTATGGGACATTCTCAGATACACTTGGAAGATTTCTTCCAAGGTAGAATTAGGACAAGAACAAACAAGTATGTTTGTTTTCAAGAGAGAGAGAGAGGGAGGGAGAGAGAGAAGGTATGGAGTTAAAAGGGTGGGAAAGTAAGCAGGTTCTGGGAATATATGGGAGATGAGAAACTGTGATCAGAGAACATTGTATGAAAAAAAATTTACTTTCAGTTACACAATGAAGAAGGAAAACAAATGAAGCCTACGAGAGAAAGAAATAAAAGAGAGGAGAAAGGAAGGAAAGAAGAAAAAATTTATCATTAGCTGTTGAGTCAGAAAGAGCCAACTCCTGACCACCCACTGGGTATGTATAAAAGAAACATGATTTAGAGAATGCACATTTGGTTCCCATTTTTTAAATTTGGAAATGGAGGTTTAGTAGGATAGGAAGTCCTGCCTTTACATTATACAGTTTCCCCGATAAGCAGCAATTATAAATGACACTGTTTAGCATATCTTACTGCTAATTTGACCTCCTGTTAAGTTTTCAAATTCTATATGTTTTTTTGTTAATATCTATAGTAACATTTGCTTACTTACCTCTGACTACCTTTTTACTGTCGTTCCTGAGAAGTATAGTTAAGAGGTTTCTGTTTTCAATATTGTCAAATTCATAAATGCAAAATCTTCAGCTCAGACTTTAGGCAACCTGAGAAATAAACAAGTGAAAGGAAAGACAGTGTGAAACATAAACCTGTGTCTCCAAGTGAAGTCGATGATGAAGAAAAAGACGTGTTGCAGTGACAAAGTCTTCCCCATGCTTAATCACAATAAAAGAAACCTAGGAGCCAATATTACTTATATATAAATATAAACTTCCTTAACACAAAACTATTCAAATGAATCTAGCCTCATATGAAGGGATTATAAAGCATAAGCAAGTTAGATTAATCTCAGGAATGCAAGGTTGGTTAAACATGAGAAAAGCAATTGATGTTATATACTCACTGGAAGAAACACTGTCATTTTAACAGATACAAAGACATTTGACAATAGCTGATACCTTTCCATGATAAATAGCCTCAATATAACAAAAGGAGGCAACATCTATCCACAAAAGAACAAGCAGAACTTCCTTACATGAACAGAAATGCCTCAGAAAGCTGGTGGTGGTTGTTAAAGGGAAAATCCTCCCTTTATATATATATATATATATATATATATATATATATATATATATATATATATAATTCAATAGGCTTAGTTTTCTGACATCTATGCAGGGTTGCCAGTTGGTAAATATGACAATTGTTATAGTGAGAAGAGTAGAAGGGACACGTGTGAAGCAATATTCATAGAGTGTGTTAGAAAGTTACACAGATCTAGATTGGTCTAGATTTCCTCTTACTTCTTATTTGCTCTGTAATTTGGGACATTTAATGCTTTTGGAACTCAGAATCCCCATCAGTGGTGTATCTTCATTAATATTTAGTTCTCACTTAGATTGTGAGGTGATTACAGGGCCAACGTGTGAAGGGTGTGGCATGTTTCAGACTCAGAGTGGAATCTTTATATGAGGACTTTGATCATTATCAGTAGTTTTGAGGCACAAATGGTAAGATGAAAGGAAGTAGGAGGTTGACTGAAGTGATGGTCTCTTCAGAGGACATCAAGGGTGAGGCAGAATCGAGGAGAAGCTTGCCACACTGCATTTCCAAGACAACATGTTCAGCTGTGAGTCATGCACTGATTCCGACCTTACGTCTTCTCCCATCTGTGGAATGGAGTGTGTTAAGAGATCTTTGGAACCTCTCATAACTCTAAAGTTTAATAACTCTACATAGTGGGAGATGGCACAGAGTGATGTAGGGTAAGAGAAAATTTAGCCTTTGTGCAGAATTACAGACTGTGTTAATGTAAACCCTCGTTTTCCTCTAACAAAGCTAACAAGAAGACACAACATCCTTTTTTTATTTTTCTTTTTTTATTGTTTATTATTATTAGTTACATTTTATTAACTCTGTATCCCAGCTGTATCCCGCTCCCTTATTTCCTCCCAACCCCACCCTCCCTCTCTCAGCTTCTCCCTGCCCCTTTCCAAGTCCACTGATTGGGGAGGACCTCCTCCCCTTTCTTCTGGCCCTGTTTTATCAGGTGTCTTCAGGGCTGGCTGCAAAGTCCTCCTCTGTGACCTAGCAGGACTGCTCCTCCCTTGGGGGGTGGGGAGGTCAAAGAACCTGCCATTGAGTTCCTGTCAGAAATCATCCCTGTTCCTCTTACTATGGGAAACCAATTTGTTATTGAGCTACCACGAGCTTCGTCCAAGTAAAGGTTCTAGCTTATATCCATACATCGTCCTTGGTTGGAGAAACAGTTTCAGAAAAAAACCCTGTGCCCAGATATATTTGGTCCTTTTGAGGCTCCTATCCTATCCCCATCATACTAACTCCCCTTCTGCTGAAGGTTTGGTTATGAGTCTTAGTATCTGTTTTGAAACGCTGCTTGGTAGTGTCTTTCATATGCCTTCTGCAGTAGACTCCTGTCATACGTCCAATGCACATCTCATTTGTCTTTCTAAGTGAGCATTGATCATCTTACCTCGTGTCTGCTTTCTTGTTTGCAGGCAAAAGATATAACATTCTTATGACACAACATTCTTGCTTGGCTCCAAAAGACTTCCAGATTGCATCTAATTTTAAACTACTTTATGGAGGCCAAAGAGGTGCCTGTGGACAGCTTGATGATCAATCATTCAGCATACATAACTCTTCTGTATGTCACTTTAGTATGCGAACGTGAGCTCATCAAGCATCCTCCTCCAGAGTTGTCAATCTGGCAGCTGTCACTAACATCTGATTCATTACAAAAATATTTAATTCTCCTAAGATGAACCATCATAATGTCCAAATAGAAAGAAGACAGGACACAAAAAAGATAGAATGCTCATTAATAGGAACTTCTGCTTGGTCCAGATCATAATACACTTTTTTAGAAGGAAGAAAGGTCCTTTGGTTTTCTTCAGCATCAGTATAACTGGAATAATTTGGGCAAATTTGTAAGTCTCATTAGAAATGCATGACTGTCCAACGCTCATATTTCACCCACATTTTCTCCTATAGGAGACCTTAATAAGTTTGACCTTATTAATCTTTGGTAACTCCATAAAGTCACAATGAAGGAGCTCATCATCCTGTAGAATTGCCTCACTTTGAAGATGTCAAACTCAAAATTCCCTATTATCACAGTCTTAAAAGAAATTTGATTTCTTCCCACACCTATAGAATGATGTTCAAAGCCCTTCTTCCCAGAGATCAATTGTCAGCTGTCTTCCATCTAATTTTTCTATATCAAGATATTTCCATCACCCTGAACTGATCATGACTCTTGGCTTTATGATAACCTTGTTCTGGAATATCTTTTATTAATATTTCCAAAACTATATTTTGGAACAGTTAACTCTTTATTGTATTGGCTGCTTGTGCATTACCAGCATGCTTTTCAAAATTCCTGGCCATCTATTTACAAGACTCTGATTACACTCCCCAAGTTATGATAAAATAAATATCTAATCATGCTCCTTATTGGTGGTTATAATTCTACCCGAAAAATGTTCTAATACCCAGTTCAAATGTTACTGTTATACAGACTTTTCAAATGTCTCTAGAGATGTGAAGTCACATCTTCATACGACTTTATTACAGAGCTGGAAACGTCCTGCTGCTATTTCAACAGGTGTTTGCCTCATCAACTACACTGGGGTTATCAAGTTTAAGGATTTTCCCTATAAATCACTGTATTCTCATACTCTGTCATACTATGTGCAACTCTGGAACTTTCATTAGCAAGCAAAATATGTTAATTTATATGATGGTTTATATCATCTAAATATAGTGTATTCATTATATAAATAGAAACACCAAGTTTGAAGGCTATATAAGAATTAGGTAGTTATGCTTCCAATTGCAAGTATTGAAATATTTTTTTTAAATTAGCCTGAGTGATAAAAGATAGCTTATGCATTTAGGTGAATCAAGATTCAGATTTTAAAGCCAATTATATTCAGTTGAATAGACTGTGAGAAAGGAAAACAGTGTTTAGTTACAAGATTAGAAGTTCAAAATGTGAGTGTAATGCTGAAAAGATTTATAAAGTAATTCAAACCACAGTCAGAATCAAAGTTGAATTTTGGGAAAATGTTAATATGGATTTTCTTTATACTTGCTTTAAATTTGATTTTTCTATTCTATCTGTGAGTGCAGAAAATGATAGACCTGAAATAAAGACTAGGGTAATGGTTGTGGATCCCTATTGTCTCTATTACTTCTATTATATGTTGATAATTCACTGTTTATAATATCCTGTGTAAAGCAAGGTGTTTTTTAGGTCAGAGGAAACTAAGGGTATGGGATTTGTAGTTCTACTTACACAAGTTTCTAAGAATAATTTAATTTTCCCAATAATTCTGCTGATCCTTGATCTCTTCATGCAAAAATAAAATCTATGTTCTAGTACAAGTTCCATTTCCTTTCTCAAGGTGTGTCAGGTTCCCTTTTCCTGCTTGAGTACAAGTACTAGAGCATCAGATGTGTATCTACTTACATAGTTTTTCCCTGTGATGTGAATACATAGACCACAGAGCGGAACAGCTAGAATTAAAGCTAGGCTTCTATACACACTGATGATGTTTTATTTACCAATGTTTTATTGATAGACATCACGAAAAGAATGAAACTGGTTGGATAGGGGGACAATTCTCAGAGGCACACATTATGATACGAAAGGTTTCCAGAGTTTAGAAATAGATTGTGAATGGACCTACCCCTCCAGGATTTTTTTTTTCAAACACAGTTTCCCCCAAAGCAAAAGCTATGAATCCTGAGTTGACATTGAAAATACAGCTTACAGAGAAGGACAGGATCAACCTGAGCTTTATCAACCTCAATATGAATTTCATTAGATCATAAAATCTCCATAAGGAGAGCAACAGAACCAAAAAATCTGAGCACAGGGGTCTTTCCTGAGACTGATATTCCAACCAAGGACTATGCATGCAGAAAACCTAAGACCCCTGCACAGATGTAGCCCATGGCAGTTCAGTATCCAAGTGGGTTTCATTGTGATAGGAACAGGGACTGTCTCTGACATGAACTGATTGGCCTGCTCTTTAATTACCTCCCCCTGAGGGGGAAGCAGCATTACCAGGTCACAGAAGAGGACAATGCAACCACTCCTGATGAGATCTGATAGACTAGGATCAGAAGGAAGGAAAAGAAGACCTCCCCTATCAGTGGACTTGGGGAGGGGCATGCATGCAGAGGGTGGAGGAAGGGAGGGATTGGGATGGGAGGAGGGAGGAGGGTACCACAGGGGGAATACAAAGTGAGTAAAGTGTAATTAATAAAGAAAAATAAAAGTTAAAAAATCAAAAAATAAAGGAAAAAACCCCACAAAATCTTAAAATAGAGAAGCTAGAAGAGCTTTTAGTAATCAATTAATTGTAAATCTTTCATTTAATTTTTCTGTTTTACTTGTTTTATACCTATATATGCACCCAGGTCTCTGTCTCTGTCTCTCTCTTTGTATCTGATTCTCTCACCCGCCCTCCCCCGTGTGTGTGTGTGTGTGTGTGTGTGTGTGTGTGTGTGTGTGTAAATTTGACATGATGTTCATGTTGTGGACAGAGTATAACTTATGGGTTTCGGTTCTATTGTTCCACTATATGGACAGTACTTAAACCATCGATCTTGACAGCAATGTCCTGTATCTGTTATATCACTCCTAAGTCCATGTTTTCATGTCTAATGTGTGGATATTACTTGTCCATAAAGGCAAAGTGGTCGAACCACTTTGTAGAGTGTCATCAGTATTAGAACCACGATACGTTAAAGCGGTGATTCTTCACATATATTCATAATATCTACGTCATGTGGGCATTTATTACTACCTTCATTTTGAGTAATTCCACGTGTATCTAAACTGATTCAAGTAATATCAAAGTTAACGCTAGAATTAGCCCTTCAATCACAATCTATAATTATTTTTACAATCTATAAATTTTATTATACAATAAGCTGACAACTAAAGGACTTCCCTGCCCTCTGATTGCTGATCAGTTGTCTCTTCCTTCTGAAGACTTTCTAAAAAAGCATTTCACACACCCAGTGGGAGGACTTGAAAGAAGTCTTCAGGGACAGCTAGGTCAGGTATATAGTGAAAAAGGAGGCTTTGGGAGGGCCAAAAACTACCAGATAATAAGATAATTATGAATCCATGGTTGTGCATGGATTTCTAGTCATATTATCTTATTTAGTTACCATAATAATCTTCTGATTAGGTTTTGTCTTGCTTGACAAATGAAATAATAAGATCCAGAAAGACATTATAATCAGCCTATGTTCATTTAGTTTTTAAGTAACACTGAAATCAAAATAGGATACTAGCTTTGCCCTCTTCTTTCAGAGCTGCACAGTTGTTAGAAAGATAGCTGACTTAGCTACCTATCAAAATGAAGAAAAAAGTTATTCAGTGCCCCAGCCACATACTATTTTCTTGTGTACTTTTAGTGTTAGGTTCTTCAACATTGTATGAAAAACTAAATAAAACTACAGTCACTTTACAGCAACCTTATTTTTGTTCTAAGTGCACTTTTACCAAATGGACAAGGGTTGTCACCTGTATGTCAGACCAGGTAACAGAGGTTTGCTTCTTTTGTGTCCCAAAAGATAAGATAATGGAAGACTCCACGTTTTTTGAGGCTCTTAGCAAAATTATGGGAATGTTTAAATCTCAAGTGAAATTTTGATGCTGGATGAAAGCATTTATAATGTCTTAGACTCAAATAGTCTAAGAATAAAATACACGTGTGTCCAAATATGTTATCTCTTACTTAAGAGTTACAGGAATGTAGGTAAAATCTTCCATTTCTCTGAGCAATTTTTCTGCTCCTGCTTGTGAAAAAAAATATAATAACAACTAGTTCATTATTATATTGGTAATAAAACACACATCTAGTGACACAGCTACCCTAAAGATTAATTGTTATAAAACAGTCGTGTATTTCCAATTGACCCATAATAGGCATTCAGTTTCTGTACCAGTGATACTAAGGAAGGTTAACACTTTTATATTCTACTTTATCTACTAGTAAAATAAGGGTAATATTCCTTTGTGGTAATTAGCTGAGATGTGTAGGAAAATACCTAGCATCATACTAATGAGTGTTTAGAGCACTTAAATGTTAGAAAAGAGTCAAAATAATGACATTTGTATATTTGTGCTTTATGTGCCTTTCATAATTTTTCAGCTGTGTTCCCTTCCTAAGTGGCCACATTTTCAGAATTATTTGCAGAAGAAAAGCAGAGATGCTAGGTTCCATGCACAGGAAACTCAATCATAGAGCTGGAGAGCTGAGTTTAAATGCCACAGTTCTCCAAGGAAATAATCAGAGATGTGGACTTGTCTGATCATCACAGTGTTATTTCACTATGAAAATGTCATTAAACCTACAATCTACCATCAGAGAACTGGAAATTAAATTATGGAATATCTACATAATTAAATCTCACATACCAATAAAAGGCAACTTATATAGAATGTTTGACAAACTTATCTCATCATAGAGGCCTCCTGGTGTGATTTATGAAAGTATAGGCCCCACTAAAGACTTCCTGAAAGAAAATTTGTACAGAGAAAGTCTGGAAATATATTTTTTTATCAAATGCCCCAAGTGACTTTTTTGAAAAATCTAATTTGTGAGGTTCTCTTTTAGAAATACATTTTAATGCTGTGAAAAACTATACTATTAAAAAATAAATGCCACATGTTTATTTTTTAAAAAAATACATTTATAAAACCAGTGGGTCTGTGTAGTAGAGAAGTTGCTGTGATCATGACATGCAGTCTCAGGAGACCTGGTTTATATAATGTAACTCATGTTTTCTGTGTAATTCAATTACTGCAAGTTTCTGTGCATGAATACCTTCTTTCTTTTATTTAAGGAAGGAGGACGTAACTTATACAGTATTGTGAGGATAATAGAAACAAAATAATTGTCAGTATAATTAGGGGTATTTCTACTTCTTGCCATGAAGATATAAGATGGTGTTGACTGATAACTCAATCATCATTACCAATTAGAAAAACAGAAATCATGAGAAAAAATTATTTACTGAGATTAGGTAACAGAGAGCTCAGCCCTGTTTGCTTCAAAGAAATGGGCATGATGGAGGCATATTTTTCATATAAAGACATTTTTAGGAGGTGAAGAAAGTTATGGCGGTTTGATAAAAATGACCCCATGATGAGTGGCACTATTAGGAGGTGTGGCTTTGTTGGAGCAGGTATAATTTTGCTGGAGGAGGTATGTCACTGGGGCTTTGAGATTTCAGATACTTAAGCAAAGCCTAGTGTCTCAGTCTTTTCCTGATGACTGTGGATCAATATGCTGATCTTTCAGCTCCTTCTCAAGCACCATATCTGCCTGCATGCTCCAATGATGATAGTGGACTAAAACTCGAAAACTGTAAGCCAGGCCCCATTAAATTGTTTTCTTTATAAGAGTTGCCATGATCATGGTGCTTCTTCACAGCAATAGAAACCTAAATTAAAGCAGATGGGAAACACAAACAAAACCTAAGAGAGAAAAAATGGACACCACTTAGAGGCATGCAACCAGTCTAGCAAACATTAATCAAGATGATATTTTCACTTAATTAATAGAAATTTATAATGCAGATACCCTGAGACCATGGAGGTGGCTGGACTGAGAAGATCATGAGAAGATAGTTTTGCCTTCTTGAGAGCCCAGAAAACACAGAATGCCTGAGCCAATGGATTATAGTTTACTGTAAATGCTGCTTAAAACAAGTACAAAATATTTAGAGATACATACTCAGTCTTTCATAGTTTAGAAGTCCATTTATACAGGACTTACACATTTAAAAAACTACTGAGTCTTCAGTTTGAGAAACCTTGAATTAGTTTCTGCATTTGTTTCCTTATGACACAAGAACTTATAGACCTTAAATACTGTCATCTCAAAACAAACATCCACAGTCCAATGAGAATATCCTATGGTTAATGGGATTTATAGAAAATAACATTCCATACAGTGACAATTCAATAACAACCCAATCATATCAATTCGGGAAAAGTAACTTTTAATAAGATTTTGCTTAGATGCACATTGGAAGCACTAGCACTAGAGACTAAGGCTAAGTTAGCAACCCTTCAAATGCAGGAACCGTTTGGATTTCTCAGAGAAACTCTTGGTTACTGATTCTCAGGATACCCAGATTTACTCAGCTGACCGATTAAGAGATGACTTACATAATGAAGCTTTCAGATAAAGTAAAATGTAATCAATATTTCAAAATAAAAAGGAATCCCAGGGAATAGGATCAAACAATGAAGACTTCCTTATTGTGGATAGAATTTCAAGAACCTGTTGTTCTTAGGAGATAACCTAGAACCCCTTTACAGATGTAGCTCATGGCAGCTCAGTCTCCAAGTGGGTTCCAAAAGGTATCTTCTAAAGGCAGACACATACAACCAGGGACTGGTGAGAATACTCCCACTGTAGAAAGTGGGATACTTTGTACTTGGAATCTTCAGAAGAAAGTGGAGATTACACAAGTGTAGAATTGAAACTTCAATATTCATCCAAAATGGTTTTTTTATTTTTTATTAAAATTTATCTACTTTGTATCCCACCTATTTTTTTTTAATTTTAATGTATGTGATAGTAGGTAAAAATATGACCTGACATATCTTTTTTACATATAAAGTACAACTGTTAACTTTAAAGAGAGAGAGAGAGAGAGATACTGAATTGAAACCCAAAAGAAAATTCAATAAACGTTTAGGAGAATTTGGAAAACAAACAAACAAAAACTATGGCTTTTCCAAGAAGACTTCACAGAAAGCAGGAGGAGCCACACCCAGATGCATGACACCGAATCTCGCTGGGTTCCTATTGTAATAAAGAGGCAGAACACATGCCACCAGGAAGATGATTTTACCCTTAAAATTTCAAATATTTCATGTCATACGCCAGGGAAGGACAGAAAGGTGACTCTACAATTTGATCTACCTGCCCCCTTCAGGGTCATTGGTACTCAATTCCAAGGCAACTTCCAAGGCAACTTCCACATTGTGAGATCTCTTGCTAACTACCAAGGGTGCGGAGCTATCTCTCCTTATAAAGCCCAGACTTGGAACAAGGGTCTTGTCACCTGCATCACTTAGCACATCAGTGTTTGGCCTGATGATCTCTGTCACTGTCTCTCCAGGGCTTTTTTTACTCAAAGTTTACGTAAAGACCAAATTGGGATTCTGTGACTTGTGGATGTTCTCTAAGGTCACTGGAGCAGTTCAGATCAAGGCTTCACTAAAGAAGAAATTATTTAGGCAAGTAAGTTTGAGAAAATTCTCAGTGTCATTAGATCTAGAGAAATGTACAATGTTGGGCCACCATCACATTCACATTTGAATGAGTAAAAAACTAAAGTTGACAATGTAAAGGACTGACAAGCTCCTGGAGCAGAAAATTCTCCTAAGTTAAGGCGCAGATGCCAAATACAGGTACTGTAGTAAAGAGTCTGACAACTCCTGATGATGGCGACCAAGCTCTTAGTGTGCAATTCAATTTTTATTTACTAAAGGAATAAAGGCTTACGTCCATAGAAGTGCTTAGGCTCAATATCCATAACAGCTAGTTACTAAATGAAAGAAAGAAAGAAAGAAAGAAAGAAAGAAAGAAAGAAAGAAAGAAAGAAAGAAAGAAAGAAAGAAAGAAAGAGAGAGAGAAAAGTACCCAAATGTCCCTGCACAAATGAGTTCATAAGCAAACTGTGATTTGTGTCCACACAGTAGCACACCACTCGGCAATCATAAATGATGAACTGAGAATACGCACTTCATCCCAGATGAAACTCAAGGATGCTTTACTATCTGAAAATAAAACGGACAGGAACAGCTCAGCTGCTGCCATTTTGAAGGCACATTGATATAACATATATAGGGAGTTGCACACCATACAAGAGGTCTTATATAAAGGAGATGTATCATGGGAAAAAGGAAGAGGCGACAGAGATATAAGGGGACCCATGACAGAGAGAGAAGAGACAGAGACAAAGAGAGGGAGAGAAGCCTAGAAGGTAAGAGACCATGCAATGGTGAGATCCTTTTGTCTTTTTTATATATTTTTAATTTAATTTTTTCTTCACAATTTATTCATTATATATCCCAATTGAAGCTCCCTCAACTCCCAGCCCCATGCTCTCCCCCTCTTCCCTCATCTCCTTCCCCTAGTGCTTTTTATCTAGCATGGACCTGGCATCAACAGGTGATGCTGTCAGAGGCTGCTAGGCAACCTAGAAGCAGGCCATTAGAATAATACATTTAGCTCAGTAATTGTAGATATTGTGGGAAAGAAAAGCCAGTGGAGTGTATTTAGGTGTCTTAGCTAAGTTTCTGTTGCTGTGACAAAAAAAATACCTTGACAAAAGTAAGTTAATAAAAGAAGAATTTATTTCAACTCAGTTTGAGGTTCAGTCTATCATGGCGGAGAAATCTTTGCAGCTGATGTTGGAAGCAGCTGATTATATTGTTGGAAAGAAGAGTGAGGATGCTTGTGCTCCTCTTGCTTTCTCCTTTTGTTTGTTTGTTTGTTTGTTGTTTTTGCAGCACAGGATCTTGTTCCAGGGCACTTTTTCTCCTAAGGGTTTCTACATGTCAAGTTGACAATGGAGGTTAAACACCATGATTTGTATGAGGGATGTTTGATAGATGATGGAGATATGCTCTACCTCCACTGTGGTATACAAGTGACTATAAAACCCGGATTAATCAAACACTTAAGGGGGTATATCACATTCTACATAAAACTCCTATGATTTAAAACAAAAGAACATAATAATTTGGAAATGACATCAGAGGATTTCAAATGAATCCAGAATTAATGAGACAGTGGTCCCAGGTTCACAGCTGTTTATAATTTCCCTTCACTCTCACTTCTTCTGCACAGACTCATTTGGCTCTCTGAACTATTCTCTGTTTTGTTGATGTTGGGTTTTGTTATACTTTTGTTTTTTTATTTGCACATAACTTTTCCCACTTCTTATAATATTTGGGTTTTTCATGTTGTATTTTTGATCTGTATACTCTTCAGATGTAGATAATTATCATGGGTCTTCCCTTGACCCCCATTGGATGCTGTTTTTTTTGTATTCTCATATCGTTTCTATTTATCTCAATGACTTTTAATGTTTAATAAGAATTCTCAGTCTATATTCTAGCTCTAATTCTAAGTGTCTACTACATGTTTATCCTTGAATGTTCCATGCATACTTCAACATCAAGGCATTTAACATAGAAGTTATCATTCTAAATGTCATATTGTATTGCCATTCAGTCTACTGTTCAAATCACAAAGGCGTAATTCCTGACTCAAATTTTACTTGGTTTTGGTATTTCATTTTCCTTGATTATTTTTAAACCTGTATTCCTCTCTCCTTCCTATCTATCACTAGAACAGTTGAATTCTTCATCTCTCACATGGTGATTTCAGTCTCCTAAATGCTGACCTACAACCATTGCTCTTCATTTATACTCTGAAGAAGTTACCGTGATTTGTGGGAAGGATAGAACAGATCATGCTGACATGTTTCTTTTATTTATTTTATTTGGGTTCATATATCTACAACCATGCTCCACCCCAATCTCTTTTAACACCTCAACACCAGGTAGGAGATAAAAGGTTAGAGGGGAGAGGGACACTAAGTTCTTTTTAGACTACTTTCTTCTGAGTAGAGGTGTTGAGTTCCTTGGGCCAAGTCCAACCTTGTTCTCATCAGGATAGCTACAGTTTCTTCTTGTTGTCATTTTTCTCTTGACCACTTGACAAACTAGGAACAGCAGCAACAAGATCAGGAACCAACAGGAGGAACAGCTGTAGCTTTTCTCTTTGGACTCTGGTCTTCTTAATTACTTTTTAACTTTTTATTTATTCATTCACTTTTCATCTTCATTGCAGCCCTCCTTCCTCTCTTCCCAGTCCTGTCCTTTGCACACCACTCCCCCATTCTCCCTTTCACTTCTCCTCAGAGAAGAGAGGTCTTCCATAGGTACTAATCTGCACTGGTAATTCACTGAAAGACTAGGCACATCCTCTTCCACTGAGACCAGACAAGGCAGGCCAGTTAGGGGTACTAGATCTAAAGGGAGACATCACAATCAGAGAGGACCCCTGCAAAAGATGTTGGGGGATGCACATGAAGAACATCTGCTTCCTATGTGCAAAAGGCTGGAACCAGTCCGTGCATGCTCTTTGGTTGGTGGTTCAGTCTCTGTGAGCTCCCATGGGCCCAAGTAAGTTGACTCCATAGGTCTTCTTGTGGAGACCTTGACCTGACTGGCTACCTACATTATTCCCACAACTCTTCCATAGGACTCCCTGAGCACTGTCTAATGGTTGCCTGTGGGATTTTGTATTTGTTTCCATCAGTTGCAGGGTGAAACCTCTCAGAGTAGTTATGCTAGGAACCTGTCTACAAACATAGCAGAGTAACATTAAAAGTGTCTGGGGTTGGTGCCCTGCAATGCGATGAGTCTAAGTAGGACCAGTCTGTTTGGTCCTCAATCTTTGTTCCATCTTTATTCCAAAGAATCATTAAGGCTTACTTCAAATGCCTGTATTCCACAAAACTGGAAAATCTAAACAAAAGGGACAATTTTCTTGATAGAGGCCACTTACCAAAGTTCAACCAAGATCAGGAAAACAATTTAAATAAACCTATATTCCCTAACATGATATAAAAACTCATTAAAAGTCTCCCAACCAAAGGATCTTCACCAACCCTATATCTGACAAAGAGCTAATATACAGAATATAGAAAGAATTCAAGAAGTTAAAAAGCAACAAGCCAAGTAATCTAATTAAATGAGGTAAAGATCTGAGCAGATAATTCTTTTGGAATATAATTTTTTATTTATTACAGTTTATTCACTTTGTATCCAAGCTCCAGCCCCACCCTCATTCCCTCACAATCCATACCTCCTTCATCTCCTCCCATGCCTTTTCCCCAGTCCACTGAGAGTGGAGGACCTCCTCCTCTTCCTTCTCTCCCTAGCATATTAGGTCTCTTCAGGACTATCTTTCATAGTCTTCCTCTGTGGCCTGGTCAGGCTGTTCCCCCTTCAATGGGAGGTGATGAAAGAACCAGCATATGAGTTCATGTCAGAGACAGCCCTGCTCCCCTTATTAGGGAGCCCATTTAGAGACTGAGCTGCCAAGGACTACCTCTGTGTAGAGGGTCCAGGTTATCTCCATGAATGGTCATTCCCTGGAATATCAGTCTCAGAAGAGACCCGTAGGTTCAGATATTTTGGTTCTGTTGTTCTCCTTGTGGAGCTCCAAACCCTTCCATATCTTTCTATTAAAGCAGATACTAAGTCTCATAGCAAAACTTTGGGCAGAGTGTAGGGAATCTTATGAAAAAAGCAGAGGATTCCTAATAGAGAAATATCAAATGTCAGAGAAACACTTAAAAAAAAAACAGTTCAGGAGCCAAGATGGCGGCGCCGGGAAAGCACCGCATTTGAGAAGCAGGACAGCACTCGCCGTGCAGAGACCAGGAGACTGAACTCTGGGCCCCGAAACTACATCAATCGTGTTTCCCAGGTGAGGGGAGGATCCCACGGTGTGGGAATCAGTCGGGTCCACTCACGGTTACCCAGCCAGAACCAGGAAGAAATCCCGGGTAACGCGGGCTTTGGGTCTCCGGGCTGGAGCCGCAAGCGTCCATGTCCCAATTACTTTCCCAGGCTGATCCGTGAGCACAAGGGTACCTGAGACTGGGAGTCCCAGTTGCGGGGGGACCCCACTGGGAAACAAAGTAGCCAGACTGATCACCGGTCACCCAGTCTATCCCCGGAAGGTCGCTAGGACGGTGGGTACCCACCACCAACACAACTGCGCTTCTGCCGCGCAGAGAGCTGTGCGCTCAGCTCAGCTGTACAGACAAGCTGCGCGCCCCAGTACAACAGGGACTGGGAAACCCTGTCCAGAGAGGACCCCACAGGGAAGGAAGAAACCGTGCTGCTGGGGTCACCTAGGGACAGTCTAGCAGCCTGCAGATCGCAGACAGGTGAGTAAGGCCAGCCATCACAGATCTGAGCCCAAACAGGGAGCACAGAGAGATTGGAAACTCAGCTCCAGCAGACTAGCAGGTGGGCGCATGCTCCGCCAGCCCAGAGGCCTGCATTGTACCAAATACACCTTACAAGCAGAACTGTGCACCCCAAGACACCAGAGCAGTACTCACCCGCCACAGATTACCTCTTGGGTTCTGGGGCAAGAGCCCCAAACTCAGACCTACAAAAGACCGGGAACCCTGAGATCAACCCCCCAGATACTGCTCCAAGGGGCAACCAGTTATCCCTAACAAAACCGACCAAACCACGGGACACACAGGTTACAGCAGTTGATCACTAAATTTACAGCAAGAAACCCAGAAGGAGGGCAGCTGTCTCCAGGACTTCTCCCGGTGAGAGGAGAGCCCTCTTGACTAATCAGGACCACAGTTACCACCCAGGTCTCTATGCCTGAGGTGAGCTGTAGCAACTCCTGAAAAACACTGGACATCCAGTGACTATACCCAAAAAGCTGGAAAGGCTTCCTTCAGGAAAAACCATCTTCCTGCCAAAGGGATTCTCTCCACTACAAGAGTCCAGGAACAACCAGAAACTAAATTCAAACAACTAAGATAGCCCAATGGGTAGAGGACAGCGTAAAAGTTCAACCAACAAAAGCTAGAGCAATATGGCATCTCCAGAACCCAGTTATCCAGGGGCAAATAGCCCTAGACACCCCAGCATAAATGAAATTCGAGGAGATGACCTAACATCTATGCTCATGAAGAAGATAACAGAGGAAACAAATAAAATACGAAAAGAATTAGAGGAAGATAAAAACAAACAGATCATGGCTATCCGTAAAGAAATGGAGGAAATTAAAGACGAGACAGCACTAGGAATAGCACTTCCCCAAGATCCAGCCATACCACTCCTGGACATATATCCAAAAGAGGCTCAAGTACACAAAAAGGACATTAGCTCTACCATGTTTGTAGCAGCTTTATTTGTAATAGCCAGAAGCTGGAAACAACCCAGATGCCCCTCAACTGAAGAATGGATGCAGAAATTGTGGTACATCTACACAATGGAATATTACTCAGCAATGAAAAATAAGGAAATCATGAAATTTGCAGGTAAATGGTGGGATCTGGAAAGGATCATCCTGAGTGAGTTGTCCCAGAAGCAAAAAGACACACATAGTATATACTCACTCATATAGACATACAACATAGGACAAACCCACTAAAACCTGTGCATATAAAGAAACTAAGCAAGAGAGAGGACCCTAACTAAAATGTCCAATCCCCATCCGGAAAGGCAAAGAGGATGGACATCAGAAGAAGAAGAAAACAGGAAACAACCTAGGAACCTACCACAGAGGGCCTCTGAAAGCCTCTGCCCTTCAGACTATCAAAGCAGATGCTGAGCCTGATGGGCAACTGATGGGCAAAGTGAATGGAATTTTATGTAAGAACTGGGAAATAGTAAGAGCTGGAGAGGACAAGGTCTCCACAAGGACAGCAACAGAACAAGAAAATTTGAACACAGGGAACTTCCCAGAGACTCATACTCCAACCAAGGTCTATTCTTGGAGATAACCCAGAACCCCCGCACAGATGTAGCCAGGGCAGTTCAGAGTCCAATTGGGTTACATAGTAATGTGAAGAGGGGCTTCCTCTGACATGAACTGACTGGCCTGCTCTTTGATCACCTCCCCCTGGGGAAGAGCAGCCTTACCAGGCCATAGTAGAGGACAATGCAGCCACTATTGATGTGAACTGATGGACTAAGATCAGAAAGGAGAGGAGAACCTCCCCTATCAGTGGACTTGGGGAGTGTCATGCATGCAGAGGGAGGAGGGAGGGTGAGATTGGGAGGGGAGGAGGAAAGGGCTTATGGGGGGATGCAGAATGAATAAAGTGTAATTGATGAAAAATTAAAAAAAAAAGAAAAAAAAAAGAAAAGATAATTTAAGAACCTTAAATGACTTTCAAAAGTGGAGGAAAACATGGAGTTAGTCAATTTATATGGAGCATGTCTCGCCCCTGGGGGCAATGGTCTCCTGAACCTACTCAGACCTTGGACACCACCACTGCTAGTTCTAGAACTGATATAAGATGTTCCAACGAGGGGGTTAAGGCTTCTCATAATATTTCCTATAAGCCCACACCTGTTTGTTTATATCCCCCATTATTATTCATTATTAGCCAGATAGAGCCAAGTAATTGTGGTGATGATACTTGCTTTTTTGCCCAATAAAAGAATGCTAGTGAATTTAGGTATGCCCTGGTTACTCGCATGCCTCGCTGGGTGCCTGTGCCTGTTGATGCCCCTCACGCTATGACTCTCTTCAGACAGAAAAGGGATCTTGGAACTACAGCCGCCATTGTTACTGCCATCTCATTGGCGGCTGTTGGAGCTACCACCGCGGCATTAGCCATGAGTCATACTGTGCAGACTGCTCAGACCCTGAATAATCTTTTAGCCAATGTAGCTCATGCCTTAGATGTACAAAAAGGAATTAATGCTCAACTAAAAGGAGGCTTGATGGTGTTCAATCAGAGGATTGACCTCGAGCAGGAGCAAATCGATACCCTATGGTAAATCGCTCAACCTGGCTATCAATGAAAGTATGCTGGACTTTGTGTCACTAGCATACAACATAGAGAATTTTTCCTGTGCTGCAAATCTGTCTAAACAATTGTCTAGCTATATTTTAGGTAATTGGACTGGAGAATTCGATACTACGATGGAGCAGCTGAGAGTGGCCATTATCACAGTAAATTCTACCAGAGTGGACACAGGACTAGCCACAGGATTATCACCATGGATTGCTGCAGCCATGAATCATCTGAAGGAATGGGCGGGCATAGGAGCGTTAGCAGGCCTTCTGGTGTTGGTCTCCTTGGTTTGCCTGTGGTATATATGCAAGATTAGAGTCTCACAACAGCGTAATGCAGCCATGATCATTCAGGCCTTTACAGCCATTGAAGCAGGACAGTCTCCCCAAGCATGATTGGCTACCATAAAAAGCTAAAATGTTATGCTCAGGATGTGAGGCTAAGCACTGCTCTCAGGGTCAGCAGCTTTGGACCCAGAGAAGAGCAAGTCTGATTGCATGCGGGTTGATGCCCCAGGTCCCGCCTCTGAGAAAAAGGTATCGGACGGGTCTGATGCTCTTTGGGTGGATGACACCTAAATGAACATCGGTACAAAGCCCCAATTTATTTCTAATATCAGAGATCAGACCTCTACTCTTGCCTGATGCATCTAAAACAAAAAGGGGGAACTGTAGAGAGCTGCGTATTTCCGCCTTCCACCTTCCCGATGGTAAGTGCTCTCTGTCACAAACAATTCCACATTTGACTAAAGCTGAGGATATGGCTTGCTTCCATGTATGTGGACCTATCTGCATTGCCCACGTGGCACGCTGGGGTTGGCTACCCAGAGGCTATTTAAGCTGTGGGCTGGCTTTCCCCAGGGTCCGATGATTGTTCAGGGTTCCTGAATAAACTCCATTGAAAAAAAAAAAAATGTTCAATGTCCTTAGTCATCATGGAAATGCAAATCAAAATGACCCCAAGATTTCACTTTACACCCATCAGAATGGCTAAGATCAAAAACTCAAGTGACAACACACTTGAGTTGATAGGTTGTGGAGAAAGGGGAACCCTCCTTCATTGTACAAGAGCTTTGGAAATCAATCTGGTGCTTTCCCAGACAATTAGGAATAGTGCTACCTCAAGATCCAGCTACACCACTCCAAGGTATATATCCAAAATATACTCAAGTATACAACAAGGATATTTGCTCAACCATGTTCATAGCAGCTTTATTCCTAATAGCCAGAATCTGAAAACAACTAACATGAATGGATACAGAAACTGTGGTATATTTACACAATGGAATTACTACTCAGAAATTAAAACAAGGATATCATGAAATTTGCTGAAAATAGTGGAAACTAGAAAAGATCACCTGAGTGACATATCTCAGAAGCAAAAAGACACACATGGTATATACTCACTTAAAAGTGGATATTAAACATAAAATATAGGTAAACATACTAAAATTTGTATACCTAAAGAAGCTAAGCAAGAGGAGAACCCTGGGTAAGATGATCAATCCTTACTCAAAAAGGCAAAGGGGATTGACATCTGAAGAGGGAGAAAACAGGGAACAGGACAGGAACCTTCCACAGGTGGGGAGTGAATCTGAAAGGTTCTACCCAGCAGGGTATCAAAGCAGGTGCTCAGACTCATAGCCAAACTTTGGGCAGAGTGCAGGGAATCTTATAAAAGAAGGAGGAGATGAAAGACCTGAAGAGGTCAGGAGTTCCACAAGGAGAGCAACAGAACCAAAACATCTGGCCCAGGAGTCTTTTCTGATACTCCAACCAAGGACCATGCATGGAGATAACCTAGAAGCCCTGCACAGATGTAGCCCATGGCAGCTCATTCTCCAAGTGGGTTCCCTTGTAGGGGAAGCAGGGGCTGTCTCTGACATGAACTCAGTGGCTGGCTCTTTGACCACCTCCCCCTGACGGGGGAGCAGCCTTACCAGGCTACAGAGGAAGACAATGTAGCCAGTCCTGATGAGACCTGATAGGCTAGGGTCAGAGGTAAGGGGAGGAGAACCTACCCTGTCAGTGTACTTGGAGAGGGGCATGGGAAGAGAAGAGGGAGGGAGGATGGGATTGGGAGGAGATGATGTGGGGGGTCTACACCTGGGATATAAAATGAATAAATTATAATTAATAAAAATAAATTAATTTAAAAAGTCTCCCAACTGAAGAAAAGCCAGGGACAGATGGTTTCAGCCCATAATTCTACCAGACTTTCAAAGAAGAGCTAAAACCAATATTCCTCAAACTATTCCACAAAATAGAAACAGAAGGAACATTGCTCTGATTTTATTTTATATACTGCCTCTAGAGTTCCCATAAATAAACTATCTTCAGCTTCCCAAATCAGGCCCCTGCCAGAGCATGCATGAGCCACATAGTCTGCTGCTGTGGACAATCTGAAGTAACCCCATATTCCACACCTGGCATTAAAACAAAAGCATGATTACATAACAGAACTGGGCTTTGCAAGACACCAGACGTCTTACTACAAGATCACACAATCCTCTACATTCCCCAGTGTATTGTTTTTACAGTAAAGTCCAAATCCATGTCAGTTTTCAATATGTCTCCTGACATGATACATCCTCTTGACCTTTCATACATCCTACTATCCATCATTACTCCTGTCAAATATCTCATGCTATCCTTTCTTCCTGAATTTCATTTGAATTTCCAACCTTAGCATCTCAGAGAACATGGTTTTCTACATCGGAAGAAATACTTGGGCCAGCTTGGGCCCGCTATGCCAGCCATAACAGACTTAGTGGAATATGGTTCATTCCTGCACTGTGCTTACTGCCTTACATTGCTACAATGCTCTGGGCTCTTTCCTCTTTGACACTCCAAATATCCATGTGTTCTTCTGAAGACTCTACCAACATTTCTGTCATACCCACTTCAGAAGAATACCCACATTTCTGTATACCACATTCACGTAACCTTCTCTCTTGTCCCCCTACCACCACCTTGGTTTCTGCTGCCATTTTGTACATCAGAGGTAGCACCATGTTCCCAGAGCCCTTCATTTGCTTCCCTGTCAACACTGTCAATAAGTCACCACCATGGCAGGCAGGTGCAGGTCCCAATACAGTTTTTTTTTCCATTCAGAGCATTAAGTAACAGTATTCACCATGAGGATACAGACTTTGTTTTGTTGCTCTGTGTTTCTCTTCTCTAAGCCATAAACAGTGAGTGCCTAAAAGAATGGATGCTTGTATGTCTTCCTTGCCTTTCTCTTTAAAAAATCTCACTTTTCACCATAATCCTAAGGTATTTTATTCTTTGCTATTAAATCCCAGTGCTGTGTGTGCCTAAGGTGTCACTAAATGCTGTTTTCACAAAGTATACTGGCTTGTTTCCTTTATTTTTTTTAAGGCAAGGTAATTCTTCTATGTTTTAAATGGCAAGGTAATTGCCTAATATCCTCTCTTGCCAAGGTCATGGGAAATATCCATACTCCTGCTAACATTACCCTGCCCAGATAGCTTTAAGTATCTTCTCTACAAGTTCAGCCACCACATCAGTTTTTCAGCTCATTGACAAATCTGTTACAATTGAGAGGCACTTCTTCCATTTGGTGAGAATTTGTGCTTAATAGCAGGTTCCAAATACCACTGTTTTGTGAAATGTATAAACTGTTGCAATTCCAGATCATCAAGCCAGAAACTTAGAGAAGTAACAGTGACAAAACAAAAACAAACAAATAAACAAAAACCATCCCTCGTGGACCAACAGGAAACAGTCATAGACTAAGGTGGAGGATGGTGACACTCTGGAGGTAAATGCAGCTAATGAAGAACACCAAGAATTGTGACAGAACCAGGTTTTCCAAGAGACACTAAAAATTCATGCCGCTGTGCCAATGGCCTTGAAAGCCCTTTAATAAATGTCACTCTCCAAACATTCTGAAAGGTGGTAACTGGTCAGCTATGAAGACCAGAATTCATAAGAAGAGAGTCACCAATCTCATTTGATGAAACTCTAGGCTGACAACTACAAGTGATAATGAAAAGTCCCAAGGTGAGCTGCCAGAAAGGAGAGTGAAAGGAGAATGAAGATGGGCCATAGATGAAGGCCTTGTTTAAAACTATTTCAGTTTCTCCCCAATTAAAAAAGGAAAAATGATAAAGCCCACCATTGCACTTTGACATACTTTAAGCAGTGTCTCACTTTATTGATGATGTCAGCTTAATGTGCTCTACCAAACTGTAGTGTTAACACAGGGATGTCCAAGCATAAGAGCACAAACATCCTGTCCTCTTCAATGGGAACTCACTAATTCTTCATCATTTTTCTTTGTCTTCATGCTCTGTCTTTATGGTACAAGGAAAGATGATGCTGAGAGCATTTAAAAAATGTTTCCAGGACCTAAGAAGAACAAAAAATAGTTATACCCTGTGTGGAAGAAGCAGTTGAAGTAGGGGCTCAGTATTGGTGTTAAGGACAGGTGGAAATAGTCTGAGAGGAACAGTGTTAGAATATAGATAGATAGATAGATAGATAGATAGATAGATAGATAGATAGATAGATAGATAAATTAGTAAAAATTGGAAGGTGTCAGAGGTAACATGATGGAAGCAGAGAAGAGTGGGTAAGAGCATGGATAAGCAGTAGCAAAACCATATTCTAGAAAGAATACATATCTGCCATGGCCAAGGTAGGAGGGAACTTCTGAGTTCCCTTTGTATTGTACCCTAGGGGTGTTTAGAGACATAACAATTTCAGAAGAGATGTTCATATCATTTAGGGCTCTGCCAAAAGTCCACATCCAGTATATTTTCCCTCTGGCTAAGTCTCACTTTCACATTTGGCAGTGAGTTCTTGGGGGACTTTGGGACAATGGACATACAGTTCCATGCCTATGTATTCTTTACAGCTTGAAATCCCAAAGAACAAACATACATGCATTCATTCATTCATTCATTCATTCATTCATACATACATACATACATACACACATACAAATACACACACACACAAACACACACAAACTTTTATAGAGAAAGGAGGGGAGAGGGAGGTTGGGAAGGAGGGAGAAAGAATTATGAAGAGGTCTGTGGGTTTCTTTTTATCTCAGTTTGGGCTGTGTGTTTATCTTTAAACCAATCACAGTGACCAGAATGACAGAGTCTCTTTAACTCATAGATTCTACACTGTGGTAAGTCCCTCTGGGCTTTGATGAGAGAGTCATTCCCTAAATCTAAGTAGCTTGTCCATCAGTACATAATGGTTCTTGTACATAATCTTTGAACCACCACTTTTTTGTGCCTTTCGATGTGTCAAGGCTCAAGGAGGTCCAAGAGAGAATTTAGAACTTTAAAACTAAGTCAAAAAGAGCCTTGGGCATCTCTGACAAAGAGCTACTTAGGTATAAACCAATAACAAATAAATGCTATTATTTTCTGAACCACCTCTCCCTCTAATAAGCAGTCTGGTCTGATCAGTCCATTCCTGCAGGGCCTGGCTAGGTGAGTTTGATTTTTATTAAGTGTGCTTCTCTTCCATAATTCTCTTTGCATTCAGGGCCAAGAGAGTTATAGGCACATAGCCAATTGCCAGAGCAGTGTTGGAGAAATCTGCTGATTGACAGGACATATTTTAGCTCTCACAGCTGAACTTGGCCACCTGGAGGGTTTGTGACCTTGGGGCAGTCACTTAACCTCTCTACGTTTCCTGTTTTCTGCTTTTGATGGAGAACTAATCCATTAGTTTTGCCTTCCATGCATGAAGAGTTGTAGCTTGTCTTCATAGATAGCAGGAAGCCTGGTTGTATGCCAGATGGATGATTTATGTACTCTTAAATTACTGTTTTTGTCCAACTATGCTCACCTACTGCCCTGATTCTTCCCTCCTCCTGCTGCCCTGAGGAAATGATCTGCAATTTATTGCTCATGAGATATTCAGCAAAATTAGTTCTCTCTGAGCTTATATGTGTGCAGGGGTAAGAGGATAAGGGAAAGTAGATGAAAACAGAATAAAGAAAACTGAATTGAAGACCTTAGAAGATAAAAGAATTTTATTTCAAGCTGCAGGTTTAACCCTGGCACTGACAAGAGGGTACAATTATTTATTTATCATCCAGAAGTGCTAAAGAGATGTTTCTGTGATTGGATTCAGTTCCCTGTCCTGCTTGTCCTCTGCTTAGAAAGCTGAATTTGCAGATAAGGATGACAACAAGAAGCCTCAGGAACTTTTCTGGATATTCCGCACCTTGAATAATTCATCCCCAGATAACAAAAACAATTTAACCTTAAAAGGAAAAGAATTATCAATTACTACAAACAAAATGTAATTATTAATTAATGCATTCAGCAGACATTCTAAGTAACCAGATGAAGTGACTAATTCATTTAACAAATACATTGTCCAGATTGCCTTCCACAATCACCTTCCCAGTCACTGGAAAACAACAATCAACAAAATAAATTTGATGTCTTTTCTCAAGCTACTTAAATTGTAGGAATAGGAAGTAAGTGGTAAAGACTTAATAAATACAAAGAATAATTTCATATATTGGTAAAAGCTATGTAGAGAACAAAACAGGTAGAGATTGACTGTATTTGGAACCTATTTAAACAAAATTGCCAAGTTCACTGAAGAGGGTTAGGTTTCTGGAAGTAACATTGGAAAGAATGGGAATATCAAGCAGCTCAAAGATATGAATATATAGGAGCAAAAGCTAAAGAGAAAACTGGTTTTTCAGTCTCTTTCCATCTTTTCTAGTCTGGCTGCCCTACAGAACATACACAAGTTAATCTTTAGCTTTTCCTATCCCCTCCAGACTCTCATTCAGAGTAGAATCAGCAGCTGTACAATTTTGGGAAGGTTTAGTTTTTTTTAGCTGGTAGAGTAGCTGACCTCCAAGTACAGAGGGCAGATACCTTGTCCAACTCACAATGAAACTTCAGTTTCAGAGGACCAGGAGTTTCGAGGAATATTTAAATTTAGAGTCTTAGTGCAAAGTTCAGATCATTCAGTATGTTGTGGAGGCTTTAGAATTTATCAAAGGGAGAATAAGGAGCCTCTGATGGCAAAAGAGGCATACAAAATTTGATTTCTTCTGCTCTCACTGAAGGCAAATACCACAATTAACCAATAGCAGTATATTTAAGAATTAGGACCTTGCCTAATTCTTAAATATGCTACTATACTCAGCCACTACAAGTGAAGGATTAAAAAAATCCTACCTTCAGTCATGGATCACATGACCTTAAGGTCCATTCTAACTTTTATTATTTGAATTTTATTCATTATGATGCTCCTATTTAATTCAACAAGGGTTTTTCAGAAGCTGATAATATTCTAAGCACCATGTGTTCACCAATCAGTGTATAAAATATGTACCCTGGAGTCGTCTTACTAGTAGGTAGGTATGTGACTGATACGTAGGTATACAAGTAGCAGGATGGAAACTGAGTTTCAATGCATAACAAAATCTACTAGAAAACAGAAGAGACAGAAGGCAGTGTTTATTGGGGATGAAGGGTCTTGTATAAAACAAAGCTGGAATCTTGATGAACAGCATGTGTTTTTATTAGAACTTCATGTAGATGAAATGAAAGAAGCATATTCAATGTTGAAAAACTCATGAGGAAATGTGTCCAGGCTTAGAGATAATTGTATGCTTCAGACTGTTGAATGCAGAGTGTAGATTTTACTTTGTATGTTCAAGTAAACAGACATGGCTTGAATGAGAACACAACTCATTAATAATAATGACTTGTATAATAAGATAACAAAAGGACAAAAGAAAACATGCATTAGAAAGGTATTTTTATCTGAAATGGAGAATGGAGAGACATTTTTGGTTGCAGAAAATCTTAGCTCTGGTTCTGATTCTCTTCTTTTCTTGTATCTAAAGTGCCAATCTTGATAAATCTGGAGCAGTGAGTAGAGCAGATGCCTCAGGACACAGATAGCTTGATGAATTAGCAAGGCCTGTTTTGAGGGGTGCAATGAGCCTTTCAAAATCATTACCCTGTGTTTCCCACCCCCAGAAATGATTTTGTCGAAAGTTCCTGAACTCCATATTCTATAATTCCTATGACAGCTTCTGGCTTACAGCAGCCACAGAAGACAGCAGGAGGAAGAAATGAAACAATCTATTCCTTGTCAACAGGAAAACACATCCACAATATTGGCAACAAGGAAAGAAATCTGGCTACTATCTGGTATTTTGAGATACACTCAGAGAAATTCTTGGTTCCAGCTACATTTTTTTCTTGGACATCAGCCATAGTAAAATAAGTCCCTTCTGGTCCATTACAAATTAAATAATCATAACTCTATTCATCAGGAAAATATACGCAGAAGGGATGCATAAGCCAGCAATTAGTGTGAAGATGCCCAGCCTTTCAGTGGCTAACTCCAAAGGCTTTGTGGTGACTATTTCACTTGAGACTGTGAATATCAACTGTGGCAGGCAAAGCCTCCCGATTTTTACATGACTCTACACTTCCTGTAATGATTTTTAAAATGGTTCCATTAAGAGGAGACACTTCCTAGCATATTCTAGAAGGTCTGCAGTTATTAGGGGTATAGAAGAATAACAGTATTGATGACTTATTAAGCACATACTCACCCACTACTGTACATAGGAAGTGGCCTTCCAGAACGTGAGCTTTTTTGTTATGTGCATCTGAATGAAAACAAAAATAAGGCACAGGGCTAGGCTAGACTGTGTGTTCTAATAAACTATCTAATAGGAAATGAGCAGCGGCAGGGGAGATTCTGCTTAGGTCAAGGTTATGGCGTGTGACAAACTTCTGAAGCCAGTCTGCTGCAGACATCCCTCTGTGCACTGCTCACTGTTCGTGTCTGCTTTGAAATGTCCTCACTCTGTTTTCTTTTGTGCCTCCCAAATGAAACCGTTCTGTTTATCTAGAACCAGATTCCCTGGCTGATAATGTAGCATCCTCATTGGGAAATTCTGTCTTTTTATTAATTATTTTTATTTTTATTAATTACAGTTTATTCACTTTGTATCCCCCCCTGTACCTCCCTCCCTCCTCCCCTCCCAATCCCACCGTTCCTCTTCCCCACCTGTGTCCCTCTCCCAGTCCACTGATAAGGGCAGTCCTCTTCCCCTTCCCTCTGATCCAAGTCTATCAGGTCTCCTCAGCAATGGCTGCCTTGTCTTCTAACTGAAGCCTAGATAATCTCACCAGTCCCTGGCATACATGTTAAAACAATTAGAGCATGCTTGCCAGAAAGCAACTCAAATATGGTTTAGGATTTTACTCCTTGGTATTGTCAGTGCACAGCTATTCTCTGACCACCCGACTTTCTTAATAAAACTTGCTTGTTTTCATGTCATATCATTACAGGCTTGCATAGTTATCAGTGTGTGATCAGGCTACACAGTTTAGAGTAGTTGGGAAGGACTGTAATGCTCTCATGGCACCAGAGTCACTAGCTAGGTCATAGTATGTTGACTAGAATTCCCTAGAAAAACGGAAGTGATAGCATGCGCATATGTTACAAAGGAGATTTGTTTGAGTAGCTTATCCAGCTGAGGCTGGTTAGTCTTACAACCACTGTATGACAGAAAGGCTGAGAACCCAGTAGCTTCTTAGTGTATTTGCAGTCAGAATCTAATGATGAAGGCTTAATGGCTTCTTGGAGAGATGCCGGTTTTCAGCCCCTGTTGGGGGCTAAAGAAGCTGAGTAACAGCGTTGTCAAAGTACGGCAGTAGAAGTGGGAGGAAGAGGGGCCGTACATGAACCATGGAAGACCAGGTGCGGGCTGCTGACAGCAAGTTCTTCCAAGTCTTCACATCTGTGCAGGCACTGCCCGACTGAATGTTGCCACCCATAAATTAATCTTCCCAGGAAATAATCTAACAGCCCCCTCAGAGGAAGTCTCCTATTTAATTCCAGATCCAACCTGTGGACAATCTAGTTTAACCATCACACATACGCTTGTCTGACAATTTGAATGCGTCCTTCGTTTTCACTTTAATGCAACTGGGAAAAAACATGGAAGTGACCATGTCTTACCCAAGGGCACATAGTTCAGATAGGTAAATATATGATTCTGATTCTTAGATATCAACCATGGGAATGCTGGGAAGGAGTCAAACAAGCAGGGAAAATAGGCTTGTTAAGGAATTATTGAATCATTACTTGTGCTTCTGTTTTCTTTTAAAATATACATTAAAGCTGACTGCTACTTTAAATTACTAAAGGCCATGAGAGCATAGTTTCCATACAATTTATAACTTTGGTAGGTGCTACAAGAACAATAAATGAAAGGAGAGGTACTTGGAAGTCGGAAAAGTTAAATGAATCTGGCCAAAAGGCAAGCTTCTTCATCAGCATCTTTCTTAAAGTAAAAGGTAGAAAGATGTTCTAGGAAAAGATATTGGAAGGTTTAAATATGTGGTAAAAACCCCCAATACATTTGTTCTATATGCCAGCAACAGGAACAGGGAAGATGCCATTCCTGGTCAGTCAGTTCTGCCCTGCTCTTCCTTGTCCATTTAAGCTTTAGTTTCCCTGAAAGTTCAAGTGTGGTGCAATGCCAGTTTCTCCCACACGATGGAGATGCAGGGCCACAAAAGGGATTGAGAACAGTGTGCCTTTATGAAGCATTCTTTAGAGGTAGCAAAAATTAAGGCTACTCCAGATGATATGCCACAGTTACCAGAGGGGCCACAAGAAATACCCTGACCTCAAACACCGGTGCTGTCCTTCTATATCTCTGCTTGATTCAAAAAATTCTTCTCAAGGTGTAGCTGATGAAGCAATGAGCCTATCTAAATTACACCTACTAAAAAAAAAAAAAAAAAAAAAAAAAAAAAAAAAAAAAAAAGTTGAAGCTCCCATCCTCCAGAGCCTCCGTTTTCTGGGTTATATCTGTGGTTAAGGGACGGTTGCTTGGCTTTTGTCACTCTATGTGTTAGTGGGAGGGAGGAAGTAAGTGTTGTTGGCGCATAAGAAAATGTGGGAAGGGGCAGCAGTTCAATACCGTCCATACATGCCACTGCCCCAGTTTTCTGTAAGAGGCCGATGTGCTTGGGCAGGTAATAGTCTATGTCTAGATTATGTATGTAATTATGCTCATGTGTTATTGTATGCACACTAGAGTGTACATGAGTTACGTGCATATGAGACGGTGTATTCATAGATATGTGTTCACCATGCTCTTGTATGGCTAAGTGGGTACTGTTGTGTGTATAATGAATAAGTTCATGTCTAATTATTGTGTGCATATGTGTCTGGAGGATGCTCATGCATGATTCTGCATCAGGCTTTTGTGTGTTCCATATATATTCTATAGGAGGGTGATAATACACATGTGATTACATATACATGAGTATTCACATTGATTCAGTTCAAGTGTGATGGTGTGTGCATGTATATCTTTCAGTTCTCTTTCCTCATCCTCTTTCAAAACAAATTGCCTCAGTTTCCACCATATTTCTATTTCTCTAAAACACAAATTGTGTGGGACAGAACAGAGTTGGGCTCAGATACTATGTGTCTTCCAAGAAGAGAAAGAGCACAGTAGTATTCTTGCTTTTGAGTATGCATGTGATATATGTTGTTAGGGCTGATATGGGAAGCAGGACTAGAGGAGGCAAAGGATGATTATATAGCCTTCCTAATCAGTTTAAGGCAAGAATTTTTGTCTCATATCAAGCCAGGAAAAAAAAATAATGTCATTGACCATAAAAACAGTGGTGCTGAAGAGATGTGTGTGTGTGTGTGTGTGTGTGTGTGTGTGCGCGCATAAAATGTGCCTCTTCCACATTTTTATTTTACAAAGACAGAACTCAAATTTTAAGTCACAATTGATTTCCAGAAATCATTATTTCTAAACATCCCCAGTCAAATTCCCCATTCCTTTGTATCTTTAGAATTTGAATGAAATTGCTTTGTGTTTTTAATCTTTCATGGGAATAAAAAGGACTGTTCAAATTTCCTTCTGGCTTACACATTCTAGGCATGGGTTTTCTAATTCCTCCCTCTCCTGTTACCTACCTGTTTCCTTTTCTCCTCATTTATGCCATAGAAAGTCCCCAGCATGGGGAGCCAAGGTAATAATCTCCATTTGATTTTTCCCTTTCTTACTTATTATGCAACTAAGGAACATTTTCACACACATTGATATTTGTAAAGACTATTTTCAAAGACATGCAAGTTGGAGAGGCTGCGTGGGTGGGATTCAAAGGAGAATGTGTTATGATTTTTTGTTATCATTATTATTTACTAACCTTTTATTCAAAGACGGTTATGGAAGATCGACAAAAAAAAAAAAAAACCCTCCCATCCTATAATCAATTGTTGCTGGAAGACAATAAATATCTATTCAGTGTTTTCTTTGTGTTTTCAGAGAGAAGGATGTATTGATTGCCTTTAAAGTCTGGTCCTTTTCAAAGACACCAGGTGGGCAGTCATGACCAGTTTTGCTAATCCAATAATCTCTGTGAGCCTCATGTAGATGAAGACAACAGCAATAAAAAATAAAAACAGTAATTTACTCTGGTACTCACTGTTAACGTTTATACAACAATGACATCTGTCTGCACCACAACATTGAGTTCTTGTCGCTCCCTTATGAGGTAGTTATAAATTTAATACATTCTATTGATGAAGAAACTATGGCTGCAAATCCTGGTTTGGGGCTAATATTTGTCTTGCTGTGCTTTTTGGTTTTTTGTTTTTTTATTTTTTGTTTTCAAATAAAAGGATAGTTAGATGCATATTTCTTTAGGTATAAATACCAAGTTTAAGTGTAATGTAACAAGGTCCATCAGGCATGAAGTAGATACAGAGTTCAGAGTCCTGTTGGAAACATGTTTCAAGTACCAACTTAACTAATTAGATAGAAAGTCTTGGCCATGTCAGCTCCTCTAAACCTTAATTTCTCGACCTTGAAAGTAGGGATAGTGGCATGTACACCTTAAGAATACTAAAGGATACAACTCATGTAAAATGCCCAATATATGCCCAATACCTGCCCATTCGTAACATGCAAGTTAACATCCACGAGGACTATGAATTCCTAGCCTCCTTTAAGCCATCAGCAAATACTAGAGGGAGAAAAAATGTTACTTGCCTATTTTACCACAGCAAATTACCATAATGTATAGCAACTACAAACAATAAGGGGGCAGCTGGGTGTGTCAGCTAAGCCAATAAGGCACATAAAACAAGCACAAAGACTTCAGCAGAGTCCCCAGAACTTCCCAGTACAATGTGTGGTGGCGTGTACTTGTGATGCTGAAGGCGGGCAGCAGAGACACACCATGAAGACTCGCTGGTCATCCCGCTTGCCTTACGCGGGAAGTGTCAGGTTAGTGACTTCCTTTCAGAACAAGGGTGGCAGCTGCCTAAGGAACTACACTTGAGGTTGTATTCTGCCCTCTGCACTTGTGGCTCCGCCCTACCCTCTGCACACACAATGGACACATGTACATCATGCACCCACACCTACAGCACTAGACAAGTGCACACTCACACAGAGACCTGCACCCCACAAATAACCACACACAGCAACAGTAAGAAACATTTCCTCCTCCCCCTTTTTGCCTGTCGTAATAGAAGGGAAGACTTTAGCTGATTAGAGCGCAGAATCTTAGACCTAGTATGTAGGCCTGGACTACGGTCATCTGAGTGATCTGCGACCTGTGGGATCTGCCTCCCTGACGGTCAGCTGGTAGGCTGATGGAGACTATAGAGGGAGGCTTAATTTCCTGGTTATTTGGGGTTTTCCACAAGGTTGCTTTTGTGTCCATACAGTGTGGAGCTGACTGCCTTGGGAGAGTCACCCAAAGCGCCATGATGGAAGCCACAATGTCATTACACTTGGCTTCTGGAGTCTAATCACTGTTCAAGAGTGCCACTGTTTTGGTAAGGCTTTGTGGATTAATTTGGTTAGCTATTTATTTGGTATGGAAGCTGCCTTTATAAGAAAGTTGATTAAACCATTGTATGGGATGGGGCACTAGAAGTTTTGGTTTGAAATTTGTTAAGAACTCAGGGCATCTGCTTTAAAAAGCAACGGATGGCCATATCTGAAAATGTGTGCAATAGTCACGTGACTCCCACAGAGTCTATCGATCAACACATCTCCAAAAGTATAACCCGGACCTCCTTTCTCAGTTAGTCTAAGGGATTTGAATATTCTAGTTTCTATACTACAGCCAAGCATAGAACAGAAATGCATCTACCACTGTTCATTCAGAACAGTGTTCCCTTAGCTCATCTGAGTTCTAAGATATACCAGGGACCCTTATAAGTATAAGTAGTCCAGGCAGCATCATAGGGAGATTTTAGTTTTGGATTTGGGAGAAAGGTTGGGAACCTATGTTTATCACAACCATCTGTGGAGATTCTTAATATCAAACAAGTTCAGGGAACCTTAGAGTCATTTACACAAAAACTGATATAAGGAGATGTGACCTTAGTGCCTCTACATGGATGTAGCCTGAGTCTATGAAGCCTTTGCTAGTGTCAGGAATACTCCCACTGGTAGCCCCTCCACTACTTGCCTTGCATGTATGCATGCTTTTATGGACTCCCAATACTGTCCCTTTCACTGCCAGCACTGAATTTACAGCCCACTAAAACACACAGAAAATATTTGTATGTTTTGTTTGTTTGGACAGGCAGGAGGTATCCTGTGTGTTTAGAGATAATTTCTTGGTTAAATTATTTTTTTCTTTTCATGTTTGAAACAACAAATTGGCTTCTTTGTAGATTCTTCTCTCTCTCCTTCCTCATTTCCTGCTGAGGAGATGAATCTCCTATTTAAAAACAAACCCTAACACTCTCATAACTAGTCTGCTTATAAACCAACATTTTCAGTCAAAGTACTGCACAGAGAGGAAGTAAGAAAGGGAAATCCTTTGCTTGACTGCAGAATATTTTCTGAGTTTCCATTGGTCCTGAGTGAAATCTTGGCTGTTAAATATAGTAAAGATTTACTTTAGAAAAATTGTGAGGTTTGATTCTGGGCATTACTTCCCTGCTTATATTCTTTGACTCCATAATATGCATATGCATAATTTTTAGTCAGGAAAATGAAATGGATGTGGAGTCAACTGTCATGTCATCTAGTCTAGTAAGAGAAAGGTACAAGAGACGTAATTTAAATGCAAAAAAATAATAGTGCTGTGAGTGAATTGAGCATAAAGGAACTTAAGCAAACACAAGGGAAGTTCAGAGGAGGGCATGGCAGTTCATTTGAAGGCTCAGATATAGAATGAAACATGGAAGATTAGGAATGGAGGCACCAGTGAGATCACAAGACTTAAAATCCCACTTCTACCAACATTAACTCTTTGAAAATGGGGTTAAGTTGCTTTTGTTGTGAACTGGGAATGGTAACAGGGCTCACCAGGATGATGAGATTTCAGTGTAGCATGAAATTTGTAATTAGAGTCTATTATGTTACTTTGGAGTAAACTTTCAGTATTGCAGTGTGGGGGCTGAACTAGAAATCAAGGTGCAGATTATGGCATGCATGGACAAAAATTGCCAGTAAGACCATTTTAACTGATGAAGCTGAAGAAATATTGAAAGTTACAAGTGCTGGATCATCTTTGGTAGGGAGTGTGTTGTGATATTGTCCTATTATTTCAACTCGCCCCCCCTGGAAGAATTAGGTTAAGATCACGGGGCCCAGTCTCTTTCATTTTGCTAAATGCTCATCTGCGAAATTGTTGCTGATAAAATGTTCTTGGGAGTCATCACAAAAATAGTACAGGGCTGCAGTGATTGATACTTCAACCCCCAGAGAGATTTTTAAGACATTTGTGTGTGCGTGTGTGTATGTGTGTCCATCTGCGTTTGTTTGTGTTAGTGTCCATGCATATATGGCACAAGTTTGATGTGTGTAGAGTCTTATATGTGGAAGGCTGGAGTCCGTTGTCTTCCCCATTCAATCCCTACTTTATTTACTGGGTTCTTTGATGAACCTGGAGCTCACACATTGTATTAGTGTCATTAGCCAGCTTGCTCAAGGAATTCCCTGTCTCTGCTTCCTGAACACTGAGATTAATGTAGGATATCACACCTTCCCAGTTTTTCTTTGAGTGCTGGAGAGTTGAACTCCAGTCCTCATACTATGTGGTAAGTGCTTTATCTGCTGCATCATTTCCACAGCTTTAGAGGCAGTCTTATACTGGAATGTAAGAGATCCCAATCTGACATCATAGATGCCTTGATTGAAGGTCATTGAATGCTTTCTTCTCTTTATTTTCAAAGAATAGATCAAAGACCTTTTCCAAGGTGAATGATAAACAATAACTTCACTTTCTCTCTGAATCAAGTGACTGGGATACAGCACAAATTTGCAAGACTCACTGTCAATAGAGGCAGACTTCTGAAAATTACTTTGGGGTAGGTCAAGTTCTATAAGCAACCGAAGTTTTTTGTCTGACATCCAATGTCGGGATACTGTGTGTGGGAGCTGACTTGGTCTAGATAGTGGATAGTGACATATGTTCAGCCTGGAAAGACATAGAGAAGTACTCGCTGGTTTGGAAAGTGAAGGCAATAAAATTCCCTGTGGAAAGGAACCTGTTAATTTTTTAATGTATCTAAAGTTATACTTTTATTGATTCTTTATGAATTTCTCACCATTCCCACTCATCTCCCCATCCCTTGACATGCTGCATCCTTTATTCTTGCAACCTCTCCTGCCCCAAGAGCCTGATGACCAACTGATGGGCAGAGTGAATGGAATTTTAGGTAAGAAGTGGGAAATAATAAGAGCTGGAGAGGACAGGGTCTCCACAAGGAGAGCAACAGAACAAGAAAATTTGAACACAGCGAACTTCCCAGAGACTCATACTCCAACCAAGGACTATTCATGGAGATAACCTAGAACCCTGACAGTGCAGCCACTTCTGATGAGAACTGATAGACTAAGATCAGAAAGAAGGAGAGGAGGACCTCCCCTATCAGTGGACTTGGGGAGGGGCAAGCATGCAGAAAGGGGGGGGGGAGGGGGGACTGGGAGGGGAGGAGGGAGGGGCTTATGGGGAGATACAAAATGAATAAAGTGTAATTAATAAAAGTTAAATAAAAAAAGAAAAAAAAAGAAAAGAAAATGATTTAGGAAAAAACCATATATATATATATATATATATATATATATATATATATATACACACATACTTGTTTTTTAGCCTGTAGTGTGTCACACAATATAGACTTCTGTCATTGGTCTGGGTCAATGCCTCTGGCTTCTGTTCCACTATCAACAAGGGATTTTCACAGAACTCCTCTTGGCTATCCTGTTGTTGCCCTGTGTTGTGACGATCCTGCAGTTCTGAATCTATACTTCTTGTGCTTTCACATGCTCCAGCAGAGAGTAGATGGGTTGGTCTAACTCAAAGCCCAGAATCTCTGCCTGGGAGGTAGCTGAACTGGTCAAACTACCCGTTCTGCCTGCACATCCCCATGGTGAGCTTCCCAGTACAGCCCTTTTAGGCTCACCCAACTCTGCCACTGGCAAGGACAAAAGGGTGGGATAGTCCTCCTGCTCCTTTGGCTTTAGGCCAGCTTACTCACTCCCCTGCCACCAGAGTCAGCTCTACTATGCTGCCCAGGCGAAGTCCAGGGCCTGCTTTCAAAAGTGCAGCAGCTGGTGGGAGACAGGGCCAGTTCTCTGTCTCTCATGTCGTTGGCACCAGCTATCCCACCTGTCATAGGCAGTGAGAGTCTAGACAGGTAGGGAAGGCAATTCTCCCTTGCCATCCCATCCCGTGGAAGACTGGGAAGGAAAGCCACAGAAAAGAAAGCCCAAGGATTATAATGTCAAAACAATAGGTGACCTGCTGATCTTTTTCTTCCTGTGTTTTGGTACTGGAGATTGAACCCAGGACTTTGTGTCTAAGTTCAAGCAAATGCCTCACCACTGAGCACCATCTTCAGCTCTATCATTGGCTCCTATAGCTTCTTTCAAACTTATGACAATTCCTGAGAATATAATCAATTCTCTCCCTCTCTCTCTCTCTCTCTCTCTCTCTCTCTCACATACACACACACTCACACACACACACACACACACACACACACTTATAGATGGAACGTTTGAGAACTAGAGAGTTAAAATGACTCACTTGTGGCCCTTCAACATGTAAATTATGGAGCCAGGGCTTAATCAATACTTCACAGGGTGAAACTAATATGTATGCCTCAGACTCCTGGGAAACTTTTTCTGTTAATACAGAGACCTAGTATAACCACAATGGTCAGTAGAAAGCCGAGCAGAGGGTAAGTTTATAACCCTTCTTTACCGAGTGAAAATTTTAAGCTCTCCCAAGCTTCTTCTACACAGCTTATAGATGTGTTGGCTTTAAAGGGAATATAACTGCTTACCTCCGGCCAGGTAAGCTAGGTTGCTCAATGGTTGTCATTGCTAATGCAATTAGTGTGCATGATTCTTAGTAAGCCCTTATTAGTAGGTATCACCTCTACAAACAATTAGAGGGAGAACTGAGAATGGGTCCAGTATTTGCTGGTAAACCTATTCACAAAGCCAAAGTTTATAGATGGCACTTTTCTCAATCCTTTACTAAATTCAGTGACCGAGAGAAGAGTAAGCTCTGGCTACACCCTCCAAGTTAGAGAATGTCCTCACAAGCTGTGCACTAATTAGACTCTGATAATCTGTATAAATTAGCATTTGCTAGCGATAAATATCACACATTGAGCCTTAAATAATACATTAGACTTAATTGAATAAATGCATATATTAGGGCCTTATAATGCATATTTGCCATAATGAGTTATTTTCCATGCACAAACAAACAGCAACTCTGATTAATCAGCTGGGGCAATAGGTTTATTAAGGCTCCAGGTACTGTGAAGAAGATCTCAAGAGGCAGTAAAGAGGAAGAAATAAAGATTATTTTTCCTTGACCGTTGGAGCGATTTGGTCGGTTTGGAACCTCTAACCCTTTGAAGCCCTGGCCCTGTGCTGCCAAACCTGTGCTAACCACTTGACTCTTTGGATGTGGATTTGAGCCTTTCATCTGTCTTAACTAACTGAGATGCTGGGCAAGTTGCTTTCTATTTCTTTTGTACAGTTACCACCTTATTGTATGATTAGAATCATGGAACTAGAGCAATAGTGACCGAACACTGCCGTGCTCAATGGACAGCATTATATCACTAAGCAACATGCACAGGCTATTTACAGTGGGCACAGTTATCCAATGACTACTTCATAGAAGATGCTTGCCAACTAGATGCTACAATCATCATCATTATGAAAGACTTCGAATATTTGTCATCAATATTTTCATTCAGCTCTGACAAGAAGTCTGGAAAGTGGATACCAGTGTGTCCCCATTTTGAAAATGAACGAAACGAATTCACAGATTAAATGACTTATTTATAAACCCATTCAACTAGTTGTTATTGGTGATACTGTGTCGAAGTTTGCAAACAAGGTGGTGAAAATGGTCCCTCATTGCTTTGAAGAACTTACAGCATATGAGTTTGATGAAGAAAAATATCAAGATACATTCAGTAATTATGGAAATTAAAATAATAAAATCTTATACAAAATCATGTATATAAAATTCAGTGGCAGAACCCAAGAAACAGCATACAAATCACCCTCTAAAAGTCAAGAAAGTTCTCAAATAGATCATCAGATCTGCAATATGGAGGAGGAAGAGTCTGAGGATTTTCATAAATTAGAATACATTGGGGGAAGAGGAAACATTCACATTAGAGCGAGTGTGGGTCCATGAGAAATCAAGACAAGCTCTTGTGATTAAAACCATTTGATCCCTCTAATGTAATGTCCACTACTTTTTAGCTGGTCTTTGGGAAGATAATTATCAGCCATCTTACCTGACCCATGTATTCTTGGTGTTCAGTAGTGTTGTTTCTCTCACTCAGTAAATAGCACTGCCTGTTTTTCTCCCCGATCATGAGAACGAGAAACGTCTCCATGTGTCGAATGTCTCTGAAAAGGTGGCCTCTCGCTGATGAGACTCACTAACTGCAGGTGGAGATCGCACAGGCAGGACTCAAATGACGAAGCTAAAGGAGATCCAGGCTGTGATGCACATCTTTTGACATGCCAAAATGACTCCAATGTTTCCCTTTGAAGTGATCAGGAGCAGTCTTCTACGACACACAAGAGAAATCCTCTTGTTATTAGTTGAACGGCATCCACACTTTTCCACCGTAACAGTCTATGAAGTCACTAGCTGAAGCAATCCATATATTTCCAGCTTCTTCTACCACTAGCCGGCAGGGGACTGTTATTTTGTTTTATTTTGCAAAACCTCCTGTTCTCTCAGGCCCTTGGGAATGCCTTTGTTATTGTAGCCATGCTGTGTTTAGTCCCTGGAAATTTGTCACACAGCCCCATAGACACATATTGGTTTTGTAGTTCCTCTATTTCTTGACAGCAAAATCTCAGAGATCTAGCCAGGACTATATTGCTGGAGCAGCTCTTCTGAAGCTGTACCTGTCATGGGCAAGTTTCAGAAGTTACGGGACTCAACCTGGTACAGCCATTAACATGTATCTTCAGCCTAACTTCGACTTTGTTTTGCTTGCGGTTTTTAAATACCTCAGTAGTCACTTCGCATATATTGTAGGTAGACTTGCTGAAAACCACCCATTTCCCTCTGGACTATTCCCTTTCATTTTCTGACACAGTGTGTTACAGCGAAAGGTGGACAAGGCTCAATATTCCACACCCCACCTGTGTATAACCCATAGTTTTGCATCAGAAAAACAACTCTTCTAGCTCTACAGTTTATCTGCTTTCAATGCTTCTTTCCTGTCTCCCTCTGATTTCTATGATTCTTTGGTTTTTTTTTTTATTTTCTGCAAAATAAAAATCTGAAGAACTAGTACAACAGTTATATAACAATTCCTTCAAAGAAGAAAGTAGAGAAAAAATACATAAAGAAGCCTGGGCCTCCTTCTTACACAGCATAAATGTTAAATATTTTGATCTTATGAAGCAGATGTAGTAATCTATTTGGGGGCTGTCCCTTTATATCCAAGTATACTGATGATCTCCATTTCTTAACCTACTTCAGCTTTCTCTCCTCTTTTTTACATATTGGTCTGGTTTTCATAGTTTTCTATGCATCAAAGCCCTCTGTAGCTTCCTTATTTCTTATGAGTTGTTGTCACTAACCATCTGCCATCTGCTATCATCAGTCCCTTAGTCCATCCTCTTGAGGAGTACAAGCAGGTGATACTTACCATAACTTTACCATCACTAACATGGCCCTTGATATGATATTTCCAGTTATAAAGTGCATGTGGTACTGTAGACCAATTTCCCATTCTGAACAGGCAATGAGAGACTCAGTTTTCACTTGTGATACACATACTTCCATCTGGATGCAGCAACAGATTTTAGAAACAAGCCCCAGTATAACTGAAAATATTATTCCTTCTGGGTATCACACTTTGTTCTCAGATCAGTTGATCCAGTTGTCCCTATTTTTTCATTGGCCATGACATATAGCTACAGACATCTATGACAAACACAAATCCATTTATATCCATGTCTTCTAATCCCCCACTCTCTCAGTATCCCAGTACCTCCCTAATCATAACATGCATTTCTCAAAGCTTGGTTTGCATTTGATCCTTGGGTTTGGTAAACTTGCAAACAATGTATTATCTCTGTTTTTGTTTTTTTTTATGTAGACTAACTACAAACAATGATTTACATAAAAATACGTTTTATCATTCTCATTTCTGTATATTTTTTATGTATCAGTACTTTTTTCTGAAAATAGGTATGTCATAAATCAAGCATGGATTAGTCCATACATTCTACTGGTACAAGAGACAGACCTGAAAAGCAAATAGGAGCCATGGGAAAAGATTATCCTATATAGCTATCCAACAAACTTTCCAGAAAGTAAGTAAGGAATGAGATAAATGCATACTGTTTTTAATAAATGACGAAAGTATAAACATTACTGTAGTAATGAACACTTACATAGCTATTCAGGTTTCACATCATATTCCAGAAAGTAAGGTGCTTTGTTGTAACTTTGTTTTGAAACAGAAGCCTATTATTTTAAAGCAAGTATACAATGTTTTAAAATTTATGTTGCAATAAGTTTGCACAATCAAAATCATATCAAAAACTACCCTCCCTTCCACAACCTCTTGACCTTCCCACCATACCTGTCTCTTAATTTCATGATCTCTCTTTCTGTTCATCTTCTTCCTTCTCCTCTTCTTTTTCCTTGTCTTCATTGTCGTCCCCATCCTCGTCCTCCTCGTCCTCCTTGTCCTTGTCTTCTTCCTTCTTTTCTTCCTTCTCCTCCTCCCCCTGTCCCTCCTCTTCCTCTCCCTCTGTGACTCTAATTAGTGCTGTCTTAACATATGTGAATATAGGACACCATCCTTTGTGAATTACAAACAACATCCTATGGTCTACACTACATCCCCAATTTGCTGCCAACTACCAATAACTCTTCAGTTGTGTGTGGGCTCTTGTGAGCTTCCTCACTGCCCCTGTTGCAGTGTTGACTGTCAAGATCTTTTACAGATCTTGTTCCTGAAATCACATCTATTGTGTGTTCATGAGTGAAACAGTTCCATCATAACTAGAAGATACTATTTTTCCTATTTCTTTCCGCAATTCCTGCCTTTTACAATCTTTCTATTCCTCTTTCAAGATGTTTTTTGGGTCTTGAATGAGAGAGTATGTGATATAGATATTTTGTTTATGGCTGATACTCCATACATATCTTTTCAAAATAGCCTATGGAAATCTTTATAAATAGAAGATTGTAACCTATTTGAAAATCCTCTGTGAAAATCATAGCATGCTATATTTGATTATTTGAAATTGACACTATCTGATCTAGCATTACCTTTGTCTTGTATCTCAGCATCTTCTAATTACTTGCATATATTGAACATCTTCTTTATGCCTGAATTATGCTAAATGGTCCCATTCATCATCCCACTGGATCCTCACATGTGGCATCCCACCGAGGCAGGATTATTCCCCTCTATTAAGTGGCCCCATTTCTGCTGCTCCTTACATTCTTACATTTTATATCTCTATGACACTGATTATTGTATGAGAGCCATTGTTTACTTACATTTAAATATTCTGCTTTTAATTCTCAGGGCGTTGAAACTCCTGAAGGTCACACTTCATAAGATCATGTGTTAGGAAAGTCATGGTATAAATGATCATGTTTTGTTTGTAATTACTGAAGAAAATGAATGTATCTCTTTGATGCTTACAAGTCTTTTAGGAGGTGATACCATACTATTCATAAAGTTCAGGTTCAGGAAATCCAAGGCTCTTACCAACTCTTGTGTTTTACTTTATTTGGACTTAACTAGGTGTTTGTGTAATATCTCTTTTATTGTACAAATTTCTAGTTGTCATGGGAACAAAAGACACATACTTTGAATTTACAAATGTTGACACTGATAGGTAACAGAGAGGTGAAAACTGGTTAGAACTTAATATGTCTGATCATTTAATTAATCTTCAAAAATTAATTTTTGATGCTCAGTAGCATGTGCATGACATTTGTCTAAGCTTCATATGGTATCTGAAATGCATTTCCAAGTATTATTTGTAACTCCAGAGTAAAATTCAAAGATTTAGAATAGATTTTCTTTAAACATTTTGAAAATTACAGTTAAGCCTGAGTTGATTACTAATTAAAGATTATGTCTGAGGATAAGATATATATATATTAATTTCTAACAAAATAAATGAATGAAGAAAAATGTCAATGTTTCTTAGTATTTCTTTTGATTTTCTAGAACATGTGTTAATGGAAAAGATGGTAGTAAACCAGGCTACTGAGATTTTATTTTCTGGTTCTTTTACATACATCATTCTTTCTAGGTTGGCATATATCATTGTAATTAACAAAAAGATCTGTAAATAGGCATCTCTATGGAGACTGAATTTTGGGAAGAGAAGGCATTCATAGCTACAGAATGTGTTTATGGGTGGAGAATACAATTCTGTAACTTAGATAATGAAGTCTGAATCTTTTTTTACCCCTTTCATTGTGTCCTTACCCACAGGAAGTATCCTGTGATGTAGAAAGTATTAACAGTATCTTAGGGAAACAGCATCATCCCCAGAGTTGTGATCTATCTCAGAACTTTGGGAAACACCATATCAACATCTGTAGAAATAACAATAAACTAGAAAGGGAGTCTAAGGGACAAAGCCCATCATCCAGCCTATGCTTTAGCAACATCATCTCCAAACTCCTGGCTTCTTTCAAGTGACTTATAAAATAATAATTAAGCTAAAGAAGGGGATTCCTAAGCTAGAGGATACTAGGTGATCTACATGCACTTTGAGTCTGTGAAGGTCATTTTAGAAACTTCACTATATGGCATTGTTTACATCATCACGTCACAATTTACAACATTTCACTTAATTTCCCATACGCATGAAGATATAGGTAAAAATTATACATTGCAGTGCTAAGAGTAAGCCAACTTCCTACAAGATGTTGGTCACAGGGGCCCCTGCAACCTTCAAAACAATATAGGCTGCCATGATGGCTGTTGGGTGAGCCTCAGAACTGAACAGTAAGAATCTCATGCTGAAAATATCAGGTGTTTTGGTTGTGGGACACAGAGAAAGCAAGTTGCAACCCAGACAGCAGCTTCCACCTTGCTAGCTAGCCTTCAAAGGAAAGTGCTATGTGAACTGCTTGGGGAGAATTGCCATCTTATCCAGTGATCTTATTCAGTTCTGGATCTTGCATGCTACTGAATTATGATATTAGTAATGGCCTAGTCTGCTACCTGCCATAGTCCCCAAATGATCACACAGAGACTTATCTGATTTATTCAACAAGCTTTAAGCTCTCTAACAGGGCAGACATTCATCAATTCTAACTCAGTCATGCTTGTCTGCCTACTTTCCAGCCCCATCCCTTTTTACTTACCATCTCAGTCTTGCCTTGGCCTTCTTCTGTAGCTGCTTCCTCATGGTAACCTCTTGTGGAGCCTTCTTGTCATGCTGATGCTTTCTCTCTCTTCCTCCTTTTCTCCTCTATCTCTCTAACTGAGACCCCCAGATGGGGAACTCAAGTTGTGCCTGCTCTCCCCTCTGCCCAGTCATTGGCTCATAAGCTTCTTCATTATCCAATCTGAAATAATTGGGGAACAATAATTTTTATGCAACATCAAGACAGGGGATTATTCATAGAAACATAAATGCCCATGTCTGGACTATGTTGGTATAATGTTCTTTTGGAATGTACACACCTTACCCTTGTTTATTCAAATGCTCATTTCTCTCCCCCACTATCTGGTTTCAATCCAGACATTGCATTGTGATACTTATTCTAAACATCACCTTTCTCAAGTTTGTGTAAATATGCCACCATTTGTTCTCTAAAAGGTCAATTAAAACAACCAGCCACCTTGTTGAACAATGGAGAGGATAGGGTGGGCATCAATGTTCAGAGTGGAAGGAGAGGAAGGAAGCAAAAGGAGAGGAGGAAGGAGTAGGAGGGAGAGAGGGGAGGAGCCGGAAAAGAGGAGCTGAAATTGGGAGAGCAAGAGCTGGAGGAGAGATCTTGGAAGGAGTTGGAGAAATGAACTGGACCTAAGATATCACTCAAAGCAAGTATAATGGGTGAATCTGAATGGTAGGAACTATGCAGGCTTGGAGGTTTAGGACGGAGTAACTATTGCCTAGAATTATGTTCTAGGTTAACCAAATAACTTCTAGTCTCTGTGTGGTGATTTGATTATACAGCTGTTTAGGATTAACCACAGCTTTGCTAAAAGATATAACATTAGTAAATATTAATGACCAAAATACAACAGGTCTACAACCAGATCTTGAGCAACAAAAATCAACATCTGAATACATAGTGCACAAGAACATTCTCCAACATCACGCTATTGCTACAAACAAATGGACTAGATAAGGCATGGCCACTGTTGCAATAGTAACAAGCCTGTTTAATGGATAACAAACCACTTTTGGTTGGATTTGAGGCCTTTTCCACAGGAAAGAATTTAGTCTGGTACTGTAAATCTCATCAAAATTTCTTAGCTGTGAAGAAAATAGTTTCTGTTGAGGAAGCTGTTACTGTTGTCTTGCTAAATAGACTTAATGGGACTGTCAGACAACATTATAAATAGATACTTTGTTATTCATGTATCTCTGCACTAAAGTCATCCTTGGCTAGAGAACCTTATTTTTGCAGTGAGTGGTGGTTACTGCACAGATGTATAATTGGGAAAAGTGCTGAGAGGAACTGGCTGTTAATTGAGAAGTCCTAAATCAAACATCCATTATGATGCCAATGTTCAGCAAGCACTGCAGAAAGACTGAAGAGCCACAGGAAGGGGTGGAGGATTGCACAGTGCTTTCTTCAAGATTTGACAAAGTGGATTCACTCTTGAATTCTCTGTGGCTCTAAATGGAAGCTTAAAACCTACACAGAATTGGACTCATCCAACATTCTATCTCAGAAAGGGTTGTTGATCATAAGGTTCTCTCACTCTCTGTGTAAATGTGCTAAAAGGGTGCTGAGGAAGAAAAAGACACTTTCCTTGGTGGTAATATGTCCATGTCTTCTATTCATATAACCCCTCCCTCATAATCATGTAAGCAATCCTAATTAAATCAGTTGCCAAGAAAAATAAAAGCTGAAGAAAACTTTTCAAAAGAAGGCAAAAACAAACAAACAAAAAAGACATGATTGGTTGAGATTGAAAGAGGGACAAGAAGTCCAAGTGGATCAAAGACCTCAACATAAAACCAGACACACTAAATCTATTAGAAGAAAAAGTGGGGAAGAGCCATTACCTCATCATCACAGGAGACAACTTCCTGAACAAAAAACCAACAGCACAGGCTCTAAGATCAAAAATTTATAAATGGGACCTCATGAAACTGAAAGGTTCTGTAAAGCAAGGAAATCATCAGAAAAAAATGACAGTCTACAGACTGGGAAAAGATCTTCACCAACCCTACATCTGACAGAGGACTAATATCCAGAATATATAAAGAAATGAAGAAGTTAAATTCCAACAAATCAAGTAATCCAATTAAAAAATGTTGTACAGAGCTAAGCAAAGAATTTTTAAAAGAGGAATATCAAGTGGCAGAGAAACACCTAAAGAGATGCTCAACATCCTTAGTCATTAGGGAAATGCAAATCATTATGAGCCTGAGATTTCACCTCACACCCAACAGAATAACTAAGATCAAAAACTCATGAGGTGATGCATGCTGGAAAGGATGTGGAAAAAGGGAAACCCTATATCGTTGTTGGTGGGAATGTAACCTTGTACAACCACTTTGGAAATCAATCTGGCACTTACTCAGGAAATTAGAAATAGTGCTACCTCAAGATCCAGCTATACTACTGCTAGGCATATATCCAAGATTCCCCACCATTCAGTAAGGACATTTGCTCAACCATGTTCATAGCAGCTCTACTCGTAATAGCCAGAATCTGGAAACAACTTAGATGACTCTTAATGGAAGAATGGATACAGAAAATGTGGTACATTTACACAATGGAATACAACCAAGCCATTAAAAACAAAGAAATCATGAAATTTGCAGGCAAATGGTGGGAACTAGAAAAGATCATCCTGAATGAGATAACCCAGAACAAGAAAGACATATATGATATATACTCACATATAGGTGGATATTAGCCATGTAATATAGGATAATAACACTAAAATCTATAGCCCTAAAGAAGATAAACAACAAGGAGGATCCTAAGGAAGAGGCTTAATCCTCATTCAGAAATACAAACAGGATAAACATCGGAAGTAGAAGACAAAAAATAGGAGAGGAGCGCTCCACAGAGGACCTCTGAAAGACTACAGATATCGAAGGAGATATTGGATTCATGGCCAAATTTTGTGCAGTGTGCCGGAATCCTTATGGAAGAAGAGGGAGACAGAAAGATCTGGAGGAGACAGGAACTTCACAAGGAGAACAGAGCCAAAAACCTAGGCCCTGGCAGAGACTAATACTTCAACTATGGACCATGCATGGAGAGGACCTAGAGGCTATGTTCAGAGGAAGCCCATTGGTTGCTCAGTTTTCAAGTGGGTTCCCTAGTAAGGGATACAGGGGCTGTCTCTGACATGAACTCAGTGGCTGGTTCTTTGATCACCTTCCCTTGGGGGGCGCAGTGTTACCAGGCTACAGAGGAAGTTGATGCAGCCAACCTTGATGAGACCTGATAAGTTAGGGTCAAATAGAAGGGGAGGAGGACCTCGCCTAACAAGGACTAGGGAAAGAGCATAGCAGGGAAGAGGGCAGGTGGGTGTGTCTGGAAGGAGACAAAGGAGGAGGCTGCAGCAGGGATACAAAGTTAATAAATTATAATAAATAAATCTATAAATACAAAATGAAAAAGGGAGAAGTGAGGATTATGAGGAATAAATATTGCCATACATACATGTATATACAGACATGTATATAGGTATGTAAAGGATATATTATATATTTTAGTGTTAATCCCATGATTAGATATAATTAAAATATGCTGCCATATATTATATATAAATATATGGGGGTTTATATATACATACATATAGAAATATATATATATGTGTGTGGATGGTTGTGTAGGTGTGGGGGGGTGTTAAGAAAGGACTTCTTCAAGCTCTGTCCACTTTAGTGAGCATTTGGACTTCCACGGTATCTCAGCCTCTTATCATACCGATCAAATGGCAGAGTGAACATATTCCACAGAAGATAAAGAAACCAGCACATGGCTGGAACACGTAACATGTTGGAACCATTTCATGGTCCATTATAATTTCTTGTCAAACTGATCTTGAGAAGAAAAGAACCCCATCCTTAAATTCTGGATAGGAGTTACGTTCCTACATTAACTTCTGAATTCTACCCATGTAAGGGGCAGAGATTTTCTTTGATTGGACCTATGATTTTCTTTGATGACTGGGTCAACAAAGACTTGGTTAGGTGCTGTTATCTCTGCCTCTCAGAACATGAGGAAGGAGATGGATATACCTCATATTTGGGAAGACCTGTAAGTTATTGCCCAACATAATTATAAGACAAGTCTTAAATTTATTTTCTGACACATGGCGTTCCTAAGAAAAATCATGATACTTCACTGAAACTGCATTTAAACCATCATTGCATGCCGGAGCCTTCTGGCAGAGTCGAACGGTACCTGAGAGTGAGGACAAATCATACTACACATGGGATCAGACTAAGAGGGCTGTCAGTCTGACTGAAGCAGTGAGGGTTTATTCCAGGGTTCATTATTTATAGGCAAAGCAAAAACAAGTCACATCAATACAAAAAGAAAAAGGTGTGGAAACGCATAAATTCTTTTCAAAAACTGCTTCCCCAGGTGAAAACATAACAAAGCAGCTTAACAAGCAGATTCCACACCACAGTGTGAGTCCTGGTGATCCTATTTAGCTCCTCAAGCTTGGCCCTAGGTTTGGCCGCAGGTGTGTTGCTTTAAGAAGAGGCTATTTGAGTCCAGGTACTGGCAACTTCTGGGTTACATCCATGACTGTCTCTCAGGCTGGCTTTGTCTGTAGCTGCATCCCACTGCTCTCCACAATGGCAGATCACATTTTGTGTTGGAGCAAACACAATTAAAAAAAGTAAAAGAATCTTGGAAAACTGTCAAATGCTCTATAGAAATCTTACCAAATTTTGCCTGCTTTTGAGGGAACATAAAGGAGATTACCACTTACCAGCCACTTCTAGAAAGTAACATTTCATCCTTCTCACCTTTTGTCAATAGACTGGTGTAGGAGGTCTGGGTACTCTATACCCAATCATTCCTCAGTAAAATTTTATTTGTTGTGACCTCTCAGCATTGAATTGAGGTTATGAAAGAATTCTCTTTTAAAGGCAGCTTGTGCATTGCTTTGGGTGGCTAGTCACAGGAAAAACAAGAAGTGCTTTCTGGGCCAAGACAATGTTTATTAACTTTCTACTCTGAGGTGAAAGTTTGGATATATCTCCTGTAAGGATATTCATAGCAAAGGATTCCATGGGCTAGCTTCTCATCGAGTGGGAGTACAGGCTTCTGTCACCATGTTCAGGTTCCTTGTTCTTTCCAACCACCCTTAAATAGCTCCATGTGGCAGATACCATGCTAAAGATCAGGGAGATACGAATGCAACATGAAGATTGCTATTCTGCAATAGTTCAAAGTTTAGAACAATGTTATACATTTAAAAAGTTCCACACACTGACATGTTATGCAGAGAGCTCCAAGAACGCAGATTTCATGACTCACCTCCAGGCTTGAGTGAGATTTTTGGAGATGTAGCTGCCTTTGAATCATTTATGCTCCTGGAAGCAATTCCAATAAACTCATCTGTTCACTAAGCTGGACTTGGATGGGATCATTTCTTTGGTCTGTCCTCAGTGATCTTTCTCGAGTAAATAAATCTTTATTCACATCTCCCCAGAAAATGTTACACAACACCACAATGTGTGTGATTTCTACATGTTGCATGTTGGTAACTTAAGTGCAATGCAACAGTACTGAGAGATATGACTTCGTATGGCAGTGAGCGATTTGTTTTCAGGAACGATCCTACAGAAGGATGAGTTTAACATTCTGCTTAATATTTATCATGATCTCTCTTGAATGTCCATCTTCCAACGTGGAAAGGCACAGAAAGAAGAGACATTCTATCAGACACAGACAGCTCAGCCATGAACATTTTACATTCAAAAGTGAAGAAAATAAATTTATATATTCTTTATAATTCACCCTGTATCAATAATTCTGTGACAGTGGCAAAAAAATAACCGTCTGGACACATTTGCAAACTTTATGTTCCTTCTTCACAGACGAGACCTCTGAAATAACTACCTTTTAAGGAGTTGGAAGGAAGATGAAAGTCAGTAAGAGGTATAAACCTATTAGTGCAGTTAGGCTGGAAATAAGTGTTTAAAAGCCTGATTCTTCTAATGACTCATACCTGGGCCTGTTTCAGAAAAACCCTGGCCTTATGTTGACTCTGACATGTGGTAACTATTTGATCCAAGTATCTGTTTCTGCTCCATATAATAAAAGTAATGATAGCTATCAAAGGGCTTGTTTAGGAGGCTGACATTTATTTACATTTAGTTCATGCATCTGTGTCATCTACCTTCATGCACCACAAAATGTTCTTGCTGTGGGAGCATCATCAGTGAATAAGAGTGACATATTATTTGTAAAGGTTTCTGGCAGAAAGGAGAAACTTAAACGCAAGCTAACCTCATGGTGCCAATGAGTATAGCAGATCTGTCCTTGCCTATCAATCAAAATTGGTTATAAAGTAATTAATCTTAAAATCATGTACTAAAATTAGTATTGCCTTCACTAGGCATATTTATCCTGTTGTACACACATGAATCTAATACACTGGAGCTCACAGCTGCTGACTGCATGTTACAGAGACCACTTGGATCAGATTTTCGAATTTACAGACATTTGTATGTATCTCAACTTCTAGGGAACTGTTGACTGCAGCTGCAGCCCCTGAATTTCCATTTAACAAGAAACTGAGAGGAAAAATTATTCCTTTGTCCCTATGAAAACTTTTGCTTTTACCTGTGCTTTCAAAACTGATGATGCCTTGCAAGAAATTTTCCTTTCATTGACTTCTTGAAATGCATTTTTGGGGAAAACCACAACAGTAATTTGGTTCTAAACACTACTTTGACTTAAACAGTGGCACCAGTAACTATCACACTCATTAGGAACCAACTCAATAGACGTGGAAGGGACACATCTCAAATGGGCATGAATGCCTTAATCTTTAGCTCAGCTCTGGTGTCAGGTACAGGCCTGCTGCTCCCTGACACGGAGCTTCTGCGGCACTCTCATGTTGCGACCGCTGGCTTCATGACTCCTCATTTAGCATGCCCTCACACCGAGCACCTGTATATGACTCATCTTCCCACTTGACTCAGCTGAAGGCAGTGTGGATTCAGGTTGCTTTCCCTGGCTCTCACACATCATGCCTCACTGATACACAAAAGCAAGTCATATATGTCTGTGCTTTCAAACAAGGACCTTGAGTAGGAAGTTGATAACGTCTGGGTGGAGGTACAGGAGTCAGGTCCTGATCTTGCTCTGTGTTAGGCACAGCTAAGCTGTTGGCATGTGCTTTAACTTTGGTTTTCAGTACCACGTCAGCGTAAAAGAGTATATTTGCTATCATTTAGGTATTTATGTGTGGAAACTAGGGAAAGCCTTTGGGGTCCTTCTCCACTGAAATTCTTTCCTTACACTCATGAACTTAACATTTATATCACGACTCCTAATTTAGAGATGAAATTGACATGTGGTTTGTTGGACAAACATTCCTGGCCTCATTTTCACTATCACCACTCTCTTATGCAACTTTGCTATATCCAGATAAATTCAGGGCTTTATCAAAGTTTAATATGTATAGAACCCAACTGGTTACTTTGTTAAAATACAGATTCTGGTTCAATAAAGAAGGATTTCTAACATATTCCTTGTGCTGTAGAAATCACTGGGTAGTGAACCACCCTCTGAGAGGATTAATTCTAAACAGGGTTCTTATGTACAATGACCACAGATTCTGATCCCAGTGATAATTTAATGGCGACGCCTATGCATACGTTTTGGGGTTGCTACAGTTTTATCGTATAAAAATGGCTGCAGTGGTGCCATCCCTGCCTAGTAGCTCCCATACGAGGGGCAATTCCACGCTATCGAGCACATGAATTTCCCCTGCTGTGACTGGTGGTACAGGCAGGCATTTCGTGGGTCAGCTGCTATCTGACAGACAATATAGTAAGCACATCACACAGACAACAGTTCTATTAGACTCATGCTCAAAGGTCATGTTAACAGTGGAGGAAATGAAAGCAAATACTCTTATGTTGCAACGGCAGTTCCCAAACCTCCCTGATGACAATGACTCGATTTTTTAATTGTTTTTAATCCATATTTTTCAGCATGATTAGGTCATAGAAGCAAGCTAGGGTACAGTGTTAGTATGCTGCAAAGCAAAAATCAGGCCTCAAATATCTCTGATCTTGTGATGTTACTCTTTCACTGTGCTGTCATTTCTATTCATCAAAACATTATATTCCATCTATAAGAAGTAGTGGATCTTTTGCCTGTCTTTTATTTTTCTTTATGAGATTTTATTTTTATTTCAACTTTTCTCTCATTTTTCCCTTCACCCTCCATGTATTCCTCCCTGTTCTCCTTCAAATTTATGCCCTCTTTTTTTTTTACTAATTATTATTGTGTTTATATGTATATATAATTCATATATGTGATATATTTTTGTAAATATAACCTTTTCAGTCAGTAAAATGCTATCTGTATATATATTTCATTCCAAAGAGTATGAAAATGACATAGTATGGTAGCATGACTTTCAAATTTGTGCTCAAGAAAAATTTAGAGACTTTGAAGTTTGTTTCATTAAAGTTAAAGTACACAATTTAAACAGTGACTCCTAAGCCAGGGATGATGGCACATGCCTTTGATACCAGCTCATCCAAGGCAGAAGCAAGCGGTTCTCTGTGAGTTTGTTTCCAATCAGCACTGCATAGAGTTCTATATCATCCAAGGCTACAGAATGAGACTCTATCTCAAATTAATTAAATAAAAATATAAATAAGTAAGCAATAACCCCGTAATGATTCTGATGTTGATGGCGGCTATGGGTGACATCTTAAAAATAAAACACTGCTGTGTTGTAAAAAAAAAAAAATGTAGGCTAGGAATCCAGTGACTAGAAGAGATTTGATGTGGTATCATTTATCTCTGATCCCCCACTTTCTCCTTTCTCCTCAGTTTCCGGTTAAGTTACATTCCTGTGGGTAACAACTGAAACTACAAATACCTGGATCTCATTCTCACAGATCGAGACTAGACTGAGGGGAGCTGAGCACTTTTTGGCTTCAAAGCTTCCCAGGATATTCTAATACATATCTAGAAGTTTGCATCAGATGGATTTTGATTTTTCAGATCATAGTGCCCCCATAGAAACTTCACATGTTCTGAGAGCCCATGATCTGAAGCCAATGAGATACACCAGGAGTGCAAATCCTTCTGTCATTCATTCCAAGCAAGATCCCATTGGCAGTAGCCATCATTCTGAATGGACAGAGCTACACTCAGCATTAACAAGCATAGAGATTTGTGTGTCCCTAGTATTCTTCTAAAGTAATTGAGGAAAGTAAAAATCATATTTTTCCACAATTATCATTATATCTGTGTTTATATCCATGCTAGTGATATAAACAGGCTCCTAGCATTCTTTTTAAATCCAGATGACCTCTTCTGAGAAAATATTATTTTTATTTTATAAGTGACAAAGGAGGCAAGCTTAAGAAACCTTGGAAAGATCTTTTCAGCAAATTTAGATTTAATGCCAAGTCAATGGAGTCTCTAAAGACATTTAGTGTCCTAGGTCCCCAGAACAAGTTGCATCTACTTTTGTTTAGTGAAGCTGTATGAAGAAGAGATTTTGGGTTATTTTTTTTCCTATAATTATTTATGGGTCAACAATTCTACCACCATCCTCTGCACATGGGTGATGAACAACTTAGTGGGGGCCGTTTTCTGACAAATCAATTTATCCAGTTGCCTTGAGCAGCACACTGGCACCCAACATGCTAGACATTGTTTATCCTTAGCAACTACCTAAAATGTTTGTGGTTGGAAAAGCTCTGTTCTCTGAATCCTTGTAGTTGCATGCAGAAACTGTTCCATATGAATTACTGTGCATTGTTTATCTTCAGGACGTATTGCATTGCTTTTATCAGATTTTCAAAGATTTATTACTTTCTGAACCTTAGGCGGCAATGAGGCTTTTTCTCAAGGTCTTAGGGGTACTTTATTCCCTTAAGAGTTCTAAAAGTGGCTTATTGAAGATGTCGTCATCCTACTCTCCTTAAATCCTCGGGGACTAACACTAACGTGTTTCTGGGAGGTCAGGACAGCATTGTTTCAGGAGATGGGCCTTGGGTCAAGAAGGCTGTCAGTTCTACTTACTGTCCATTGAGACGATAACAGATTTTCTACATTAGGACAGATTAGGACAGAGTGTTCTGCCCTTAAGAGGCAGCAGGAAAAGAGCAGAGTGCTCTGGGGAGTTCACTTAAGATTTGGTAAGTGCATGGATAGGGTGTGTCTCTTTTTAAGTCCTTGGTGGAACAATCTCCTGGAGTGACTCAAAGCAAAACATCCCTGGGAAACCTGGATCTTTCACTTATCATTTTGCAACACTTTTTTTTTTTCAGTTTCTTCTCACTGCTATGAGTTTTTAACTCACTAATTTAAGAATTTATGTAATGCTCAACCAACTGGGACTCTGATTCCTGTCTCACTGCCCTCAACTACCTCCTTTACTTGTTAAATCTAATTTATTAAAACTCTGTCACTCATAATTTTTCAATAAATAATATTCATTTCATCGCTGTCATTTTTTAGTAGTTTCAATGCAACTAGCTTTCATTATCTTACATATTTGAGTGATTGGTTTTCAACTGATAGAACTGTTTGGGAAGGATTAGAAGGTATGTCCTTGTTGGAGAAGGGGTGCCACTGGGGTTGAGCTTTGAGGGTTTAAAAGCACATACCATTCCCAGTTAGTTCCTTCTACCTCCTACCTGTGAAAAAAGGATGTTAACCATCAGCTTCTCCGCAAGTGGCATGCCCTCGCAACTGCTGATATGTTCTCACCCATGGTCATGGATTCAAACTTTCTGGAACTGTGAGACCTCAATTAAGTAATTTCTTAAGCTGCCTGATCATGGTGTTTCTTCACAGCAATAAAAAGTAACTTAAATGTTACAGAATAAGATTCCAGTTTGTCTATCTGATGGCTAAGATCCTCTCTAGTTTGTCTTTTATTCATCTTTCCTGATTGTGCTTGACACAAGTGTTCCACAGCCATGACAGATCCCTTACTGCTAGAATGTAATCCAAGTTGTAAAACTTCAACTGGTAGCAGGTGATAGACAATTAGCAATATGTGGTGTTAAGACTTGGCCCAGTCAACAGGACAAAGAGGATAGACATTGGACGTAGGAGAAGACAAGGAACAGGAAAGGAGCCTTCCACAGAGGATCTCTGATCTATATCCAAGTGCCAGAATCCTTATAAAAGAAGAGGAAGATGGAAAGACCTGGAGGGGACAGGAACTCCACAAGAACAACAGAGCCAAAATACCTGGGCCCAGGGGTGCCTGTGGAGACCATTACTCTAACCAAGAATCATGCATGGAGAGGACCTAGAACTCTTGTTCAAAGGCAGCACACTGGCTGCTCAGTTTCCAAGTGGGTTCCCTAATAAGGGTTACATGGACTCCCTCTGACATGAACTCAGTGGCCAGCTCTTTAATCACCTCCTCCTGAGTGGGTGCACCCTTACCAGGTCACAGAGGAAGATGATGCAGCTAGTCCTGATGAGACCTGATAAGCTGGAATCAGATAGAAGGGGAGGAGATACCTTCCTATCAGAGGATTAGGAAAAGATCATAGGAGGAGTAGAGGCAGGGCTGGTGGGACTGGGAAGAGAGGAGGTAGAGGGCTGCAGCCTGGGATAAAAAGTAAATAATTTTTTAAACTTTTATTAATTACACTTTATTCACTTTGTATCCCCCCATAAACCCCTCTCCCCCTCTCCTAATCCCACCTTCCCTCCCCCTTCTTCACGAGTACCCCTCCCCAAGTCCACTGATAGGGGAGGTCCCCCTTTCCTTCCTTCTGATCTTGGTCTATCAGATCTCATCAGGAGTGGCTGCATTGCCATCTTCTGTGGCCTGGTAAGGCTGCTCCCCCCTCAAGGGGAGGTGATCAAAGAGCAGGCCAATCAGATTATGTCAGAGGCAGTCCCTGTTCCTATTACTATGGAAGCCATTTGGACACTGAACTGCCATGGTCTACATCTGTGCAGGGGTTCTAGGTTATCTCCAGGAATAGTCCTTGGTTGGAATATGAGTCTTTGGGAAGACCCCTGTGTTCAAATTTTCTGGTTCTGTTGCTCTCCTTGTGGAGTTCCTGTCCTCTCCAGCTCTTACTGTTTCCCACTTCTTTCATAAGATTCCATGCACTTTGCCCATCAGTTGGCCATAAGTCTCAGTATCTGCTTTGATAGTCTGCAGGGCAGAGCCTTTCAGAGGCCCTCTGTGGCAGGTTCCTAGGTTGTTTCCTGTTTTCTTCTTCTTCTGATGTCTATCATCTTTACCTTTCTGGATAGGGACTGAGCATTTTAGTCAGGGTCCTCCCTCTTGATTAGCTTCTTTAGATGTACAGATTTTAGTAGGTTTATCCTATATTATATGTCTATATGAGTGAGTACATACAGTGTGTGTCTTTCTACTTCTGGGAAAGCTCATTCAGGATGATCCTTTCCAGTTCCCACTATTTACCTGCAAATGTCATGATTTCCTTACTTTTTATTGCTGAGTAATATTCCATTGTGTAGATGTACCACAATTTTTGTGTCCATTCTTATAAATATATATATAAATAAAATGTGTGAGGCAAGTGGGTCTCAAATCTGCAGGCCAATATAGGAGACTCCAGGAAAAGTTTATGTTGCAGAGTAATTCTGAAGGCAACTGGGAAGAAGAAGAACAACCTTTTGGTGGCATTAATCTTTTATTTTTTTATTGTTTTAAGGCCTGCAACTGATTACATCTACCCATTTGCATTATAGAGTGCTTTGCTCAGTCTACTGACTTAAAAACTTATAAATTCTAAAATATATTTATAAGAGTGACTGACTACACAGATTGAATAAATTATAAAAAATGGTAATAATAAAAAATATAGTAACATTTTTAAAAAAGAGTCACAGACTATCTGTGTGTAATAGCCTGTCCAAGTTTACATATATTATTAACATGAGCAGCTATAGTTCTGGATTTTGACCTTCCCATCAAAATGTGGTTTATTTATTGATTTTTTTCTCTTTGTATATATAAACATGACAATACTTCCTCTAGATTGTCCTATATTCACCTAAATTGTACATATTTGCTTTTTTTCTTAGGTTTTAAACAAATTTCTGCTAATAGATAATACTATATTCCTTCTATTGTTCATTACAAGTAAATTATATCTGCTGATACTTTTAAAAGTATATAATAAATTAGCCTAAACAGCTTTTTCTTATATTCATAAAGATGCAGATTGAAATAGATTTGTAGCTTGTAGATCTGACTGGCTATCCTAATCCAGTTCTTGTCACTTTCTTACAGTAAAACCTTGGATAAATGACTCACCATCTTGTGTCTCAATTTTCCTATAACTTGAGTGATATTGATTATTTCCCTGGGTTGGCACAAGAAGTAAATGTATTCATACATGTGCAGCATTAAAAAGTACTTGACTTAACAAAAGTGCTCGGTGAATATTTGTTGACTATATTCTCACAGCTGACACAAACCTCTACGAGTTGAAGTGTAGAATAATGCTCTACCTGTCATGATTTTTCAGGAAGAATATCAAATATATCAAATTAAATGAATTATTAATCTCCCAGACCTATTATAAAATCCTTTGGAGATTCTACATGTTTACTATGTAGTTTTCTATAGGAAAAAAGTGAGAGTCACTGAAAGGTAAGGGGAGTAGGGAGAGAAGTTAAGGGGTTAATGGTTGGGATATAGGGCCTGCGAAATGATACTCATTCATCCACTCACTGACAAAGCTGACACTGGTTTTACTCATACCCCCTTACCTTTACGACATTGTACATTGTGTTACAGAAAGATACGAGTCAAGCACAAATATTCATCTTTGATCACTATCTTCCTCATAGAACAAAACCTCTGTGACTTGTAACTTCTTTTTCCTGACTGTGCTTTGATAAAGATTGGTATGAAGAAGGTGGCAATTTTATTTATATAAATTATCTAAAATATACTTAATTCCTTGTGTTTACATATACACATAGAGTTCAAATTAAGTTATCTCTTGGGGCTGACAATACTCTCATCAAGAGCTATGAACCTCAATACTAGGTATGAGAAATATTTTTTGAGGTGTTGATCATGGAATTTCAAGCAATACCCAAAACAATACGGTGTTCTAATTTTGGTTTTGGTTGCCTTGCAAAGATTGAAGGTAAGTTGCTATTGCTGAAGACACTGACAGCATGGACTTTGCACACAAGACATGGAGTATTTCGTTGGGATCAGATATGAAAGCATCCTTTCTGAGGATTAGCTCTCATAGTACCAAAAGTTTCTATGTAACATTCTATCTGAGAGAAGCAATCAATAGTTCTACTCACCTGGAATGCTAATGAACCATAATAATGATCAGCATGATAGGATAACTCTGAGGGCACAATAGTGGAACTCATATCTTAATGGTAGTTAACAGATCTCAAACTGGACTTAAGGTGCCCTTAACTGGAAAGAAAACATATGGTACTGAAAATCTTGTCAAATTTCTGTGGATAGTGAGGTTATAGATATTAGAGAAGAAATAAAACTACCACTGTACTAAACAAGCATCATTTCTAACTTGCACCCACAGTTAAGTGTAGATCTCAACCCCATCAGAGAAATGTCTTAGTGATTTAGAAGGTGACTATTACAGAAAACCATAACTGGGTGAAATATACAGAACAAGTGACCATCAGGTAAAGAGCCTACTTTGATACATCTATAATACAACTCTTATGGGGGGGGCACCGCATGGGGCTTGCTATAGAATCAGTTAAGGACTATGCACAAACTAGACATAGGCCCCCTAAAAAGACATAGCAAATAGGCAGCATAGACTTCATTTGGATCCTCTGATAAAGAAAGTTGTAGCTGCATCAGACATTGACTCGCTTGCCAGCTTTTTGATCACTTTCCCCTGACAGGACTGTCTTGCTAAGCTACCAGGGAAGAGAACAAGCTCAATCCTGATGCAGCTTGATGAGCAGCAGTGGATGGGAATGGGAATTTTTCTTTTCTAAGAAAAAAGCAGAAATGGGGAGAAAGAGAGTGGGACTGGGAGGAGAAGAGAAGTGGGGCTCCAACAAGGATGTAAAGTAAATAAAAATAATTAAAAATATATAACAACTCTTGTACTTAAATCTCAATAGGCATTGTGGAAGAGAACACAAAAAGAATGTAAAAAATAGAGGATCAGAACCTCTTGTTTGAGATTGTGTCTCAATGAAATGACAGGGACATGTTACCCATGTCACCTCAACTATATGGCTGCTTAAATAAGAAGTGAAATTTTGACAACACTAAAAAAAAGAACTTAAAAATTAAAACTAAAATAGTCTTGGACAGATCAGGAATACAAGGCAAATACTTAAACACAATAAATGCAATTTTCAGCAAGCCAATAGCCAACTTCAAATGAAATGGAGAGAAACGCAATGTGTTTCCACTAACATCAGAGACAAGACAAAGTTGTACACTCTCTCTGTATCTATTCAGTGTAGTGCTTGAAGTTCTTGCTAGAGGAAAAAAAAAACAACTAAAAGTGATCAAAGAGATAGAAATTAGAAAGAAAGAATAAAAGTATTGTTATTCACAGATGATATAATAGTATACATAAGTAACCCAAAAAATTCTAACAGGGAACTACTACAGCTGATAAACCTTCAGCAAAGTAGCTAGATACACTGTTAACTCAAAACTATTTGTAACCCACCTATATACAAACAGAAATGGAATGGGAATGAACTCACGGAAACAACACCCTTCACAATAGCCACAAATAATGTAAGAAATATCTTGAAGTAACTATCACGGTACAAATGAAAGACCTGGATGACAATTAGTCATTGAAGAAAGAAATTGAAGAAGATATCAGAAGATACAAAGATCTCTCATGCTCATGTATAGGTAGTATAAACATAGTAAAAAATTTCCATCATACTAAAAGCAATCTACAGACTCAATGGAAATCTCATCAAAATTTGAGTACAATTCTTTACAGACCTAAAAGAACAATACTCAATTTCATACAAAAGAAATTCCAGGATACCTAAGAGAATTCTACATAATAAGAGAACTTCCAGAGGTATTACCATCTCTGATTTCAAGCTGTACTATAAAACTACATGGTATTGGCACAAAAGTGGAGAGGTTAATATGGAATCTGCCTAGACAAGTCTCCTAGTAAAGGAAGGGTAACACCAACACCGCCACAAAAACTTAGACTCAAAATTTACCCTGCTTACAAGATGTGCAGGGATAAAGATAAAGTAGATATAACAGACTGAGGGAAGATCCAACCAATGCCTGGCCAAGCCCAAGACCCACCTCATGAGAGAGAACCAACACCTGACATTATTAATTATATTCTGCTATGATTGCATATAGGAATCAAGAAAAGTTATCCTCTGAGAGGCTCCACCCAGCAGCACCTCAAAACAGATGCTGAGACTCACAGCCAAACATTGGGCAAAGTATAGGAAGCCTTGTATAACAGTGGAAATAAAGGAAATGACATGGAGGTGATAGGAGACCAACAGAGCCAACTAACCAGGGCCAATAGAGGTCAGCTGAGACTGAAGTACCAAACATGGACCTTGCCTGGACTAGAGCTAGGCCCCCTACAAAGATGCAGCTCATGGGCAAGCTCCTATTTCATGTGGGTTCCCTAGTAAGAGGAGCAGGGATTCTCTCTGACATGCACTCTCTTGCCAGCTTTTCAATTACTTCCCCCTTGGAGGGAATGTCCTTACAGGCCACAAGGGAAGAGGGCATGCCCAGCTCTAATAAAACTTGATGAACTGGGGTGGCTGGGAAGGGGGATTCACCTTTGCTGAGAAATAGGGGGAGAGCTTCAGGGAGGGGAATGTGAGGTAGAAATGAGAGGTAAGGAGGGATTGGGTTAAGACCAGGATATAAAGTTAATTAATTAAACAAAGAAAGAACAACAATGAGAGAAATGTTGTACCTCCTTAGTTATCATGAGAAAACAAACCAAAATTACTCCAAGTCAGAATGGCTAAGATCAAAAACACAACTGACGGCATTCTGCTTGTAGAGGTTTTTAAGACAGTCTGCAGAAGAAGGGCCTTTTTCCTTCTGGGACTTCAGTTAAGTAAAAGGGATCTGGATTCCAGGTCTACCTGGAGCACAGCCAGCAGAGCTGAGCTGTACTCTGTCCTGTGAGATCCATTGTCAGCCCCCCCCCCCCCAGCTCTGCCTGCCTCCCTGGAGAGTCCTTTGGGACACCAAGAACATTGAGGTCCACCTGGGTAACAGCTAGCTGAGGTGAGAAATTGGCTACTCTCTGAACCCTGTTGTCAAGGCCAAGGCTCTGTCTGCCCTCTTGAGGAGTCCTGCTGGCATTAGAAATATCCATCCAACAACCAGATGGCTAAAGGCCAGCATAAGAATACAATCAACAAGAGCCAGAGCAATATGGCACTGCAAGAGACCAGCGCTCCTACTACAGCAAGCTCTATATTTGAACACAGCCAAATCACAAGAGGACTCTCTCTGTATCTAGTCAATACAGTACTTGAAGTTTAGCTAGAAAAATAAGACAACTAAAGCATGTAAAGGAAATACAAATTAGAAAGGAATATCGCTATTTGCTATTTGCAGATAATATGATAGTGTACATAAGTGAACCCCAAGATCATACCAGAGGACTCCTACAATTGATAAACACCTTCCACAAAATGGATGGATACAAGATTAACTAAAAAACAAACAACAACAAAAAAATCAGTCATCCTCCTTTTTATAAGTAATAAATGGGCTAAGAAGGAAATTAGGGAAACAACACCCTTCACAGTAGGCACAATTAATATAAAACACCTTGCTGTTACTCTAACCAAGCAAGTGAAAAACCTGTAGGACAAGTCTTCGAAGAAAGAAATTGATGAAGATTTAAGAAGATGGAAAGATCTCCCATGCTCATGGATTGGTACGATGAAAACAGAATGTTACAGGCTCAATGCATTTCCCATCAAAATTCCAACACAACTTGAAAGAGCAATCCTCAACTTCATATAGAAATGTAAAAATCTCAGGATAGATAAAAGAATTCTACACAACATAAGAACTTCCAGATCTATTACCACCCTGGATTTCAAACTATACTACAGAGGTATAGTAATAAAAACCTCATGGTATTTGCATTAAAACAGACAGGTTGATCAATGGAATTGAATCGAAGACTTAAAAGTAAACCCACATGCCTACGGTCAGTTGATTTTTAACAAAGATGCCAAAACCATACAAGGAAATAAAGAAAGTATCTTTAACAAATGGTGCTGATCTAAGTGGATATCTACATGTCAAAGAATGCAAATAAATCCATATTTATCATCTTGCATAAAACTCAAGTCCAAACAGATCTAAGCATTAAACTAGATACCCCAAATCTAACAGAAGAGTAATTGGAGAATAACCTTGAATGCATTGGTGTAGGAGAACATTTCCAGAGCAGAATACCAACAGCTCAGGCACTAAGATCAACAATTAATAAATGAGGCCTCATGAAACTGAAAAACTTCTGCAAAGCAAAGGACACTGTCAATAAGACAAAAAAGCAGCCTACATAATGGGAAAAGATTTTCACTAACCCTACATCCCACAGAAGAATTATATTCAATAGATGAGAAGAACTCAAAGAACTAAACACCAACAAAGCTAATAACCCAATTAAAAATTTGTATACAGGTAAACAGAGAATTCTCAATAGAGGGATCCCTTGTGGTCAAGAAGCCCTTAAAGAAATGCTCCTCTTCCTTGCATTAGGGAAATGCAAATCAAAAATATTCTGAGCTATCTCATACCAATCTGAATGGCTAATTCCAAAAACTCAAGTGTCAGCACATGCTCTCAAGTGTGTAGATCAAAGGGAGCACTCCTCTATTACTGGTTGGAGTACAAACTTGTACAACCACTTTGGAAAACATGATGGTACTTTCTCAGAAATTTGGGAATAGTTCTACCTCAAGACAGTGTTGCTGAAGGTTAAAGTTTACTATTGATTTATCTTTTATTAAACAGTTGATATTTCTAAACCAGCTGTATACCCAAATCACCACACAGAGAATAGGATTTACGTAATTAGCCTAGAGCACAATGCTGGGCAAAAATTACTACATCCTAAACCTCTAAGCCTGTATATCCTCCCATTCAGATTTCCCCCATTATACTTGTTTTTTGTCTTATCTTAAGTCCAGTTCATCTCTTCTCCTGGTTCCAATTACTCTCCTGCCAATCTCTCCTCTCCCACTCCTCCCACTAACTTCCTTCTCCTCCCCTCTGGGCCATGATGTCTCACCCTGTTCTCTTTATTGCTCAGCATTGACTGGTAGATTTATTGACAATAACGAGGAAAAAAAAATGATGGCATGTTTACACAAACTTGAAACAGGTAATGCTTAGAATAAACATCACAATGCAGTGTCCAAATTGAAACTAGATAGTGGAGTAGAGAAAGCAGCATTTGGATGAACAAGGGTAAATTGTTTACATTCCACAAGAATATTATACCACAATCCAGCTCATGTCTCCTGGACAAATACTCAAAAGATGCTCCACCATACCATAAGAACACTTTCTCACAAGCTTTATTTATAATAGCCAGTAACTGGAAAGAACTTAGATGTCCCTCAACTGAAGAATTAATAAAGAAAATGTGGTACATTACTCAATGGAATACTACTCAGCTATTAAAAACAATGACATCATGCAATTTGCAGGTAAATGGATGGAACAGAAAATATTCTCCTGAGTGAGGTAACCCAGACACAAAAGGAGGTGCATGGTATGTACTCACTTATAAGTGGATGTTAGCCATAATATACAGAATAAGCATGCTATAATCTGTAGACCCAAAAAAACTAAGAAACAAGAAGGGTCCAAGCAAGGATGTTTGAATCTTACTCAGAAGGGTTAACAAAGCAAACATCGGAAGTAGGTGAAGTCAGGAACTGGGTGGGAGAGGGGATATAGAGGATTTCAAGGGTGGAGAGAGCATGTTGGGGGATGGCTAGAGAGGACTAGGAGAGAGAGCAGAAATTGATTCATCCCTGTTAGAGGGGAGGCTTCCAAGAGTCTATAGGGGTAAACCTAACTAAGACTCCTAGCAGAGGGGAACATGGAACCTGAAGTTGACACCTCCTGGAGCCAGGTGTGACTCCCAAGGGAGGGCGAGGGACACCAGACCACTCATAAAATCTTTGACCCAAAATTTGTTTTGCCTACAAGAAGTGTAGGGATAAAGATGGAACAGAGATTAAGGGAATGGTAAACCAATGGTTGGACAAAATTGAGACTCATCCATAGGAGATAGCCAACCCCTGACACTCTTAATGGTACTCTGCCATGATTGCTGACAGGAACCTAACCTAACTGTCTTTTGAGAGACTCCATGAAGCAGCTTATAGAAACAGATGCAGAGACCCCGAGCCGAACAATAGGCCAAGTTTGGGAAATTTTGAGAAAGGGTGGGAAGAAAGATTGAGGGATCTAGAAGAGTCAAGGTCACCACAAGAAGACCTACAGAGTCAACTAACCTGGGAGCATGGGGGTCACAGAGAGTAAACCACCAAACAAAGAGCATACATGGCCTTGATCTAAGCCACCTTCACATATGTATCAGATGTACAATTTGTTCTTCATGTTGTTTCCCTAACAATTGCAGTTGGGTCAGTCTCTGATTGTGTTGTCTGCCTTTAGGATCTATTTCCCATAGCTGTGCTGCCTTGTCTGGCCTCAGCAGGAGAGGATGTGCTTAGTCCTGCAGTGACTAGATGTGCCAGAGTGGGTTGTTACAACCTGTGAGTTAGCTGCCTCCCCTTCTCCAAGAAGCAGAGAGGAGAATAGGGGATGGAGGCGTGATAATGGGACATTTGGGGAAGAAGAAGGCAGCAGTGATAAGGCTGTAGTGATTAAACGAATTAATGAGAAAATGAAAACTGCCATCACTGTGTGTGTGAATGTATGCATGCGTGATATTATCTGATTTTCAATTTATTCTAAAAGTATCTCCATTTTCTAATTATAAAATCACATTACCTTACTGTAAAGACCTTAACAATATATCTTGAACCATGTATTACATCTACATATCCATCAAAAGTATAACTATTGTTTAAATCATAAATGCTTAATATACATTATATTATGATGTTACAGTTTTTAGTGGATAAGAGAAAACCTGAAGAGTATAAACAAGCACTGGGAAGTTATTTTACCAATTGCTTCAATGCTGACTGCTATGGCTCCGGTGTGGAACTGTCTCTGGAAATCTCTTTCTCATGGGAACATTTATTCTAACTTTGTTGTCTCACTACACATACACAAGAATGCACACAAGGAGTGACACATATTAACCCGGTATTGTCCAAAATCCCTTCCCCTGCTTTGTGTACTTAATGTTAACTTTATGTGAGGAACTACAGAATCACAATGTCTGTATTTTTTATTTAATTAACTTATCTTTGATATTTCATTTTTTATTAGTTCTTTAAGAACTAATAAACATGTATTGGTCATATTCACCAACTCCGTCATACACCTAGATCCACATTGCTACCCACGTTTTGTCCTTACTTCAGTGATTTGAAATAAAATCTCTCTCTGCAGCTCAAGCTGATCAAAAATTCACTGTGCATCCTCAACTAGTCTTAAACTTGGGGCAATTTTCTGTTTTATCCTTCCAAGTGCTGGGATTATGGGTACAGCCCAGTTTGAAGAGTTTAATTTTCTAAAGGACACTGTGATAAATATCCTTGTGCACTTATCTTTGGAACCTGCCCAATGAATCACCACATGATTAATTTTCTAGAGAAAAGTTGTTTTGTTTCTCTTGCCCGTCTTTAAAATCTTTAATTTTTTTCTTAGAGATTCGTAGAGGTGTACAATACATTTTATCCTAGCCATCTTCCGTTCCCTCTGCCAATTCCTTCCAAGCCCTTCTAATTTCGTAACCTCTATGTTGCTGTTATTGTTTTAAACACACCAGTCTAATTAATGCATGTCAGTATGTGCATTGATGTAGGGCCCCCCATTGGAACATGAACAAAGTGTTACAAAAGGACCTGATTTTTCATGAAAACTAATTCTCATTCCCTTATTGGCAGACATCAATTGCCAATGGGTCTTCAGCTAGGAGTTGGACTTCATGGGTCCCTGCTCCATCCATAACTACATGCTGTGCATGTGTTCTATGGGAAACATAGCTACTGTGAGTTCTTGCGTCCAACATCCATGGCATATCCTGAAACCACTGCTTGTCCACCCCTAGATGGCATATCTGTATCATACCATCTCCTGAGAAGGCTCAAGGATCATCACAGAAGAACAGGTCCAATGTTGTAAGCAATGGAGTCAGGGTAGACCTGCTGCAAAGCAACAATTTCCAGATATGCCTCTCCTTTAATGTGACACTCTTCGTGTTTTGTAAGTTTGCCAGACCACGCAAAGAAAGATTTTTCAAATCAGCATACAAAATGATTTATTTTAAACATATTCAATTTCTTGAACTGTTACTAAAGGACTCTTGGGAATTAAAATTAGTGTTAACATTATTTTATATGAAAATTAAAAAATCATTCACTGTGCTGTTAAATAAAAATAATATGACTTTAAGCTTTCTTAAAGTTTGTTTCTTAAGTTTTTCTTATAATAAGTGAAAAATTTAGATATTAATTTGTTTTATTTTCAAAGTAATTTAACAAATACTACTTGAAACTGGCGAAATGCCATGTTCAGAAAAGATCTGATGAAGTACTATTAGCAAGGTTGTAAATTCATGCCATCTATAGTTTTGAGTCCCAACCTTGTCTATTCTTGAATTACACATAATTACATCATGCTCATCCCAAACAAAAACAAACAAACCAAAAAACAAAAACTCCCTTTACATAATTTTTCAATTGTGTTTTTCAAATATCCAGGTTAAAATATTGATCACAAGATGATAAAATGTCTTAAAACATTCAGATCAAATAAGAATGTTTCTAGTACTATTGTAAAACAATTTATTCAGTTTATATCCCAATTGTAGCGCAGTCCCTTATCACCACATGGTCCTACATTCCCTCCCTCTTTCCCGATCCCTCTCTCATAGTCAAGTGAAAGGTGGAGTCTTCCTGTCCTAGCATCTAACGTTAGCCTATCAAGTCTCATCAGCATTGTCTGGATCCTCTTTCTCTGTGGCCTGTTAAGGACACTCCACCAGGGGGAAATGATCAAAGAGCAAGCAACAGAGTTCATGTTAGAAACAGCTGCTTCTCGCCTTACTAGGGAATGCACATACAGACTGAGCTGCCTAAGGGCTTCATCTGAGCAGGGGGTCTAGGGCTTCTCTTTGTATGGTCCTTGGTTGGTGCATCAGTCTCTGATGCCAGCACTGGACATAGAATTTTTTTAGCTTTGTTGATCTTCTTATGGAGCTTCTGTCCCCTCCAGATCTTTCCACACCACCCCCTTCTTCCATAAGACTCCCTGTTCTCTGTGCAAAGTTTGTCTTGAGTCTCAGCATCTGCTTCAATACCCTTCTGGGTAGAGTCATTCAGAGGACATCTATCATAGGCTCTGGTCCTGTTCCCTCTCTTCCACTGCTTCCAGTATCTATCCTGTTTGCCATTCTGAATTAAATTTAAGCATCCTCCCTAGAGTCCTCCTTGTTATTTTAGGTCTGTGGATTTTAGTATGGCTGTCCTATATTATATGGATAATATCTGCTTATAAGTGCATGTCTTTCTGGTTCTGAGTTACCTCACTCTGGATGATCTTTTCTATTTCCATCCATTTGCAAACAAATTTCATGATGTCTGTGTTTTTAATAGCTGTGGAAATGTACCACAATTTATATATCCATTCTTTAGTTGAGAAACATCTAGGTTATTTCCAGATTCTGGCTATTACAAATAAAGCTGTGATGAACATGTTGCACACATGTTTTTGTTGTATGTTGAAACATCTTTCAGATATATTGCCAAGCTGGGTCTTGAGGTAGTGCTAGTCCCAATTTTCTGAGAAGGTACCAAATTGAATTCCAAAGTAGTTGTACTAGTTTGCACTCCCACCAGCCATGGAAGAGGGATATCCTCTCCAGCATGTGATGTCACTGGAGTTTTTGATCTTAGCCATTGTGATGGGTGTAGCATGGAATCTCAGAGTCCTTTTATTTTGCATTTTTCTGGTGGCTAAGTACATTTAGCATTTCTTTAAGTGCTTTTCTATCATTCGATATTTTTCTGTTAGGAATTCTCTGCTTAGCTGTGTACTCCATTTTTAACTGGATTATTTGGCTTGTTGGTTTTTCATTTCTTGAGTTCCTGTATATTTTGTATATTAGCCCTCTGTAGGATGTTGGGTTAGTGAAGATCTTTTCCCAGTCTGTAGGCTATTATTTTGTCCCTTGTCAAAAAATCAGATGTTTGAGTTTATTTTTTTGGTCTTTCATTCAATTCCTTTGATTGCAACAGTCTGTTTCTATGGCAGTACCATGCAGTCTTTATTACTTTTGCTCTATAATACAACTTGAGATCAGGGATGGAGATACATCCAGAAGATCTTTTATTGTACAGGATTCTTTTAGCTATTCTGGGTTAATTGTTTTCCCATAGACAAAGTTGAGAATTGTTCTTTCAATGTCTGTAAAGAATTGTGTTGGTATTTTGATGGGAATTACAGTGAACATGTAGACTGCTTTTGGTAGGTTGGCCATTTCTACTATGCTAATCCTATAAATCCATGAGCATGGGAGATCTTTCCATCTTCTGATATCTTTTTCAATTTCTTTCTTCAGAGAGTTGAAATTGGTTTTCTTTTCTTTTTTAAAAAAATGTTTTACAAGTCTTTCACTTGCTTGGTTAGAGTTATATCAAGATACTTTATATTCTGTTTGGCTATTATGAAGGATGTTGTGTTCCTAATTTCTTTCTCAGCCCATTTGTCTTTTGTATACAGGAGGGCTACTGATTTTGGGTTGGGGGTAAATTTGTATCCAGCTACTTTGCTGAGGGTGTTTGTCAGCTGTAGAATTTTCCTGGTAGAATTTTTGAGGTCACTCATGTGTACTATTATATCATTTGTGAATAGTGCTACTTTGACCTCTTCCTTTCCAATTTGTATCCTCTTGATCTCCTTTAGTTGTTTTTATTGCTCTAGCAAGAACTTCAAGTACTTTGTTAAATAGGTATGGAAAGATTTGTCAGCCTTGCCTTATCCCTGATTTCAGCAGAACTGATTTAAGTTTCTGTTTAGTTTGATGTTGGCTATAGGCTTGTTGTATATTGTCTTTATTATGATTAGGTATGTGCATTGTGTCACTGATCTCTCCAAGACTTTAAATTTGAGTGGGTGTAGGATTTTGTCAAATGCATTTTGACATCTAAAGAGATGATCTTGTGTGTATTTTTTTTCTTTCAGTGTGTTTCTATGTTCAATTACATTGACAGATTTCTGTATATTGAACAACCTGCATGCCTGGGATGAAACCCACTTGGCCATGGTGGATGTTCTTTTTGATGTGTTCTTGGATTTGGTTTGTGAGTATTGTATTGAGTATTTTTGTATTTTTGCATCAAGATTCACACGGGAAATTGGTCGGGACTTCTCTTCATTGGGTTTTTCTGTGGTTTAGGCATCAAGGTGCCTGTGGTCTCATAGAATGAGTTTGGTAATGTTTCTTCTGTTTCTATTTTGTGGAAGAGTTTGAGGAGAATTGGTGTTGGCTCTTCTTAGAAGGTCTACTAGAACTTTGTGCTGAAACCATCTGACTCTGGGCTTTTTCTATTTATTTATTTATTTTGGATGGGAGACTTTTGATGACTGCTTCTATTTCCTTAGTGGATATAAGACTATTTAATTTATTTATCTGATCTTGATTCAAATTTGATATGTGGAATCTATCAAGAAAATTGTCCATTTTATTTAGATTTTAAAATTTTGTGGCATATAGACTTGTGAAGTAAAACCAATGATTGTTTTCATTTCCTCAGTGTCTGTCATTTCGTGCCTCCTTTTTTTTTCTAATTTTGTTAATTTGGATAGTGTCTCTTTGCCTTTTAGTTATTTTGTCTAAGGGTTTTTCTGTCGAGTTGATTTTCTCAAAGAACTGGCTCTTGTTTTCGTTGATTATTGAATTGCTTTCTTCATTTCTTACTTGTTGCTTTCAGCCCTTAGTTTGATTATTTCCAGCTGTCTAGTCCTCTTGGATGTGTCTGCTTCTTTTTTTCTAGGGCTTTCAAGTATACTTCAGTTGCTTGTATGAGACGTCTCCAGTTGCTTTACAAAGGCACTTAATGCTGTGCTATGAACTTTCTTCTAAGCACTGCTTTCATTGTATCCCATCATTTTGGCTATGTAGTGGTTTTTTTTTGTTTGTTTGTTTGTTTGTTTCATTGTATTCTTGGAAGTCATTAAATTCTTTCTTTATTTCATTTTCTAGATTTGTGTAGATTTTTTGTTATTTCTGTTGTTGTTGAGGTCCAGCTTTAGTCCACAGTAGTCTGATAGAATTCAAGGGATAATTTCAATCACCTTATATCTGTTGAGGCTTGCTTTGTGTCAATTTTGGAGAAGGTTCCATGAGGTGCTTAGAAGGTATGTTCCTTTATGTTGGGGTATAGATGTTCAGAACTGAGATGGCTTCTAGGTGGAATTTTCCTTTGATGGGTATGAAATGTCCCTTTTCATCTTTTTAACTAATTTTAGTTGAAAGTCAATTTTATTAGCTATTAGATTGGCCTCTCCTGCTTGCTTCTTGGGTCCATTTGCTTGGAAAACATTTTTCAGCCCTTTACTCTCAGGTAATATCTGTCTTTGTGGCTGAGGTCTGTTTCTTTATGCAACAGAATGATGGACCCTGTTTATATTTCCACTCTGTTAGTCTGTGTCTTTTTGTTTGAGATTTGAGTCAGTTGATGTTGGGAGATATTAAGGACCACTGACTGTTACTTTCTTTTATTTTGATGTTGATTGAGGTACTGTATATATGTGCTGGTCTACTTTCGGTTTTTCTGTAGTGAAGTTAGTTATAGCCGCGTGGTTTTGTTTTTGTTTTTGATTGCTTATTGTTTGTTTTTTTGTTTCTTTTCTTTTTGGGGGGGTAACTTCCTGGAGTGGGAATTTTCTTTCTAGTGACTTCTATAGTGCTTGCTTTGTGCATAGATATTGTTTAAATTTGGTTCTGTCATGAAACATCTTGTTTTCTCCATTTATGGTGATTGAAGGTTTTGCTGGGTATAGTAGTTTGAACTAGCATCTGTGGTCTCTTAAGGTTTGCAAAACATCTGCTGAAGCCCTTCTGTTTTTTATGGGCTCTGCTGAGAAGTCAGGTGTGATTCTGATAGTTTTGCCATTATGTTACTTGGCTTTTTTCTCTTCTAGCTTTTAGTATTTTTCCTTTGTTCTGTATATTTCCTGTTTTGATAATTATGTGGCAGGAAGATTTAGTCTTTATTGTTGTGTAGGCTCCCCGTATTCTTAAGATTGGGGTAATTTTCTTCTATGATTTTGTTGAAAATATTTTCTGCTCCTTGGAGCCGGAAATCTTCTCTTCTTCTATATCTATTATTCTTAGGTTTCTTTTCATGGTGTCTCTGATATCCTGGATGTTTTTTTGTCAGGAGTTTTTATGTTTTGTTTTGTTTTGTCTTTATTTTTGCTTTGTTTTGGTTTTTTTGGCTTTAACATTTTCTTTAAACGATGCATCAGTTTCTTCCATTGTGTCTTCTACACCTGAAATTCGTTCCTCCATCTCTGGTACTCTTTTGGCAATGCTTATATTTGTAGTTACTGTTTTCTTCTCTAAGTTCTCCCTCTTCAGGAATTTTTCACTTTGAGCTTTCTTTAATGTTCCCATTTCCATCTTCAGATTGTGAACCTTTTTGTTGATTTCTTTCACCTGTTTGTATTTTCTTGCCTTTCATTAAATGATTTGTTCAATTTATTTGAACAAATCTGTTTGTTTTTACTTTCCTGTATTTCTTTCTGTGCTTTAATTATTTCCTCTTTAAAGGCCTCAGTCTGTTTGACTGCATCTTCCTGTATTTCTTTATAGATTTTATACATTTCCTCTATTATCATCTTCATTTAAGTGCCGGAGCCAGCCGGGCAGAGTTGAACGGTTCTTGAGTTGGGAGTGAGGATTAAAATTAATAAAATAAACACACAGCACACAGGAAACTTTTTAAAGGTCCAGACTTGACAAAAGGCAGACTGCTTTCTTTTTTTTCAGTTGTGTTACGATAGCCAGGGCTGCTTTCCTTAAGATAACTTTGTTCTGGTGATATCACATATTTCTGGCTCTTGTCTATTTTGTTTTTGCACTGACCTTTAGCCATCTGATTATCTCTGGTGTTGGCTGTTGGTGTCTGTTGCCTACTGGGTGTTGGAAAAATCCCTGGGTGGAAAGCTGGATGTTACAGGAGGAGTCCTTCTCAGAGTGGTGGGAATGATCTTGGACTGGTGTTTGGTTCTCAGGGAATTGCCCTTGGGTCTCCTCAAAAATTTGATCCTGAAGAACTAACGGATTCCTCAGGAGTTCACGGATCCTCTTTTTGTTAAGTCCTGGAGTCAGCTGCCCCATCATAGGTTTTCTTGCTCAGAGGTTATAGTGAGCCCCAGGTTCAGACACCATGCCTGCTGGGTGTAGCCTTTTTAGAGAAACTTTGTGCTCAGAGGTTCTCCTGGTCTCCTGAGTGAGATAGGTTGGGACTTGGAGCAGTATTGGGGTTGCACTGTGGATCCACAGCATAAGGAGCCCCGAGTTTGGGCCCTTGCCCAGGGTGGTGAGAACTGCCTCAGAATTGGGAGCCAGGGCCTTGTACAAGAAGGTATTCTCTCCACCAGACAGTAAGAGCAGGCCCCTGAGTTTGGAACCTGGGGCCGCTGGAAAGGGAAAGTGAGAGTGGACTGCGAGTTTGGAGCTGAGTGCTCCTGTTACTGGTAGGTATGCACTCCATAGGACAATGAGTGTGGGTGTCTGTGACTGTAACCGCGAGCTGCTGCACCGAGAAGGTGCCCACTGGACAGTGAGAGTGGGTATGGGCAGGTGTCCATGCAATGGTGAGAGGTGGGATCCAGGAGCCGTTGGTACCAGGAGGTTGTCCACAAGATGGTGGGAGTGAGCTCCAGGGTTTGGAACCAGGAGCTGCTGATACCCAGAAGGTGTCCACGGATGGAGAATGTGGGTGTCCAGGTTTGGCCTTAACCCCTGCCCCTGAAGATAATCACCCATGGTGGGCTTGGGTGCGTTGCCTAGGGCTGCAGCCCAGAAATTTTTCCCGGTATTAGCTGGGTGGTCTGAAGATAGACCCTTGTGTTTCTCCCGTGGGTTCTCCTCTCCCCTGAGAAACACAGATGTTGGGTTTGGGGTCCACACTACGGCCTGCTGGTCACTCTGCTGACATTGCTGTGCTGCTGTTCAAAATTATCTCCCCTTCCCCCGCCGCCCAGTTTCCAGTTCTTGAGCTGGGATCTACTCTTCTTTCTTCTCTCCACATTTCTAGTTAGACCTCCAGGAGAAAATATAATTTTGAAGTGTTCTGGAATGAACCTTAAACCAAATGACCCTAGGTGAGTAATACAGAAGTTTTAGGGCAAATAAATACAGATGTACTATTTTTCTTTTTCTTTTTTCTCTTTTTTTAAGTCAATCTTTATTTACAGACGACATGTTATCATACATGAGTGATCCCCAAAATTCTACCAGACAGTATTTAGGACATATTACCAATTCACCATTTTTTTAAAATTATTCACTTTGCATCCTGGTCCAAGCCCCTACCCTTCTCTCCTCCCAGTCCCACCCTCCCTCACTGTTCCCCCATCCCCTTCTCCTACTACTCAAAGAAGGGGAGCCTCCCATGTCAGCATATCAAATTGCATTAGGACTGAGCTCATCTTCTTCCCCAGGGGCTTGTTGTGGTAGCCCTGCCAGAGGAAAGTGAGCTCCTGGGAGGACATAAGGGCAAACCTATCTAAGACTCTTAGTAGCAGGGGTAATGGATACTGAATATATACTCTAACTGGATACGACTCCTAGTGGAGGGAAGAAAACACCAACTCACCCCCCCCCAAAAAAAAAACAAAAAACAAAAAACTTTGACCTAAAATTTACTGTCATCAAGATGTGCAGGGATAAAAGTAAAGCAAAGATTGAGGGGATGTCCAATAAATGCCTGGCCCAACCTGAGACCCACTTCATGGAAGACAGCTGACCCCAGACACTATTCAAGATACTCTGCTTTGCAGATGGGAGCCTACCATAGCAAATTTACTATTAAAATAATAAAGACAATGTAGAATCTTTTTAATTATTTGTAAAATCACCATCTCTAGCTTAAAATATCAGTAGAATATTCACCAAAGATGAATGGATAATGAAAATGTGTTACATATATACAGTGGGATTTTATGCATCTGCAAAGAAAAGTGAAAGATAAAATTTGCAGAAATGTTGGTGGATCCAGAAAATATACACATTTTACAAAAACTTTGGACAAATAGTCCTTAGTCAGAAGGACAAATGTTCTGCCGATGATAGAGATTATAACTTTGAGGGATTTATGTGTATAAATGTGGGTGTGCATGGTGGGTTAAGGTCATGAAAATTGAAAGGTGAATATGAGAGAAGAAACAAGTTTTAAGGATGAAGAAAGAAGTAATAGAATGCACGTGACCTGAAAGTGGAAACAGTGGGGATTACCGTTAGTGAATGGGTACAACCAGGGCATGGGATGGAAGAAGAGACTCAGAGAAAAGTATCAACAAAAACAATGTATTAATGAAAATGCCCATATGCATAAATGGAGCCTGCCATTTTAAGCTAATAAAATATGAAAATAGTGACTACAAAGCTAAGTTACTGTTAAGTTTTACTTTCTTCTCAGCCAGGATATCTCATAAAAATACTGAAATATGCCAAGGCTTATCAAGGATTAGCTTTATTCATACTGTTTAATGCTATAATTCTTTTCAAAATTTAAACCACACATATATGGCCATTTGTATACATTAAAAAAAAACTGTTGTTGATTTAAGTACCACCTCCTCAGGCTTCCTTTTTAGGATTTACTGTGTAGCTCACAAATGGAAAGAGGGGTCAGCTTATATGAAGGTAAATCACCTAGAACTTTTAGAAGCTATTCAATGATGGTGCTGACGACGTGCCGCCCAGCTGATGAGGAGGGGCTCCTCATCAGAAAACAATGGAGGAAATGTCACAGAGATAGAAATCAATTTTTGAGTTGTCCAAAGTTGGGTAGATATACTGACGTGGAACACTGATCAGACATTTGTAGAGGAAGACGAGGAAAATCATTTAACATCCCCAGAAAGTCATAGGGTCTATACCCTAATCACTTTTAATTCATTTTTAATTAATCACTTTTCTTTTTATTTCACAGCAATACTTAAATCTTAGGAGTTTAGAATCAACTTTCAAATAGGCAGTCCTTCCAAAATTAAATCTATTGATAAGCCTTTTATTTTTACCATGCCTTTGACAGAATAGCTCATGACATTATAGGGTAAATCTTTTAATCTCCTGTAGCCTTAAGGGTTTTTTGCTAATTATTAAAATTTGAGTACTACTGCTTGGCCTTTTCCTCTGCCTTGGAGAATTCTTCTGAAGACTTTGTTGTATGATGATGAGTAAAACAAATCTAAGCTGGATGTTGTGCATATCTAGAAATATACGCAGAAGATTTCTTTTCTTATTGGTACAAAGTAGCATTTTCTTCATTTGCTGCTAATTAAACCATAATCCAGGTCAGTCGTAATCCACTAACATTGAGATGTGGTGGTGATGATGACAGTAATGATTAAGTCGGTAGCTAGGTTTACAAATGATTCTAAACATTTGAATTCATAAAATCAATTTATCTAATAATTGTTTTATGTTCCAGAGTAATGGGTGTAAGAAACAATGCTAAATAATGCAAACCAGAGGGATAAAAGATGGCGGAGCTGGGAGGACACTACATCTGAGGAGCAGGACAGCAGTGACTGCACAGCGATCAGCAGATTGAACTCTGGGCCTTAAGACACCTGCAATTGTGTTTCCAGGTGAGATGAGGCACCACGGATTGGAAACAATCCGGTAGCTTCTCAGGTCACCCAGCTCAACCCCAGAAGAGATTCTGGGCCCCAGCAGGCACTCTGTTGCCAGTCCAGAGGCACATATCTGTGTGTTCTGATCATCATCCCGGAACAACAACAGAGACTGGGGTTTCCAGTCAAGAGAAACCCCCCTGGGAAAGAAAGCAATAGGGACCATCGTCAGGTCACCCAGACAATCCTGGGAAAAGGACCTGGGGTCTGGCAGGCGATCACCCACCAGCCCAGAGCAGGACACTCAGCTGAAAGCCCAGAGACCTGCCTGTGCTCCTAACTCACCATCCCAGACAGAACCACAGGCCCCAGGACACCAGAGACTGGGTTTCTCTGTCAAGAAGAAATCCGACAATGAGAGAAACAGCAGGTCTGACCAAAGGTACTCAGCTGAATTCTCCCCCCACTCAACTCCCAGAAAAGTTCTTGGGAAAAGTTCCTGGGTTTCCACAGGCACCTATCCCCCAGCATGGAGCAACGTGCCTGCTGCTCCACTCACCATCCCAGACTGAATGTGGACCCCAGAATACCACAGACTGGGGCTCCTTTTCAGAAGGAAATCCCCTGTGGGGGAAACATTGGGTCCTGCCTCAGGACACCCAGCTCTGGAAAAGTTTCTGGGCTCCCGCAGGCTCCAGGCTCTAACCTCCTGCTGCATGCAAGAGTGCTGCACTCACCTGCCACTGATTACAGCTTGAGTACTGGGGCACAGAGATCCAACCTCAGACCTGCAGAGGCCTGGGATTCACAGGTCCATCCCCAAACACTGCACCAAGGCGCAACCTGTCTCCCTAGCTAAACTGACCAATCCAGTTCCCTGCCTCTTCAAGAGGGTTGTGTCCAGCAAAGTGTAAGAGCAGCAGCAGTGGCCCACTATATTCAGAGGAAGGAATCCAGCAGCAGGCAGCTATCTCCAGGACTTCTTCTGGTGAGAGGAGAAGCCCCCTTGACTACCAATGACCACAGTTGGTCCATACCCATAAGGTGAGCTGTGGCAATTCCTGAGAAGCACCAGCCATTGGGTGACTATACCCAAAAAGCTGAGGAGGCCTTCTTCAGGGATACCCATCTTTCTGCGAAAAGGATTCCCCCCACCCCAGGATTCCAGGAGGTACCAGAAAATAACAGCCAACACCTGAGACAGCCAGATGGGTAGAGGCCAGCATAAAGGCACAACCAACAAAAGCCAAACAAATATGGCATCTCCAGAACCCAGTTATTCAGGGGCAAGCATCCCTGGAACCTTACCATAAGTGAAATTCAGGAAGATGACCTGACATCTATGCTTATGAAGAGGTTAATGGGGGAAGCAAATAAAATGGATAAAGAATTAGAAGAAGATGAAGTCAAACAGATTATGTCCATCCATAAAGAAATACAAGAAGATGCAGCCAAACAGTTTTTGGCCATGAGAGAGGATATAATTAAGTCAATGAAAGAAAGAAAAGAAACAGAGGAATGTTCAAACAAACAGGTGAAGGAATCGAAGGAAAAACAGGAAAATGAAGTCAGACAGGTGAAGGAAATCAACTAAACAGTTCAAGATCTGCAGATAGGATTGGAAAAATTAAAGAAAATACAAACAGAGGAAATCATGGAGAGAAAGAACTTAGGGAAGAAAATAGAACTACAGAGGTAAGCATAACCTACAGACTACAAGAGATGGAAGAAAGATTCTCAGGTGTGGAAGATAGAGTGGAAAAAATTGATGTATCAGTCAAAGAAAATGTTAAATCTAAAAAATTCCTAACACAAACCATCCAAGAAATCCAAGGGAACATGAAAAGACAAAACCCAAGAATAACAGGAATAGAGGAAAAAGAATATTCCCTCCTCCAAGGCCCAGAAAATATTTTCAACAAAATTCTAGAAGAAAATGTCCCCAACTTAAAGGAGAGGCCTATAAGCATAGAAGAGGCCTACAGAACACTTAATAAATTAGACGAGAAAAGAAAATCCTCCTGCCACACAATAATCAAAACAGTAAGTATACAGAACAAATAATAATAAAAAAACCTAAAAGCTGCAAGAAAAAAAGGCCAAGTAACATATAATGGCAAATCACACCTGACTTCTCAGCAGAGACTATGAAAGCTGAGTCAGGGAAGAAAAAGAAAGAAAGAAAGAAAGAAAGAAAGAAAGAAAGAAAGAAAGAAAGAAAGAAAGAAAGAAGAAAGAATTTAAAGACTTCCTAGAATTTGATGAAAAGGAAGGCACAACATACCCAAACTTATGAGACACATTGAAATTAGTGCTAAGAGGAAAGTTCATAGCACTAAGTGCCTTCAAAGAGAAATTTGAAACATCTCATACAAGTAACTCAATAGCTCACCAAAAAGCCCTAGAAAAAAAAGAAGCAGACACTCCCAAGAGAGGTGTTTAAAGTCTTGTAGAGATCAGGGATAGAATGCACTTACCTAAATATGAGAGGTAATATATAGCAAGCTGATACCCAACATCAAAATAAACGGAGAGAAATTTACATTAATCCCACTGAAATAAGGGACAACACAAGGCTGCCCACTCTCCCTATATCTCAACATAGTTCTTAAAGTTCTAGCGAGAGTAGTAAGACAAGTAAAGGCTATCAAAGGATTCAGTTCTGAACAGAAGAAATCAAAGTATCACCATTTGCAGATGATATGATAGTACTTGCGTAACCCCAAAAATTCTACCAGGGAACACCTACTGCTGATAAACAGCTTCAACAAAGTGGGTGGATACAAAACTAACTAAGAAAAAAAAAAATCAGTAGCCCTCCTTCACACAAAAGACAAATAGGCTGAGAAAGAAAGTAGAGAAACAACAGCCTTCACAATAGCCACAAAGGACATAAAGTACCTTGGTGTGACTCTAACCAAGCAAATCAAAAACTCGTATGAAAAAAAAAATCAAGTCTCTGAAGAAAGAAATAGACAAAAATATTAGAAGATGGAAAGACCTCCCATGCTCATGGACTGGCAGGATTAACATAGTAAAAAATGGCCATCTTACCAAAAGCAATCTATGGATTCAATACAATTCCCATCAAATTACCAACACAATTATTTACAGACCTTGAAAGAAAAATTGTAAACTTCATATGGAATAACAAGAAACCCAGAATTATTAAAACGATCCTCTATAATAAAAGATCTTCTGGAGATATCTCCATCCTTGACCTCAAGCTATATTATAGAGCAATAGTAATAAAAACTGCATGGTACTGGTATGCAGAAACAGAATGGAGGATCAATGGAACCAAATAGAAGACCCAGAAATAAACCCACACACTTATGGACATGTGATTTTTGACAAAGACGACAAAACCATTCAATGGAAAAAAAGACAGCATCTTCAACAAATGGTACTGGTCTAATTGGATATTTACATGTAGTAAAATGCAAATAAACCCACTTATCACCCTGCATAAAACTTAAGTCCAAGTGGATCAAATACCTCAATATAAAACCAGACACACCAAACCTCTTAGAAGAAAAAGTGGGAAGGAGGGAGAAAACAGCCAACAGGACAGGAGCCTACCACAGAGGCTACCCAGCAGGGTATCAAAGCAGAGGCTGAGACTCATAGCAAAACTTTGGGCAGAGTGCAGGGAATCTTATGAAAGAAGGGAGAAATAGAAAGACCTGGAGGGGACAGGAGCTCCACAAGGAGAGAAAAAAAAATGTGGGCACAGGGGTCTTTCCTGAGACTGATACTCCAACCATGGACCATTCATGGAGATAACCTAGAATCCCTGCACAGATGTAGCTCATGGCACCTCAGTTTCCAAGTAGGTTCCCTAGTAATGGGAACAGGGACTGGCTCTGATATGAACTCAGTGGCATGATATTTGATCACCTCCCTCTGAGAGGGATGTAGCCTTAGCAGGCCATAGAAGAAGACAATGCAGCCAGTCCTGATGAGAACTGATAGACTCAGATTAGATGGAAGGGGAGGAGGACTTCCCCTATCAGTGGACTTGGAGAGGGGTATGGGAGGAAGTAAGGGAGGGAGGATGGGATCAGGAGGGGATGAGGGATGGGGCTACACCTGGGATACAAAATGAATAAACTGTAATTAATAAAATAATAAATAAGTAAAAATAAAAAAGGAAAAAAAATGAGCAATTACTGCAGGTCCTGGAATAAGCAATGATAATGATAAAGATTGATTTAAAAAATTAATGCAAACCATTTTGAACCTTGTAGTTGGTATTTCTAATTATATTAACATATGTTTCCTTGTCTAAGTGAATCATGTGTTTAAAATTTCAATTATTATCAGAGTGGATAAGAATAACTGGCCTTTAGTGAACGGTGACAAAGATTAGCAGAAAAGAAAAATATACAACCCAATAATGCAATTAAGGAGATCCTCCAGAACTGAAATAGTATATTCCTACTTAGTGAAACATGATTTGGTTTACCTTACAGGATAGTATCTGAAACATTTTTAGGGAGAAAGCATTGCTAACATAAAGGTTGGTTTCAGTTAATTTCATTGAGTGCTTATCTGGCATGAGTGAAGTTTTGACTTTGATTCACCTACATGTAGAATTGCACACTTAAAATATGGAAAGGGTGTCAAAAGGATTAGAAGACCCAGAACCCTTTCATTTCAATGTGAGTTGAAGGCTAGGATAGAGCACTTGAGACCCTTAAGAAAAATGTTAATAGGTACATATATCACAACTGATTACTATTTGGGTTCTTAGACATCACCACGAAGGATAAATCTGGACCTGAATCATGAACTGACGATATTGCCTGAAGGATATTTAGAGTAGAGTTTTATAATTAACTCTGCATAAAGTTTCACTTCTATTTTATCATGTAAATATATAAAAAGTTATGAAACAGTGCCTAAAGCTAGCTCATTCTATTAGTATTAACTGAAATGTTTGATGTCAAAGTTGTGAGACATGCTTTATTTTGTACTTTTTATTTCTCTTGATTTAATGCTGCAACAGATCTTCCAAAACACTCAAAAATCCTTACATCCTATTGACTACCCAAGAATATTTGTAGGCTTTAGGTCTCATAACCAAGAAATAAAAATTAATTGCTTCTTATTGTGTGGGATGTTCCTTGTAATGTAAAATTTTCTAATGGATTAAAAATAAGTTACAAAGAGGCTTTAGAGATTTACTGGTAAGTATGCAATAAATGCTTTTTTTTATTTTTTTTACCACACAGCCAGTTGTAACTGCCAAGCATATATTTTGGATGACATTGTCTTGTTAATTAAATGCACAGAGCTTGAGAGCAATGTTTGTTTTTACAGTAGAGGCCAAAAATATGACTAAGAATGTTGAAGCCCGAGAAGACTCCTGTGAGTCTGCATAGAAGGTTAATCTTTTAATTCCTGTTTTTTAAGTGAGTGGGACAACTTTTAAGAAATTCTACATGCATATTAAGCAACTGCAAGATTTACTACTGTCTAGTTGTGTTCATGAATGATTACTTATCTTCTGGAAGAAGCATCTTTTTCCCCTAAAATCTTTCAGTAAAGTCAGATTTGGAAATATCTTGGTCATAGACACAGAACTTTATGTAATATGTTGAGTTTAGATGAGCATCATTTCTACACAATCTTTGAACACATCTCGATAAAAGGACCATCACTTTGATCTTGAATTATATAGAATTTTAGTATCAATCATTGGCAGATAGATACTCAGCATTCTTATTTTTCTACTTATTAGTATTATCATGTTTTGACACAGTCTTTGTTCTGTCTCTCAGGCACTGTTTTCAGTGTTTAAAAATACTTATAGCTGTCTCTGACAATGAAAATAAAGCTAGGAAAGATGTAAAGTATCACCTTTTTATGTTTCAGGTGAGAGTTTGAGAAAATGTCCTCAAATAATGTATTCAGCACTCAATGTGAAGGATTTGTCAGTGTGCAATGTTCTGTATATTTATTTTTATATTTTTATGTATATGAGTGTTTGTCTGAATATGTGTATGTATAAATACCACATGTATGCCTGGTTTCCAGGGAAACAAGAGAGGATATCAAGGCCCTGCAACTGGAGTTACCAATAGTTGTAAGCTTTCACGTTAGCTCTAGGACCAGAACCTGGGTCCTTCGTAAGAGCAGCAAGTGCTTCTAATGCAAGCCATCTCTCCAGCTCCCTACTCTGCAAGATATTATTTTCAAAGTCTCTGTTTTCTGGATGCCAAATAGACATTTCAGAAACAGCTGTTGAGAAAGACAAACTCCGTAGTCCTTCCTCCTCTTTCCTTCAAGGCCCAAGGAGAATTTCATTATTAATCATCTATGTATTGTCTATATAGCTCTTGCCCCTTTGTTAATCACCGCCACAGAATCTATTGCTGTTAATCATAAGTCTTGAGCCTGAGTATTACCAGTAATTATCTCTGAATGTTTGTTACCTGTTGGTTTAATTACTTTTTTTTCCCTCAGGAATACTGGCTACTTCTGGCCCCATACTCTGAAGTGTGTGTGAGTGTGTGTGTGTGAGTGTGTGTGTGTGTGTGTGTGTGTGTGTTATTTTTAAAGATTTTCTCCTAAACCCTAATTATCATAGCATGTAGTAAAACTATTTAAGCTATGAATTTGAATGCTAGGTCACTTCTGAAAGTTTGAAGCACCTATTACATATATAAAGAAATAAAGTCAGGTATAATCTATGATCCTTCTTTAATTTATTGTTATATCCTCTTCAGTAATTCTTTAAATGCTTTAATAAACTAGCTGAATTAATTTTTCCAGGAATAAGCACAGTGGGTGCCTTTAGGATTTGTTTTGTTTTGCTTTATTTGAATTTGTTAAATGTTGGGTGAGAGCAAACTTCAGCCTCAGTGTGATGTGTTCACATTCATTTAAGTGTGACCACACAGCAGAAGCCTTGAAAATCTCAGGTTAGAGAAAATCTTAAGTATAAAGAATTGTTTTGCCTTAACTGTATTTTACCTGCAAAGGATAGGCATGGTATATCTAGTACAGAGTAGAAAATGAAATAAATATCCGTGCTCCTCTTAAGAAGTTTTTTTTTTTTTTTTTTTTTTTTTTTTTTTTTTTTTTTTTTTTTTTTTTTTACTATACTACGGGTGTATAACATCATACATTCAGACAAATCAAGAGGAAGAAGGTTATTTTGCAGATTCTGGCTATTACAAATAAAACTGCTATGAGCATAGTTGAGCAAATGTCCTTATTGAATGATGGGGCATCTTTTGAGTATATGCCTAGGAGAGGTATAGCTGTATCTTGAGATAGCACTATTTCTAATTTTCTGAGAATGCGCCAGATTGATTTCCAAAGTGGTTGTACAAGTTTACATTTCCATCAACAATGGAGGAGGGTTCCCCTTTTTCCACATCCTCTCCAGCATGTATTGTCACTTGAGTTTTTAATCTTAGCAGTTCTGGTGAGTGTCAGATGAAATCTCAGGGTTGTTTTGATTTGCATTTCCCGAATGACTAAGGACTGTGCATTTATTTAAGTGTTTCTCTGACATTCGATATTCCTATTTTGAGAATTCTCTGTTTAGATCTGTAACCCATTTTTTTTAATTGTATTACTTGGTTTGTTGGAGTTTAACTTCTTCAGTTCTTTATATATTCTGAATATTTGCCCTCTGTCAGATGTAGGGTTGGTGAAGATCTTTTCCCAGTCTGTTAACTGTCATTTTGTTCTGATGACAGTGTCCTTTCTGTTACAGAGGCTTTTCAGTTTCATGAGGTCCCATTCATTAATTTTTTATCTTAGAGCCTATTCTGTTAGTGTTCTGTTCAGAAAGTCATCTCCTGTGCCAATGAAGTAAAGGTTTTTCCCCACTTTTTGTTCTAACAGATTTAATGTGTCTGGTTTTATGTTGAAAGAACCTAGATGTTCTTCAATGGAGGAATAAATACAGAAAGTGTGGTACATTTAAACAATGGAATACTACTCAGCAATTAAAAACAAGGAATTCATGAAACTTGAAGGAAAATTGTGGGAGCTGTAAAAGATCATTCTGAATGAGGTAACCCAGAAGCTGAAAGACACATATGGTATATATTCATTTATAAGTGGATACTAGACATATAATATAGGATAAACATACTAAAATCTATATTCCTAAAGAAGCTAAACAATGAGGAGAACCCTAGGGAAGATGCTTAATTCTCATTCAGAAGAGTAAACAGGATAAACATCGGAAGTAGGAGAAGACAAAAAACAGAATAGGAGCCTTCCAAAGAGGACCTCTGAAAGACTCTACCCACCAGGGTATTGAAGGAGATACTGAGACTCACAGCCCAACTTTGGGCAGAGTGCAGGAATCCTTATGAAAGAAGGGGACATAGAAAGACCTGGAGAGGACAGAAACTCCACAAGGAGAAAAGCAGAGCTAAAAAACATGGACCCAGGGGGCCTACAGAGACAGATGTTCCAACCAAGGACCTTGCATGGAGAAGACCTAGACCCCTGTTCAGAGGAAGCCCATAGACTGCTCAGTTTCCAAGTGGGTTCCCTACTAAGGGGTACAGGGACTCCTTTGACATGAACTCAGTGGCAGGCTCTTTGATCACCTCCTCCTAGGGGGTACAGCCTTGCCAGGCCACAGAGGAAGATGATGCAACCAACCTTGATGAGACCTGATAGGCTAGAGTCAGACAGAAGGGGAGGAGGACCTCCACTAACAGGATACAAGGGAAAGGGCATAGGGGGAGAAAAGAAAAGGTAGGTAGGACTGGGAGGATACAGGAATGGGGGTGTAGCAGTGAATAAATTGTAATAAATAAATAAATAATTTTTAAAAAGAAAGTTATTTTTTGAGCCTCACATACCCCTTAATCTGTTTTCCCCCACAGTAGTTTATGTGTGGGTTCTATTAACTCCAAAAGTTTCAACAAGGATTCTCAGATGATTCAGAGTTAGAACACTAGTCTGAATTTTCCTGACTTCAAAGCCTGCATATTCTACTGTGTCAAAGCAAGTTGTAAACAGTACCACTTAATATATACATATAAGAATTGGGAAGTGGGACATAAATGCCAATGCTCTACAACTAAGAAAAGTTCAGATATTTCTAGAGGAGTTATTCAGAACTGTCGATGCCTTGGATGTAAGATTATCTATCTATCTATCTATCTACATATATATGTATGTATATATATATGTGTGTTTATATATCAAATATATTATATATTAATATAGTAATATTATATTATCATAATAGTATATATATATATATATATATATATATATCAACGTATTTATGCCAGCTAATGTATGGCCCTTCATTCAGTCACCATCAATGAAAAAAAAAAACAGAAGTAAATACAATGTGTGCCCCTCCATATATACTCCTTATTTGCATCTTACTATGTTCCCTGAGAAAACAGTCTCTTGCTGTGCTTAATGAATAGAGCAAACATGTTAATAATGGATGCTTAAGAACACTTATCATCTGAAACTCGTCTATCAGGTCTCATCAGGACTGGCTGCATTGTCTTCCTCTGTGTCCTGGCAAGGCTGCTCCCCCTTGCGGTGGGGGTTGCTCATCAAAGAGCCAGCCACTGAGTTCATGTCAGAGACAGTCCCTGTTCCCCTTACTAGGAAACCCACTTGAATACTGAGCTGTCATGGGCTACATCTGAGCAGGGGTCTTAGTTTATATCCAGGAATGGTCCTTTGTTGGAGGATCAGTCTCAGAAAAGACTCCTGTGCCCAGATATTTTGGTTCTGTTGCTCTCCTTGTAGAGGTCCTGTCCTTTCCAGGTCTTATTATCTCCCTCCACTTTCTTTAATTTATTTTATTTTATTCTTATTAATTACAGGTTATTCACTCTGTATACCAGCTTAGCCCCCTCCCTCATTCCCTCTACATCCCACCCTCCCCCTTCTCCACCTATCCCTTTCCCCCAGTCCACTGATAGGGGAGGACTTCCTCCCCTTCCTTCTAATCCTAGTCTATCAGGTCTCATCAGGACTGGCTGCATTGTCTTCCTCTGTGGCCTGTTTAGGCTTCACCCCTCTGAGTGGGAGGTGATCAAATAGCAGGCCAATCAGTTCTTGTCAGAGACAGTCCCTGTTCCCATTACAATGAAATCCATTTGGACACTGACCTGCCACGTGCTACATCTGTGCAGGGGTTCTAGGATATCTCCATGAACGGTCCATGGTTGGAGTATCAGTCTCAGAAAAGATCCCTGGGCCCAGACTTTTTGGTTCTGTGGCTCTCCTTGTGGAGCTCCTGTCCTTTTCAGGTCTTACTATTTCCCACTTCTTTCATAAGACTCCCTACACTCCGCCCAAAATTTGGCTATAAGTCTCAGTATCTGCTATGATACCCTGCAGGGTAGAGTCTTTCAGAGGCCCTCTATGGCAGGCTTCAGCTCTGTTCCCTACTTTCTTCCTCTTCTGATGTACATCCTCTTTGCCTTTCTGAATGAGGATTGAGCACTTTAGCCAGAGTCCTCCTTCTTGATTAGTTTTTAGGTGCATTATATTTTAGTATGTTTATTCTATATTATATATCTAATATCCACTTATGATTGAATATATACCCTGTGTCTTTCTGCTGCTGGGATAACTCACTCAGGATGATCTTTTCCATTTCCCACCATCATTGATGCAAAAATACTCAACAAAATACTTTCAAACTGAATACAAGAAGACATCAAAGATCCATTATGAGACATCCATTATGACCAAGTAAGCTTCATCCCAGGTATGCGGGGATGGTTCAATATATGGAAATTCATCAATGTGATCCACCATATAAACAAACTGAAAGAAAAAAAAAAACCCACATGATAACCTCCTAAGATGCTGAAAAAGCATTTGACAAAATTCAACACCCATTCATGTATAAAGTCTTGGAGAGATCAGGGATACAAGGCACATTCCTAAACATAGTCAAGGCAATATACAACAAGCATATAGCCAACACCCCCCTTCTTTCATATGATTCCCTTCACTGTGCAGAAAGCTTGGATATGAGTCTCAGCATCTGCTTTGATACACTGCTGGGGAGAGTCTTTCAGATGCCCCCTATGGTAGGTTTCTGTCCTGTTTTAAAAAAGACTCAATAATACTGTATAATAACAGATGTTAGAGAAATGAATTATAGGATTATATGAGTAAACAGAAAGCATAATCAATGCAAAACAGTATACCAGAATCCCCATTTTCTTACCTACTCTAAATAATAGCAGACTCCAGGAAAGTTGAAAGAGTTAAGGCTTTTTTTTTTTTTTTAACAGCTAGCTAAATGTAGTATTCATCAAGGTAACATATAATTTGTCAAGTAGGGGCCAAATTAAAATGTTCTGTGAATAATCTTAAATCCCAGCCTACATTTCATCCATTTCTGAGGAGATGGAGCGTGTGTTTTCAGTGGTTTTTAGTAAGGACGGAAAGCTCTATTGTTGCTCCTGAGATTACATGCTATACCAAGAACTACACATGCAAAATTTGTCTTCCCAGAGATTCACTCTCTTAACTTTAATTAATTTAATTTTTGCCCTTTTTTGTAATGTCAACACTGTGGGATTCAATTACACTGGCTTTTTAGTAGATGGGTACCTTTCAAATTTCTGTGAAAACCGATTTTAAATAGATTCAGCAAGTAAGTGTTATCTCTTCAACCCATTAAAAACTCATCATCAAATACAACATAATGTAACAGGACTTCATTTGGGACAGGGCAATAGTAGCATGCATTGTGCTCTCTGCCTTCCTTCTGAACTAACATTAAAACTCTATGCTGTCACTAGGTATGTTTTTGTAGTTTTGTCTGAATCCACTGTCTTTTGGTTCCATTTAGTTGTTCCTTTGTATTTATCTAGGGTGGAAGAAGGAAGTTCATCTTTTTTCTTAATTAAATTTTTATTTTTATATTAATTTCAGTTTATTTGTTTTGTGTCCCACCTGTAGCCCCCTCCTTCCTTCACTTCTAATCCCATGCTCCCTCTCTTATCTCCTCCCTGGCCCTCTCTAAGTCCACTGATAAGGGAGGTTCTCCTTCCTTTTCATCTGACCCTAGCCTATCAGGTCTCATCAGGACTGGCTGCATTGTCCTCCTCTGTGACATGTCATGACTGTTCCCCTCTCAGGGGTAGGCCATCAAAGAGCCAGCCACTGAGTTAATGTCAGAGACAGTCCCTGTGCTCCATACAAGGTAACACATTTGTATACTGAGCTGCCATGTACATCTGAGCAGGGGTTCTAGGTTATCTAGGTTATAGCCATAAATGGCCCTTGTTAGTTATTTTAACAAACAAACAGTATAAGAATGGACAGGGAACCTCACTTTAAAGTTAATTGTTACAGTGGAGTGGATGTTTAGTTTTCACATCACAGTTGAGAAGGTTGAGTATTCAGTCCTTTGAGTTCATAAATCTGAAAGCCTTTCTTCAGCTGTAAAAGAATACTCAGACAAGAGAAGTGCTGTAGTTTGTTAATTTGGTGAGGAGATAAAAATAAACACAACTTTGGAAAGAAAAGAAAATATCAGCGTGAATATCCAATGCCCGAGTGACCCAGTATGTAATGATACTTGCTGCCAAGAATGAAGGTCTGAGTTTGAACCGTTCCAACCCTGAGTCCGCATAGTGGGTGCAGAGAACTGCCTCAGTAAGTTTGTTCTCTGAACTCCACATGTTTGTACAGTGGGTGCACGTAGACATAACCCCAATAAATGAACAGATTGTAGAGACAGAACAAATACTATAGCCAAGTAGAAATATAGCTTGGGTCATGTGATGCTGACAGATAAGGGAGTTTTCTGCAAGGAGACGGTGAGGAGTCTGCATTACAAATGAGATGAGGAACTTTTCAAGGCTCTTGACACTGGGGCTAGCATCTTCTAATACCTTTGGTATCTTCTTGATACTGATAACTAGGTAAGCATCCAGCACAGGAAATGTCCAATAGGCTGATTCAAATTATGTCAGTTATAGATCACCATCATTACTTGCTCTAGATCCATCAATAGTTTCTATCCAGAAAGGAAGTGGTCTCCACAAGGAGAGCAACAGAAAAAGAAAATTTGAACACAGGGAACTTCCCAGAGACTCATACTCCAACCAAGGACTATTCATGGAGATAACCTTGAACCCCTGCACAGATGTAGCCCAGGGCAATTCAGTGTCCAAGTGGGTTACATAGTAATGGGAAGAGGGACTGCCTCTGACATAATCTGATTGGCCTGCTCTTTGATCACCTCCCCCTGAGGGGGCAGCAGCCTTACCAGGCTACAGTAGAGGACAATGCAGTCACTTTTGATGTGAACTGATAGACTAAGATCAGAAAGGAGAGGAGAACCTCCCCTATCAGTGGACTTGGGGAGTGGCATGCATGCAGAGGGAGGAGGGTGGGATTGGGAGGGGAGGGAGGGGCTTTTGGGGGGATACAAAATGAATAAAGTGTAATTAATAAAAAAAATAAAAATAAAATAAATGTACAGTTACCATAAACTCAACTGTAACTTAAAAAAAAAGAAAAAGAAAGTGGTAACAAATTTTATATATATATATATCAAACTTATTGCAATGGCCTCTGACCTAGATGATTTGTATATTCTGTTCCAAGACATCCTTTCACTTTTCAGATAAAGAAAGTACTTTTTTAATATATACTGGATATTAGTCCTCTGTCAGATAAAGGGTTGGTGAATTCATTCCCAATCTGTAGGCAATCTTTTTGTTTTGATGATGGTGTCCTTTGCTTTACAGAAGCTTTTCAGTTTCATGAGGTCCCATTTACTGATTGTTGCTCTTAAAGCCCGTGCTGTTCGAGTTCTATTCAGGAAGTTGTCTCCTATGCCAATGAGGTCTAGGCTGTTCCTCACTTTTTCTTCTAACAGATTTAGCGTATCTGGTTTTATGTTGAAGTCTTTGATCCACTTAGACTTTAGTTTTGTGCAGGGTGATAAATGTGGATCTATTTTCATTTTTCTGCATGTAGACATCCAATTAGACCAGCACCATCTGTTGAAGATGCTATGTTTTTTCCATTGAATGGTTTTGGCTGCATTGTCAAAAATCGAGTATTCATAGGTGTGTGGGTTTATTTCTGGGTCTTCTATGCGGTTCCATTGATCCTCCTTTCTATTTCTATGCCAATACCATGCAGTTTTTATTACTATTGCTCTGTAGTACAGCTTGAGATCAGGGATGGAGATACCTCCAGATGATCTGTTGTTGTACAGGGTTGTTTTGGAGATTCTGGGTTTTTTGTTTCTCCATATGAAGCTGAGAATCTTTTTTTCAAGGTCTGAAAAGAATTGAGTTGGTATTTTGATGGGAATCGCATTGAATCTGTAGATTGCTTTTGGCAGGATGGCCATTTTTACAACATTAATCCTACCAATCCATGTGCACGGGAGATCTTTCCATCTTCTGAGATCTTCTTCAATTTCTTTCTTCAGAGACTTGAAGTTTTTCTCAAACAGGTCTTTCCCTTGTTTGGTTAATGTCACCCCAATGTATTTTATGTTATTAGTGGCTATTGTGAAGGGTGTTATTTCCCTAATTTCTTTCTCAGCCCTTTTGTCATTTGTGTACAGGAGGGCTTCTGATTTTTTTGAGTTGATTTTGTATCCTGCCACTTTGCTGAAGGTGTTTATCAGCTGAAGGAGTTCTCTGGTTGAAATTTTGGGGTCACTCATGTATACTATCATATCATTTGCGAATAGTGACACTTTGACCTCTTCCTTTCTAATTTGTATCCCCTTGATCTCCTTTAGTTGTCTTATTGCTCTGGTTAGGACTTCAAGTACTATGTTGAAGAGATATGCAGAGAGTGGGCAGCCTTGTCTTGTCCCTAATTTCAGTGGGATTGATTTGAGTTTGATGTTGGCTGTAGGCTTGCTGTATATTGCCTTTACTATGTTTAAGTATGTGCCTTGTATCCCTGATCTCTCCAAGACTTTAAACATGAACAAAAGAAGCTGAAAAGCAACAAACCAAGTAATCCAATTAAAAAATGGGGAACAGAGCTAAACAGAAAATTCTCTGTAGAAGAATATAGAATGGCAGAGAAACACTTAAAGAAATGCTCAATGTCATTAGCCATTAGGGAAATGCAAATCAAAACGACCCTGAGATATCACCTTATACCCATCAGAATGGCCAAGATAAAAAACTCAAGTGACAACACATGCTGGAGAGGTTGTGGAGAAAGGGGAACCCTCCTCCATTGCTGGTGGAAATGTAAACTGGTACAACCACTTTGGAAGTCAATTTGGCGCTTTCTCAGACAATTAGGAATAGTGCTTCCTCAAGACCCAGCTATACCACTGCTAGGAATATACCCAAAATTTGCTCAAGTACACAATAAGGACATTTGCTCAACCATGTTTATAACAGCTTTATTTGTAATAGCCAGAACCTGGAAACAACCCAGATGCCCATCAACCAATGAATGGGTACAGAAATTGTGGTATCTTTACACAATGGAACACTACTCAGCAATCAAAAATGAGGAAATCATGAAATTTGCAGGCAAATGGCGGGATCTAGAAAAGATCATTCTGAGTGAAGTATCCCAGAAGGAGAAAGACAAACATGGAATATACTCGCTTATATAGACCTAAAAGATATGATAAACATAATGAAATCTATACACCTAAAGAAGATAATCAAGAAAGCAGACACGGGGTATGATGATCAATCCTCATTTAGAAAGACAAATGGGATATGCATTGAACGTATGACAGGAGTCTACCGCAGAATGCATTGGAAAGACTCTACCTAGCAGTGTTCCAAAGTAGATACTAAGACTCATAACCAAACCTTCGGCAGAGTGCAGGGAATCATATGAAAGAAGGGGAGTTAGTCTGATGGAGAAAAGATAGGAGCTCCACAAGGACCAAACATATCTGGGCACATGGTCTTTTCTGAGGTGGACACTCAACCAAAGACCATGAGAGGATAAACCCTAGAACCTCTGCTTGGATGTGACCTGTGATAGCTCAGTAATCAATTGGTTTCCCATAGTAAGGGGAACAAGGACTATTTCTAACAGGAACTCAATGACTGGCTCTTTGACTTCCCCACCTCCCAAGGGAGGAGCAGTCCTGTTAGGCCACAGAGGAGGGCTTTGCAGCCAGTCCTGAAGATACCTGATAAAATAGGATCAGATGAATGGGGAGGAGGTCCTCCCCTATCAGTGGACTTGGAAAGGGGCATAGAGGAGATGAGGGAGGGAGGGTGGGATTGGGGAGGGAATGAGGGATACAGCTGGGATACAGAATTAACAAAATGTAACTAATGAGAAAAATAAAAAAATAAATAAATAAAACAATTCTTCCTCTCCCCCCCCCAAAAAAAAGTACTTTTATCCCAGTTTGATAGATGAGTATATCTATCAGATCATATCACTGTCAAACAGTTACTATTCACACTCAAATATGCTTATCTCTGAAACAATTTTTTTTACCTTGGCATTGATGTTCAGTCATTATTCCATTTTGTTTTTAAGTAGAACAAAATCTTCCTTTGACTTTCATAGTCCTTAAAATAATTTTTGCTTCAACATTTGACCAAAAGTTCTTTGTTCAAGAATTAAAGAATATTTCTTAATTGGATTGGGGAGAAAAACATCTTCACAAGTTTGTATCTTCTTCCTCTTCTCCTTAGGAATATTTTCCTCCTTTCTAATGAAAAAAAAAAAAAAAAAACATACAAACAAACCTAGATGAACATTTCCCCCCACCCAGAGGGCCAAATTTCTGAAGTAATAAGTGTGTTTTCCTAGCCCCTCTCTGAGAGGTATCTTCTCTTCCTGATGTTAATGGATTCATATATGTTATTGGCATTTGGCAAAGATGGCTCTTGGAAAGTTTAGAAATCTTGCCTAATTTGGGGGTTCTTAATGATAAACACAGCAGTGATGCATTATAAATTTGGGAGAGGTTCAAAAGGTCCAAATTTTCCACGTATAATTACATACTGACTTTTCAATCACCCCACGAAAAAACTGGATGGTATTTTTTGTTGAATCATTTGTTGTTGTAATTTTGTGTGTGCAGTTGGAGCTGATAGATTCTGAGAACCCTTTCTTAAGTGAAGATTTTGTTTTATGTAAGCAAGGAACTGAATTCCATCCTTCCCAAAATTATTCAATCTACTTTCATGTTGACTTCTTTTGTTCTTACATTGTCTATTTAATTGAGATGTTAAGGTCCCTTAAATATTTATATCAGATTTCTCCATGGACCTGGGGACAAGCAGTATCATTTTGAGAGCCTAATTATCTAGGCTGAAAACTCTGGAGGCAGTGATGTTATGTCTAGCATTCTCTTCTTGTTAAACGTAAGTATTTCTAATAGGCTCTTTGTTCAAGTTGATAGTGTAACTGAAAGAAGAAAAGAGAAATTTCTTTTTAGAAGTTGAAGAGGGCTTGATGCCTTGTAGAAGTCATTTTCTCTTTCTACACTAGTTTTTTGTTTAATTAAAATTGTTTTGTTCTTAAATATAAAGTTTCTAGGAATTTGTGGCTCTAAATGTATCACTACTCCTTTTGCTTAGAATGATAGAAGCTCTGAACAACCCTTTATAGATTAACGTTTTAAATGGGGAGCTTTTGTAACTCAAGTTGATCTTAAGTTCACTATGTTACTGACCTTGTCATCTTCTTGCCTACGCCTTCTGAATACTGGGATTATAAGGGTATGCCACCAAACCTGAGTTTTGTGGTGTTCAGAATACAGAATAGAAACCACACCTTATGCAAGCCAGTTATCTACAATTTGAGCTATACCTCTATAGATGAAATAATTCAATTGGAAATAGTGGTATTATGGTTGAGGTCTACTCAACCTAAGAAACTATATCTCATCTTTCTGGTTCTTGCTAACTCCTTTATTCTTCCAGTTTAAGGGACTGCTTTTCTTTGTTTCCAATCTGATTCTATGTTTATCACTATAAAAAATATTGAGATGCTAAATAGATTTATTCAATGACCCTCATTCCTATGAAAAAAAGAAAGTCTAAACACAGTATTATGCCAATAACCACCTGTGAAAAATATCACTTAAATTTATACATACCTATTAAGGTACTGGATTGTCAATTTACTATGACAAAGAGAAGAGAAATGCATTGGATTGGTCTTCTAGGATGTCAGTGAAGATTAGACCTCTGGAGAACAGAAAGGCAATAGCCTCTTCATGCAAGAAATAAATGATTAATTCACTAAAAAAAATATAGATACATTATTAGGGGAGATGAAAAAATGGAAGAACATAAAAATTGAGATGTCTTTATAAATATGGAGGCTTTTGTAGAAGATTTCATTTGAGATAATCCTTCAAGGATAGAAAGTAGAAACTGTCAGTCAGTTTGTCTGTCTGTCTAGTGTTGTAGTAAATAAAAATGTTGTTTTGGGCTTTATAATATTTATTATTCCTGCCCTATGATTATTGTGGTGGTGTTATCTAACCTGCTATCACAAATAGTAAGACACAGATACCTATTAGATTTCATAATTGCCTTATTTACCTTGGCCTGGGCAGATATTTCTCCTACACTGTTTCAATAACCTCTCCACCCATTTCCCAAACCCTGTCCAATGCCATCCTCCTTAACCATCCACACCTGAGCTATTTTCCATATAATCTTGTAAATACTCGCTTATATTTTTCATCTTGGTGTTTTCTCCATGCATGCCATCCTTGGAGTCCTTTCTCCCTGCCCAAGTGCTTTCTTCTCCATGCTAATCCAAAGTACCATCCTACTTCTTTCTTCTCATCTATTTGTTACCCATGATTCTCCTGTCTTCTAAGCCAGAGAACCTTAGCCCTGCCTACCCTGTTCTGCCTTGCCCAGGTATAGGCCTTTTAATCTACCAATCAGGTATAGGCTGCAACTGTCCTGATCCATTGAGACAATACAGGATGCCACTCAGAGGGGAGAACAGTGTTTAGTCTCTCAGCCAGAAGTCCACAGCCTTGGTTCAAGAGCATCTTTTCTTGATACTTGACTCTCTAAAAGGCTAATTTTAAGAGCATGGTCAAAGCTCTGCTAAACGCCCCAACATTTTCTTAATTCTAACTCACGGTAACATTTTTCTTAATTTTCAATAATTATATTGACAGTGAGTAATTTTTAGAGATGCCTCCTGGTTTATATTTTATGTATACATACTTTCCTCTTTGAGTATTAATATGTGATTTCCAGATTTTACTTTGTACACCATCTTCTTTAGATCAGTTTGCTAACAAAAACATATGTCTTTCATGGTTTGACAAAGAGCCCCTCTCCATACTTGCCATCCCTTTGCATCACTGTTATTAGTGTACTTCCCGCTTGTATAGGATGGATTTGTCTCTCATGCAGTTTTCATAACTCTCACCTAAATCTGTAGGTGCAGCCTTATTAGATTGATCGAAGTCACATTTTTAGTGGGCAAGTTATACTCTAGTCACTCTCAAGCAGTTTGCTTTCCATTGATCACAAATGAATAGAAGTAGAGATATTCCTCTCCCTCCATACCTTATCATGGCATAAAAAAATGAAGGCAAGTTTGGCCTGGATACTAAATTTGAGTCTCATGTTTCCATACGAAGGACAGAGTGGTCCAGTGTGCAGAATTCCAACACTACCACTGCCTCCTTTGTAAAAAAATGACGGAAGGTGAGCTTAAAGACACTGAAGATCAGCACTGAGCAATCTGTGACCATATGCTGGCCCTCAGCTTTGCCATATGGCTCTGAGTCTAATTTCAAACTCCCCTGTCAGCACATTCAAAGGTGAAGAATTTAGGGAGGATGGGATTACCGCCATAGAAGCTGGTCTCCAAGAGTAGAGGGATTTCTATGTGGTCTGTCCATAGCAGGTGCTCTCCAGCTGGGCTGGGGCAGCAGTAGAATTAAGAGTTTGTGATTAAAAAAAAAAAAAGAGTTTGTGATTGATAGAACTGAAGCAAATGCCTGAGGAGAGGCTCTGGAGCAGCTGGGCCCATGGTGTCATTTTCTAGTTTCAGAGCCCAAAAGCACTCAAAGCAAGAAAACAATGAGTGCATTTTATTGACTGAAATGACAATGAATATTATTTTTACTTTCTTTTAGCTGTGTCAGTTTTGAACTTGACATTGTAGTTTTATTGTGGCAACAAATCATCTTTTGTTTGTTTCAGGGAGTTACATTATGAATATTTTTCTAATACTTAAAAGAATGTGTTGCGCTTCCCTCCCCACTGAACTCCTCTGTCCGTTCCTCTCTCCTTTCCTCCCTCCAATTCTCCCTTTCATCCCTTCATTTTTACTTTTCTCTTTCTTGCTCTCAATGTTCCTTTCTACGAATTATTCTTTATTACAAAGTGACATGTTATTTAGAGTATGTATATGAACAATGCAGGTTATTTTTCTTGGTGTAATTCCTCATTTGGAGGGACACAAGTGCTGATAAGGCACCTTTTGTTGTAGATCAGTATGCATAGGAGCTAGTTTAACATATCCTAGATAACTCTGATATATGAGTTAAGTGTTTGGGGCTGACAATAGAGGGTATCTAAGAAGAAATCAGTGAAAACTAGTTTGAACTGAGCCTGGAGCCTTAGAGGACAAACCCTCCCCTGGAACACCCCCCCAAAAAAAATAAACCAAAAAAACAAAACAATACCTTAACTAATCAATTCTTTTCCCTACTCAGTCATGGTAAGCATGATTATTTATGTGGCATGGCCCTTCAATAATTAAAATCAATTCAAGGCAATAACTTCATCAAGCCAAGGCACAAGAATTTCCATAGTCATTGGCACATTTCTTTTACTAATTTTATGCATTTATTTTTATTATATTAGTGTTTTGCCTGCATGTATGTCTGTCCACTATGTGTGTACCTGGTCCCTCAGGAGGTCAGAAAAGGGCATCAGATCCTCTGGAACAGGAATTACAGTCAGCTGTGAGCTGTATGAGTGCTGGAAATTGAATCTGGGTCTTCTGTAAAAGCAGCCAATGCTCTTAACTGCTGAATCATCTTCTTACCCCATGTTATCTTCTTAAATCACAGATTTCTTTAGCTAGTTAAAAGATTTAAAGTATTATAAAACCAACCTGGGATAAAATGTGATTAGAAAGGTACATAGTATAATGATTTCACACAGGCAATAAGAAATCTTCCTCAAGCATTAACATAAGGCAAAGTAGCAAATCTTAAATTTGCCTACATTACTAATTTCCCCTCAGCAAATATAATACAAGGGAGGGAACCAACCAAGGACCATGCATGGTAAGGACCTAGGCCCTCTGCTCAGATGTTGCCCATAGGCAGCTCAGGCTCAATGTGGTTTCCTCAGTAAAGAGAGCAGGGGCTGCCTCTGACATGATCTCCCTTGCCTGGTCTTTGATCACTTCCCCTTGGTAGTGTGGCCTTGCCAGAACACAGAAGAAGAGGGTCCAGGCAGTCCTGATGAGACTTGATAGGCTAGGGTCAGATGGCAGGGAAGGTCTTCCTCTTTCCATGGACTAGGGGAAGGGGTTGGGAGGAAGAGGGAGTGAGAGTGGGACTGGGCAAAGGTTAGGGAGGGGACTACAATCAGAACATAAAATGAAATAAAATTAATGTTTTAAAAATTGAAAAAATGTTTACATTCCCAACAGCAGTGGAAGAGGGTTCCCCTTTCTCCACAACCTCTCCAGCATGTGTTGTCACTTGAATTTTTGATCTTAGCCATTCTGATGGGAGTAAGGTAAAATCTCAGGGTCTTTTTGATTTGCATTTCCCTAATGGCTAAGGACATTGAGCATTTCTTTAAGTGTTTCTCTGCCATTTGATATTCCTCTATCGAGAATTCTCTGTTTAGCTCTGTTCCCCATTTTTTAATTGGATTACTTGGTTTGCTGCTTTTCAGCTTCTTTAGTTCTTTATATATACTGGATATTGACCCTCCGTCAGATATAGAGTTGGTCAAAATTCTTCCCAATCTGTAGGCATTCGTTTTGTTTTGATGATGGTGTCCTTTGTTTTATAGAAGCTTTTCAGTTTCCTGAGGTCCCATTTATTGATTATTGCTCTTAGAGCTTGTGCTGTTGGTGTTCTGTTCAGGAAGTTATCTCCCATGCTAATGAATTCTAGGCTTTTCCCCACTTTTTCTTCTAACCGATATAATGTGTCTGGTTTTATGTTGTGGTCTTTGATCCACTTGGACTTTAGTTTTGTGCAGGGTGATAAGTATGGGTCTATTTGCTTTTTTCTACATGTAGACATCCAGTTGGACAAGTACCATTTGTTGAAGGTGCTGTCTTTTTTCCACTGAATGGTTTTGGCTTCTTTGTCAAAGATCAAGTGTACATAAGTTTGTGGGTTTATTTCTGGGTCTTCTACTTGGTTCTATTGATCTACCATTTTATTTCTATGCCAATACCATGAAGTTTTTATTACTGTTGCTCTGTAGTACAGCTTAAGATCAGGGATGGAGGAGGAGGGGCAAGATGGCGGCGCCAGGAGGACTCTCATTCTGAGCAGCAGCAGCAGGATCAGCAGAGTGACCAGTAATCAGAACTCGCGGCCATAAAACACAGTCATTGTGTTTCCCAGGTGAGAGGATACCCCACGGTGGGGAATTCAATCAGCTTTTAACTCACCTGGCTAAACCGCAGAAGAGATCCCGGTTCCGCCAGACACTTGGCTGCCTGCTGCCGGCCACCAGCTCCAGCCCCAGCCCAGAGCCACAAGCCAGTGTCTCTGGTCACGGTCCCAGACTGAACCATGCACACCACACTATCAGAGACTGGAATTTTCAGTCGAGAGATAACCCCAGGGTACAGGAAACGACAGGGACCGGCCTTAGGTCAACCAGACATCCCCTGGTAAAGACTCGGGGTCCACGGGCACCCCAGGAGCCAGCCCGGAGCCAGAGCCAGGGACCCAGGTTCCAGCACTGAGCCCGGCCTGCCTGCGCGCCTGACTCGCCGCCTGAGATAGAACTGTGGGCACCAGGGCACCAGCGAATGAGTTTCACTGTCCCTGTGCAAACACACAGGGAGGGAAACGGCTGGTCTGATCTCAGAGCACTCAGCCGACACCCCCAGCCTGAAAAGGCCCCCGGAAAATTACCCAGCTTAGGGAGGAACCCAGGCTCCCAAAGGCCGCAAAGGCAGACACAGGCAGTTTCTGCGCACCAGACAGCTGGCAGAGACTGAGCCGCCAGCACTCAGCTGTGCTCCAGGCACAGGCAGTTTCTGCCACCAGCCAGCTGGCAGACACTGAGCAGTGTGCACCAGGGCAAAAAAAAAAAAAAAAAGACACTGGGAGTCCGTGTCTCCAGAGAATCCATAGGGAAGGAAGGAAACTGTACTGACCTAAATCACCCAGGAACAGGGCAGCTGCCCTCAGGACTTCCCTGGGTGAGAGGAGAACCTTCTCGACTAACAAAGACCACAGTTACCACTCAGGTCTACATCCCTGAGGTGAGCAACTCCTGAAAAAACACCAGCCATCCAGGGACTATACCCAAAAAGCTGAGAAGACATCCTTTAGGAAAAACCAGCTTTCTGCAAAGGGGATTCTCTCCACCACAGGATCCCCAGGAACCACCAGAAAATAACCCCAAACACCTAAGATAGCACAATGGGTAGAGGCCAGTGTAAAAGCTCAAGCAACAAAAGACAGAGCAATATGGCATCTCCAGAACCCAGTTACCCAGGGGCAAGTAGCCCTGGACACCCCAGCATAACTGAAATCCAAGAAGATGACCTAACAACTTTGCTCATGAAGATGATAACAGAGGAAACAAATAAGATTCGTAAAGACATAGAGGAAGATAAGCTCAAACAGAATATTGCCATCCGTAAAGAAATAGAGGAAGCTGCAGCCAAACAGTTTATGGCCCTTAGAAAGGAAATGCTTAAAGCACTGAATGAAATAAAAGAAACAGAGCTGAAGGAACTAAAAGAAAAACAGGAAAGTACAATCAGACAGGTGAAGGAAGTAAACAAAACAACTCAAGACCTGAAGATAGAATTGGAAAAATTAAAGAAAACACAAATGGAAGAAATAATGGAAAGGAAGAATCTAGGGAAGAAAACAGGAACTACAGAGGTAAGCATAACCAACAGACTACAAGAGATGGAAGAAAGAATCTCAGGTGTAGAAGATACAATGGAAGAAATCGAAGTATTTGTCAAAGAAAATGTTAAATCAGAAAAATTCCTGACACAGACCGACCAAGAAATCCAAGATAATATGAAAAGACAAAACCTAAGAATAATGGGTATAGAGGAAAAGGAAGATTCCCTTCTTCAAAGTCCAGAAAATATTTTCAACAAAATCATTGAAGAAAATTTCCCCAAGCTAAAGGAGAGGCTAATTAGAATACATGAGGCCTACATAACACCCAACAAATTTGACCAGAAAAGAAAATCCTCCCGCCACACAATAATCAAAACAGTAAGTATACAGAACAAAGAAAAAATACTAAAAGCTGCAAGGGAAAGAGGCCAAGTAACATATAATGGCAAACCCATTAGAATCACACCTGACTTTTCAACAGAGACTATAAAAGCCAGAAGGGCCTGGACGGATATCATGCAGACCCTAAGAGAACACAGATGTCAGGCCAGGCTACTATAACCCACAAAACTCTCAGTCCTCATAGATGGAGAAAACAAGATATTCAATGACAAAAACAAATTTCAACAATACCTACAAACAAATCCAGCATTACAGAAGACACTATAAGAGAAAATACAACCCAGGAAAACTAGCTACATTCAAGAAAACACAGGAAATAAATAACCTCCCTTCAGTAAAACAAAAAGCAACCAAGCACACAACCTGATGACCACAGCCAATATCAAAATCAAGGGATCTAACAGCCACTGGTCATTAATCTCTCTCAACACCAATGGACTCAACTCTCCAATAAAAAGACACAGATTAACAGAATGGATATGTAAACTAAACTCAGCAATCTGTTGCATACAAGAAACACACCTAAGACACAAAGATAGACATTACCTGAGGGTAAAGGGTTGGAAGATGACTTTCCAAGCAAACGGACCCAAGAAGCAAGCAGGAGTAGCCATTCTAATATCTGATGAAATAGACTTTCAACCAAAATTAATCAAAAGAGATGGGGAAGGACACTTCATACTCATCAAGGGAAAATTCCACCAGGAAGACATCACAATCCTGAACATGTATGCCCCAAATACAAGGGCACCCACATTTGTGAAAGAAACATTGATAAAATTTAAAGCACATATAGATCCCCACACATTAATAGTGGGAGACTTCAACACCCTACTCTCAACAAAGGACAGGTCAACAAAACAGAAATTAAACAAAGAAACAATGTCTCTGACAGAGGTCATGAATCAAATGGACCTAACAGACATTTACAGAACTTTACACCCAAACACAAAAGAATTTACCTTCTTCTCAGCACCTCATGGAACCTTCTCCAAAATAGAACATATAGTGGGTCACAAAGCAAGCCTCAACAGATACAAGAAGATTGAAATAATCCCTTGTATCCTGTCTGATCACCATGGAATAAAGCTGGACCTCAACAATAACAGAAATAGCAAAAAGCCTACACACACGGAAACTGAACAACTTCTTACTAAATGACAGCTGGGTCAGGGAAGAAATAAAGAAAGAAATTAAAGTCTTTCTAGAAATCAATGAAAATGAAGACACAACATACCCAAACTTGTGGGACACAATGAAAGCAGTGCTAAGAGGAAAGTTCATAGCACTAAATGCCTTCAAGAAGAAATTCGAGACAGTTCATTCAAGCACCTTAATGGCTCACTTAAAAACCCTAGAAAAACAAGAAGCAGACACACCAAGAAGGAGTAGACGGCTGGAAATAATCAAACTCAGGGCTGAAATCAATCAACTAGAAACAAATAAAACAATTCAAAGAATAAATGAAACCAAGAGCTGGTTCTTAGAGAAAATCAACAAGATTGACAAACCCTTAGCCAAGCTAACTAAAAGGCAGAGAGACACCACCCAAATCAACAAAATCAGAAATGAAAAGGGGGATATAACTACAGACACTGAGGAAATCCAAACAATCATTAGGACTTACTTCAAAAGTCCATATGCCACAAAATTTGAAAATCTAAATGAAATGGACAATTTTCTTGATAGATTTGACTTACCAAAGCTGAATCAGGACCAGGTAAATCAACTAAATAGTCCTATATACCCCAAAGAAATAGAAGTGGTCATCAAAAGTCTCCCATCCAAAAAAAGCCCAGGACCAGATGGCTTCAGCGCAGAATTCTACCAGACCTTCAAAGAAGAGCTAACACCAATTCTCTTCAAACTATTCCACAAAATAGAAACAGAAGGAACATTACCAAACTCATTCTATGAAGCCACAGTCACCTTGGTACCTAAACCTCACAAAGACTCAACAAAGAAAGAGAATTTCAGGCCAATCTCCCTTATGAACATTGATGCAAAAATACTTAATAAAATACTTGCAAACCGAATCCAAGAACACATCAAAGATATTATCCACTATGACCAAGTAGGCTTCATCCCAGGTATGCAGGGATAGTTCAATATACGGAAATCCATCAATGTGATCCACCATATTAACAAACTGAAAGAAAAAAAACCACATGATAATCTCCCTAGATGCTGAAAAAGCCTTTGACAAAATCCAACATCCATTCATGTTTAAAGTATTGGAGAGATCAGGGATACAAGGCACATATCTAAATATAGTAAAGGAGATATACAGCAAGCCTATAGCCAACATCAAACTGAAGGGAGAGAAACTTAAAGCAATCCCACTAAAATCAGGGACAAGACAAGGCTGCCCACTCTCTCCATATCTCTTCAACATAGTGCTGGAAGTCCTTGCTAGAGCAATAAGATAGTTGAAGGAGATCAAGGGGATACAAATTGGAAAGGAAGAAGTCAAATTATCACTATTTGCAGATGATATGATTGTATACGTGAGTGACCCCAAAAACTCTACCAGGGAACTCCTACAGCTGATAAACACCTTCAGCAAAGTTAACAAATTAACTCAAAATTAACTCAAAAAAATCAGTAGCCCTCCTGTATACAAAAGACAAAAGGGCTGAGAAAGAAATTAGGGAAACAACACCCTTCACAATAGCCACAAATGACATAAGGTACCTCCGAGTAACCCTAACCAAGGAAGTCAAAGACTTCTATGAAAAAAAATTCAAATCTCTGAAGAAAAAATTAGAAGAAGATATGAGAAGATGGAAAGATCTCTCATGCTCATGGCTTTTGCAAGATTAACATAGTAAAAATGGCCATCTTATCAAAAGCAATCTACAGATTCAATGCAATGCCCATCAAATTACCAACACAATTATTTACAGACCTGGAAAGAAAAATTCTCAACTTCATGTGGAATAACAAGAAACCCAGAATTGCTAAAACAATCCTCTACAATAAAAGATCTTCTGGAGGTATCTCCATCCTTGATCTTAAGCTGTACTATAGAGCAACAGTTTTAAAAACTACATGGTACTGGCATAGAAACAAAATGGTGGATCAATGGAACCGAACAGAGGACCCAGAAATAAACCCACACACTTACGGACACCTGATCTTTGACAAAGACGCCAAACCATTCAATGGAAAAAAGATAGCATCTTCAACAAATGGTGCTGGTCCAACTGGATGTCTACATGTAGAAAAATGAAAATAGATCCATACTTATCACCCTGCACAAAACTGAAGTCCAAGTGGATCAAAGACCTCAACATAAAACCAGACACATTAAATTGGCTTGAAAAAAAAGTGGGAAATACCCTAGAACTCATTGGTACAGGAGAAAACTTCCTGAACAGATCACCAACAGCACAAGCGCTAAGAGCAACAGTCAATAAATGGGAACTCATGAAACTGAAGAGCTTCTGCAAAGCAAAGGACACCGTTATCAAAACAAAGTGACCGCCTACAGAATGGGAAAGAATCTTCACCAACCCTTTATCTAACAGTGGACTCATATCCAGTATATATAAAGAACTAAAGAAGCTGAAAAGCAGCAAACCAAGTAATCCACTTAAAAAATGGGGAACAGAGCTAAACAGAGAATTCTCGATAGAGGAATATCGAATGGCAGAGAAGCACTTAAAGAAATGCTCATCCTCACTAGCCATTAGGGAAATACAAATCAAAACAACCCTGAGATTTCACCTTACACCCATGAGAATAGCCAAGATCAAAAACTCAAGTGACAACACATGCTGGACAGGTTGTGGAGAAAGGGGAACCCTTCTCCACTGCTGGTGGGAATGTAAACTTGTACAACCACTCTGGAAATCAATCTGGTGCTTTCTCAGACACCTAAGAATAGTGCTTCCTCAAGATCCAGCCATACCACTCCTGGACATATATCCAAAAGAGGCTCAAGTACACAAAAAAGACATTTGCTCAACCATGTTTGTAGCAGCTTTATTTGTAATAGCCAGAAGCTGGAAACAACCCAGATGCCCCTCAACTGAAGAATGGATGCAGAAATTGTGGTAAATCTACACAATGGAATATTACTCAGCAATGAAAAATAAGGAAATCATGAAATTTGCAGGTAAATGGTGGGATCTGGAAAGGATCATCCTGAGTGAGTTGTCCCAGAAGCAAAAAGACACACATGGTATATACTCACTCATATAGACATACAACATAGGACAAACCCACTAAAACCTGTGTATCTAAAGAAACTAAGCAAGAGAGAGGACCCTAAATAAATGTCCAATCCCCATCTGGAAGGCAAAGAGGAGGGACATCAGAAGAAGAAGAAAACAGGAAACAACCTAGGAACCTACCACAGAGGGCCTCTGAAAGCCTCTGCCCTACAGACTATCAAAGCAGATGCTGAGCCTGATGGGCAACTGTTGGGCAGAGTGAATGGAATTTTATGTAAGACCTGGGAAATAGTAAGAGCTGGAGAGGACAGGGTCTCCACAAGGAGAGCAAGAACAAGAAAATTTGAACACAGGGAACTTCCCAGAGACTCATACTCTAACCAAGGACTATTCATAGAGATAACCCAGAACCCCTGCACAGATGTAGCCCAGGGCAGTTCAGAGTCCAATTGGGTTACATAGTAATGGGAAGAGGGACTGCCTCTGACATAATCTGATTGGCCTGCTCTTTGATCACCTCCCCCTGAGGGGGGAGCAGCCTTACCAGGCCATAGTAGAGGACAATGCAGCCACTTTTGATGTGAACTGATAGACTAATATCAGAAAGGAGAGGAGAACCTCCCCTATCAGTGGACTTGGGGAGTGGCATGCATGCAGAGGGAGGAGGGAGGGTGGGATTGGGAGGGGAGGAGAGAGGGCTTATGGGGGGATGCAGAATGAATAAAGTGTAATTGATGAAAAATTAAAAAAAAGAAACTGAGGACAAAAACAAAAACAAACAAACAAACAAAAAAAGAAGTGGGAAACAGAAAAAAAAAAAAAAAACATCAGGGATGGAGATATCTCCAAATCAATCTGGTGCTTTCTCCGACAAATAGGAATAACGCTTCGTCAAGATCCAGCCATGCCACTCTTAGGCATATAGCCAAAAGAGGCTCAAGTACACAATAAGGACATTTTCTCAACCATGTTTGTAGCAGCTTTATTTGTAATAGCTAGAAGCTGGAAACAACCCAGATGCCCCTCAGAAATTGAAGAATGGATACAGAAATTGTAGTACATCTACACAATGGAATATTATTCAGCAATAAAAAAAACAAGGAAATCATGAAATTTGCAGGTAAATGGTGGGACCTGGAAAGGATCATCCTGAATGAGCTATCCCAGAAGCTGAAAGACACACACAGTATATATTCACTCATATAGACATATAATATAGGGTAAACCTACTAAAATCTGTACCTCTAAAGGAACTAATCAAGAAGGAGGACTCTTAATAAAATGCTCAATCTCCACCCTGAAAGGCAAAGAGGATGAACATCAGAAGAAGAAGAAAACAAGAAACAACCTAGGAACCTGTCACAGAGGGCCTCTGAAAGGCTCTGCCCTGCAGACTATCAAAGCAGATGCTGAGACTTATGGCCAACTGTTGGGCAAAGTGCATGAAATCTTATGTAAAAAGTGGGAAATAGTAAGATCTGGAGAGGACGGGAACCCCACAAGGAGAGCAACAGAACCAGGAAATTTGAACACAGGGGTCTTTCCAGAGACTCATACTCCAACCAAGTACCATGCATGGAGATAACCTAGAACCCCTGCACAGATGTAGTCCATGACAGCATAGTATCCAAGTGGGTTACATAGTAATGGGAAGAGGGACTGCCTGTGACATGAACTGATTGGCCTACTCTTTGATCACCTCCCCCTGAGGGGGGAGCAACCTTACCAGGCCACAGAAGATGACAGTGCAGCCACTCCTGATGAGATCTGATAGACTAAGATCAGAAGGAAGGAGAGGGGGACCTCCCCTTTCAGTGGACTTGGGGAGAGGCATGTGTGAAGAAGAGGGAGGGAAGGTGGGATTAGGAGGGGAAGAGGGAGGGGTTTATGGAGGGATAGAAAGTGAATAAAGTACAATTAATTAAAAAAAAAGAAAAAATCGAACTCTTAAGGAAAAAAATAAAATAAAATATTTTGTAGCATGTGAAAAAAAGAAAAAAAAACTGAAAAAAAAAGCCCAATATTGTTTCTTTGACATCCGACTGGTAGGAAACGCTAGAGATGTGTCGGAGGCAAAGGCTCTCCATTCCGTACCTAGCCTCCATTTCAGGTGTTGCCTCATGTAACATCACTGAGATCATTGCTTCACTCAGACCCTGCATGTAACATCACTGAGATCATTGCTTCACTCAGACCCTGCATGTAACATCACTGAGATCATTGCTTCACTCAGACCCTGGGGGACCGTCATTTCCTGCAACAAGTTCCTTGTGTGTTCTCTTCTGATTCCACCTGTGGTAGGTCTACCAAAGTTGCCTCTGTGTCGTTCTCCTTTTAAAAGTTGAGAATGTTCTCATTTCATGTCAGTCAACTCCAAACCACGCACAGGAAATTCTTTGATTAACTGAAATCCTGGGCTTTAATACAACAGCTAAGAAACCCGGAAGTTCTGGATGGAGAGTGAGAGCGAATGGGTGACCAAGTATGTCAGTTGCCACTGTTTGTACATGATTCAAACGTGCGCCTCTTTGAGGACCTGCATGCTGAAATTTCATATTCACTATGTGGTATTAGAAGGCTGTAATTGTCGCTGACTATCGTGTTTGTGAGTGTAAGGCTTGGAGAGACGGTTGTTTTGGGTGGCTCCTCCACTGTCGCCCTAACTGGCTCTATAGAGGAGGAAGGAGGTTTGCTACAGGAAGTGCTGTGTTGCTGCTTCTTGACTTGCGATCTCCCGAAGTGAGAACTGCCATTAGCTAGTTTCAAAACCTCCCTTGCCTGTGGTATTGTGATACGGTCTTGGAGAATAGAAAACATTCTTTGAAGAAGAAGACTAACATTGTATCACTATCTCTAAAACAAAATTGAATACCTGGGGTGAATGAAGTAATTTAATTCCATTTGAAGGGTTCTTCTTACTTCTACGTAACTTATGCACCTATGTAGGAATAATTTTCTAGACATTTTCCAGTATTCTGTATATAGTTCTGAAATTTTAATATTTGTTTATCATTTTTCAGTCTGTTCACTTACAGATGCCCATATTTTTACATGTGAAAGGTGAGAAAAGAGGAAACTTATTCATTGACTTAAGCAGCATTTTGATGATACAAAATTACTAATGCCTTTACCAATTTCCTAGCAAAATCCATGTCATAACATCCTGAGTTTCACAGTTCTGTGCTGCTCACGAAGATGTGCAATACTGTGACCTCCAGGTCTAGTCAATTGTTGCATCAGAGACCAATTCAAAGTATTTGTCATTAGTCACCTTCTTGAAAAGGGGGTGATCACTTTAAATACATTCTTTCATATTCGAAGGTGCTAGCAACAGAACTATAATGGGCAGTATTCACAGCAAGAAAAAATTATAAAGAATACACTTCTTAATTTAATTCAAAGCACATTGAGTGAGCATTGAGGCTGGAATTAAGGATGTAGCAGACCAAAACTGCACTTGCTTGTATCTCACTGGACAATGTATAAGATTAGATATCAATCAATTACTATTATTTTTCAAATGCATTATCATAATCATTGATTCACATGATGTGTGAATCAATTCCTCCAAGGTATCAAACACTGTGATGGGCATAGCATCTACAGAGAAAAAACAGATTCAGCTACTGTCTTGGAAGGACTGAAAGCAAACTGGGCAAAGAACACTTTCTCTAGAACATGACAGATTTGTGGTATGCATATATTTTCTCTTCCTTCCTTCCTTCCTTCCTTCCTTCCTTCCTTCCTTCCTTCCTTCCTTCCTTCCTTCCTTCCTTCCTTTCTTTCTTTCTTTCTTTCTTTCTTTCTTTCTTTCTTTCTTTCTTTCGTGTAGCCTTGGCTGTCCTGGGGTCTCTTTGTAGACCAGCCTGGTCTCAAAATCAGCGATCCAGCTGGCTTGCTTTCCTGAATGCTGGGATTAAAGTCGTGTGCCACCACATCTGGCTTGTGGCATGAATCTTAAGGTGAGGTTGATGATAACTAACTGGAGAGGCTGGAGGAGTATTAATAATAATAATAGAAATAATGTATCACAGAACATTAATTGATAGGAGATTAAAAATTAGTGTCTGAGGATAAAACAGAATTTTATGCCTCAAAATAGTGGAAGAAACATGGAAGATTCTATGTACTTCAGCAGACTGAAATAAATATTACTGAGTAAATATTCTCAGTGGTTCTTAAGAAACAAATTTTTCCTTCTGTTTAGCCAGTGTTTTAATTTAATTAAAAAGAGCTGATTTCTCCCTTGTAGACAAATAATTCTTTACTGAATATAGTGCATACAGATTGTAAGACATAGTTTTTTCTCATTTATTTTATTCACTTTACTTTCTTGTAGCCCCTTGCCTCCTCTCCCAGTCCAACTGGCTCTCCCTCCACCTCCCCCTTTTCTCAGAAAAGGGGAGCTCCCTTTCCCACCTACACCAGCTCATCAAGGTGCACCAGGACTGAGTGTGTCCTCTTCCCCTGTGGCCTGGCAAGGCAGTCCTGCCAGGGGAAAGTGAGCTAAAAGCTAGTGAGTGAGTCCCTGTTGAATGCAGTCCCGACTTCCCTTAGTAGAGGACCCACTTGAAGCCTAAGCTGTCCATCAGCTACATCTTTGTAAGGGGCCTAGGTCCAGTTCATGCATGGTCCTCAGTTGATGCTTCATTCTCAGCAAACCCCTCTGGGCCCTAGTTAGTTGGCTCTGTTGTTTCTCTTGTGAAGCTCCTGTCACCTCCGGGTCCTTTTCTCTTTTCTCCCAATATTCCCCAAGACTCTCTATGCATTGCCTAATATTTAGCTCTGAGTCTCAGCATCTGTTTTGAGCTGCTGCTGGGTAGAACCTCTCAGAAGACAATTCTAACAGGCTCCTGTCTGCAAGCTTAGCTGAGTGTCATTCATAATATCAGGAGTTGGCACTCTCTGATAGGGTAGGTCTTTGGTTGAGCTCGGCATTCAATCTGTGCTCTATCTGCCCTATCTTTATCTCTGTACATCTTGTAGACAGTGTAAATTTTGGGTCAAAGTTTTTGTGGGTGGGTTGGTGTTCCCTGCCCTTTAGTAGAAGACTAGTCTAGTTTACAAATTTCCTCTTCAGTTTCTATGGTCTCTGCTGCTAGGAGTATCACTGTGAATCCCCTTCATATCCTTCCAGGAGCCTGTTGTGACTTTGGTCTCCAGCTTGTCACAGAGATGCCCCACCCTCGGTTTCTCTTTTCTCTACAGGCCTCTGTCCTCATGCCCTTGTCCTCCTCAGGTCTGATGTCATCCTTCCTCTTTGTGATCTCTCTCCTACCTTATTCCTTCTCCTCAGCCATTGCCTCTGTCTATTCTATCTCCCCTTTTGTGTGAGATTTATGCATCCTCACTTAGGCCCTCTTTATGATCTTCTTTGGATCTGTGCCTCACAGTATGCTTATCCTGTACTATATGGCTAATATCCACTTATAAGTGAGTATATACCATGTGTGTCTTTCTATTTCTGAGTTATTTCATTCAGGGTAATCTTCTCCAGTTCAATCCATTTGTCTGCAAATTACATGATTTCTTTGTTTTTAATCTCTGAGTAGTATTCCGTTGTGTAAATGTGCCACAGTTTCTTTATCCATTCTTCAGTGGAGGCACATCTAGGTTCTTTCCAGATTCTGGCTATAAAGAACATAGTTGAGCAAGTGTTCTTGTATGGTGGAGCATCTTTTTGGTATATGCCCAGGAGAGGTATAGCTGGGTAAGACATACTTTTCTTTACCACTAAGAAAAGTTAAAGCCTCTGTCAATGAAAACTGTAATGCATCATCAATCAGGAAGCCCACTGAGAGCAGAGAGATGTTATTAGATGAAAAATGTGAAACTCAGACATTTTAGGTAGTTGGCAGGAATCAGTTAAAGTTCTAATATATGACAAGAAAAAGAAAATTTACTTCTCTGTACCATATTATATGGTGATTATTTACTCTTCCATCCTTTTAATCACCATGAAAACTACATGCTTTAAGATTGTGTTTCATATATTTTGATGATGAAAGTAATTTCATATTACTCATTGCATCACTGCCATGTTTTACCAGATCATGCAGTCCATGATAAACTTTCTCTCTCTCTCTCGTGTGTGTGTGTGTGTGTGTGCGTGTGTGTGGTGTATGATTGCCTGCGGTGCCCATGCATGCATGTGCTTGAAGTGGGACTAGTTAAAGAGTTAGGAGTTAAAGAGTTAGGAGATTGGCATTTATAACTGGTAAAGTCTTAGGACTGGTTTTAGCCATAGAGTGAGAGAGTTGGTGATGCACAAAAGAGGTGACAGAGAGTAAATGTAGTTATGAATGTAGTATATTAATATTTATTATTGATTTTTCTTTTTGTTAAATGGTGGTTATTCCTAAAGCAGCTATATACTGAAATCACCACACAGAGACTGGGATTTGTTTAATTAACCTAGAGCACAATGCTGGGCAATAGTGATTCCATCCTAAACCTTCACGCCCTTATAGTTTTCTACCACTCAGATTTCACCCATTATACTTGCTGTTAGGTATATCTTAGGTCCAGTCCCATCTCCCCTGTGGTTCAAGGTCCTCTCCTGTGGATTCTCTCTCCTCCTGGACCAGGATGTTCCACCCTATCATCTCCATTGCTCAGCACTGGGGCTGGTTGTTTAATTGACAATATAGGGAACGAATTTGAGACAGGTGATGCTTAGAATAAGCATCACAATGCAGTGTCCAGATTGAAACCAGATAGTAGGGTAGAGAAATCAGCATTTGAATGAACAAGGGTGAATTGTATATATTCCATAAGAACATAATACCAACACTTCCCCCTTACATCTAAAAAAGTGTCCTTTTCTTTCAATACAATAATAATTATAAAATTATGAAAACTATTAGGTAAAATCTACATGTGTAATATCTAGTCCATGTGTATTTAGCAGCTTGGGAGAAAGTATCTGATTATCCTATCTATCTTGACAAGTTTAGAGTTCTATATCTAAATTAACTTTTATCCTTATTGGTATTACCTATATGAAAGAATTTTCTTAAATTCTAAACAACTTAAACTTAATTGTGAAATTGTAACTATTTGGTCTTCAACCCCATCAAAGACTAGAGAAAGAATAAAATTAGTTATTAGTGTAAATAGGAAGTGCTTGTTAGCAGCTTCCAAAAAAAAGAATGACAGAGACAGTTTGCTGCCTAAACAGTCACCTATAACTCTCTATACTGTTGGAGCATCACCTTCAGCCTTCTGGCTCAGAATATTTGACAGACTTAAATGTGAAGCAGAAACTATTTAGGACTTACCTTGTCATGGCAGAGTTGGGCAGTCAACTTGTCCTTCATGAAAACCTGCCAATTTTTGGCAGAATTTATCTGTCGTGAAGCGAGGATATTTTCTTTACTCAAGTGGCTCGTTTGCCGCATTTGAAGCCATCTCCATAAGGAGGTTCTTCGAGATCATCATCTTCTTTGATGAGGTGGGGGCTGCCAGAAGATGACCTGTCTCATTGTCAAAGAATCTTTAGAATAATAAAGACATTTTCAATGCCATATTCTATAGGTCTCTGAAGTTTTTGAAGACTACCTATCTTTATTTAGTCAGTTTATCTACAAAATCATATCTATCTGTTAAACCTAGGATGTATACTCCTGTGATTAGTGTCTGACATGACAATGAGTTGATTAACTAATGATTAACTATTACCTAATACTCTAAGCAGTTTGTAATAGCAGTTTAAAAGTACTGGAAGTAACCTTGAATTTGTACCAATATACTAAAATTTACCAATGCATTAAAAATAGACTTATTTTTGCATCAATATACAAAATCCTACAGCAGAGTTAAAAAATAACCTTATTTGAGAATAGCAAATAAAGCTTTAAGTTGAGTAGATTCAATAATCTATCTTTGGTCTTATAATTCCTGTAAGATATCTCTGTATTTCCTTTTTTTCTTTCTAACCCCTTTTTCTCTTTATTTAAGAAAGAAATTTAGAGAAAAGAAAAAGGGAAAGGGAGAAATCACTGAGTTCAACCTTGTTTTCACTCTGAATAAGACAATTAATAATTTATATCCATCTCCCAATGACAATAAACATTCAAAGCCACAGAAAATAATCAAAAACCTACCCAGCCCCCCTTAAAGGAAACTCCACTTCATTCTCATGAATTGCTTATAGCTGACTTTTGAACATGCAGAAATCCTGTTATGAGGCCCAAAGGAAGTGGGGAAACATGGTTAATTTAGCAAGCATAAACATTTGTGGTCCAGTCTTTGAATGTTGGGAAATTTCAGGCTTAATAGAAGTCCTGTTTGAAACAGTCTAAAATGCTGGACCAATTAAGATTAGTAGCTTTTTTCAAAGCTCTCTTGGGAGCAGGCTTTGATGAGAAAGAGCAATTGAAGCAGTTGAGGCAGCAACAGCAGAATGCTGGAACATGCAAGAAGCTGGAACAGATGTGTCAATGTCTCAGCATGCTGGAAGGATGAATTCTGTCAGGTTTGATCCAGCGTCTCTGGTGTCCAGTCTTTTGTTCTGCATACATATAACTTCTCACAAGCATTATATAGTTCTAAAATTATAAATGTATGAGGTGTTTAGAATGAAACTAAACTGTAAAACAATTTTATTTATGCCAATTAAAAGAATGGCATAATAAATTTTGAGGATATTAGAGCCAAGGATTTATTCGCCATATATTGTTGGAGTTCTGGCTAGAGACATTTTTTTTTATGTCTCAGTCAGTTTTAGAGGTGTTCTCATGTAAAGAGATTAGCAATATAAGTTACCATTATTATTGAACATATAATCATTATCATGTTGAAATCAAAACAGGTTGTATAGATCAAAATATCTTTTGGGGCTCTTGGGTGCCTGTTGTATTAGGCCAAGTTGCTATCTGTCTCCTGAAAGAAAGCCTCCCATTAGCGAGACAAGTTGGTTGTCTTAAGCAAAAGAAAAGGTGTTATTTAAGTAATTATATAAACTTTTAAATTTAGAGTTTAAGCATATCCTAGGCATCTTGTACATGTTTAGAAGTTTAGGCCTAGGTTTTTATATATGTTGTACATATTTTTGTGTTTTCTCCTTTTTTATACAGAATGGGAGGTTATGCCTTTGTAGCCAAACTATATACATTCCCTTTTACTTTTAGTATTTAAGCATATCTTAGGCTTCTTGTACCTAGGATTTTACAATTGTTTTGACTAGCTTTGGCTTGCACCCTTTTTGACATGGGATGGGCAGTTTTGAATTATAATTTTTGAGTTTTTAGGACTTAAATAGGCTGACACTTCCTTTGCCATCTCTAAGCCTCCTATGTCTTTTTTGCATCCGGCATGACCAACATTGGTCTCCCATGAAAATGTCTCACATTTGAAAGAATAAGCCGGCTTCCAGAGCAGTGTGACACCTTAATTTAGTCAGCATTTGAAAGTTGTTTTTTTTTTTTTAATGTGGGAGGCATGCAGTTTGCATGTTTGTCTCTAAGCCTAATTTTAATTCCTTACATTGACCAATAGAACATATTTCTTAAGTCTAAATACCCTTTTGTATCAGTTCTGTGGAAGTACCAGTTTTGGGGATTGGCTGGCCATTTTAGAGCAGTGTGACATATTTTTACACAATGGAATACTACTCAGCAATCAAAAATGAGGAAATCATGAAATTTGCAGGCAAATGGTGGGATCTAGAAAAGATTATTCTGAGTGAAGTGTCCCAGAAGGAGAAAGACACACATGGTATATACTCACTTATATAGACCTATAAGATATGATAAACATAATGAAAGTTACACACCTAAAGAAGATAAAGAAGAAAGAGGACCGGGGGTAAGATGATCAATCCTCACTTAGAAAGACAAATGAGATGTGCATTGGACATAGGAGAAAACAAGTAACAGGACAGGAGCCTACCACAGAGGGCCCCTGAAAGACTCTACCTAGCAGTGTATCAAAGCCGATACTAAGATTCATAACCAAACCTTTGGCAGAGTGCAGGGAATCATATGAAAGAAGGGGGAGTTAGTATGACGTGGAGAGAATAGGAGCTCCACAAGGACCAAATATATCCGGGCACAGGGTCTTTTCTGAGACTGACACTCCACCAAGGACCATGTATGAATATAACCTAGAACCTCTGCTCGGATGTAGCCCGTGGTAGCTCAGTAACCAATTGCTTTCCCATAGTAAGGGGAACAGGGACTATTTCTGACAGGAACTCAATGGCAGGCTCTTTGACCTCCCTACCCACCAAGGGAGGAGCAGTCCTGCTAGGCCACAGAGGAGGGCTTTGCAGCCAGTCCTGAAGATACCTGATAAAACAGGATCAGATGAAAGGGGAGGAGGTCCTCCCCAAACAGTGGACTTGGAAAGGGACAGGGAGGAGATGAGAGAGGGAGGGTGGGATTGGGAGGGAATGAGGGAGCGGGATATAGCTGAGATACAGAGTTAATAAAATATAACTAATAATAGAAATAAAAATAAAACAAAAAGCAAAAACAAACAAACAAAAACCTAAAATTGATGTGAATCAAACCTTTAAATCAGTAATGACATAACATCTATTATTAAGAAAAAGAACTTACATGGTAACCTTAAGGAAAATTTTGTCATTTTGAATCTTGGACTATCTCTGCAAGTGGCTAAACAGCAGGAGTTGCCATCATGGCTTTTATTACTTAAATTAGGCTTATTAGGAACTCAGAGATTTACCTTTTTCTTTTTACTTTGTGTGTATGTTCCTTCACCAACTTCTTCAAATACTTTTTTTTTTATTTCAAATCCATGTTATTGTAACTCAGAGCCTTTAAATGAAAATCAAATAAAGAGACAAGAAAATTTTATGTTTGGGGTCAGTTTTGTCAATTTAGGTTGTAACAAGCAAAGCCCAGTTGGTTATATTTTGGAATTTGGTTGTTGTTAGAGTGAATTGGTGGACCCTTACCAGAAAAAGCTGACAAGTATCTTGCAGCCAGAGAGCTTTGAACTTTAGCCATTAATAATCTAATTTTTTTGTTAGGAAGAGTGAGTGCTCTTTCTATTGGCTGTAACTTAGTATTCCATTCCTTGCCTTTTTCTCCACTTTCTCCTTGACCTTTCTTGGAGAAGGCATGGAGAAGAGCCATCACCATCAAACATTGCAGAAAACTCCCAGGCTATGTATCAAATGTAGCATCTCAATTAAATAAAAAGATTCTGGTCCATGAATTTCCATGCATTAATATTCTCATTGATCACTTCATAGACAAGAATTATATATAAGAAGTATCTAAGGTTGAAGAGATGGCTCAGAGGTTAAGAGCACTGTCTGTTCTTCCAGAGATCCTGAGTTCAATTCCCAGCAACCACATGGTGGCTTACAACCATCTATAATGAGATCTGGTGCCCTCTTCTGGCCTTCAGTGTACATGCAGACAGAACATTGCAAACATAATAAGCAAACGAATAAGTAAATAAATCTTTTTTAAAAAAAGAAGTGTCTATTATGTTATATACATATATAGATGTTATGTCATCATAGAAATTACACTAATATACCACTGGTCATGTGTGCTGTACTTTATTATTGAGTATTCAGTATCTGCCAGGTTTGAACACTCACTTTTCTCTGGCTGAGATGAGATTCCTCCATTGGCATAGTGATATAGATTGAACCTGCTACACAATAATGATGTAAGAAACTAAGTGGCTTCCTATGGGTGTGTTCTCCATTGTGATATAAATACTGAGCTCATGATGGTAACTAACCACAGCATATTACTCATCGCAAAACTGCATTGTTATGTCTATTTCGGTTAAACAAATAAAACTTGATTGTTTAAGGTTTCTTTGTTCTATTTTGTGCTTGGCCTGTTTTGTAGAAGAGGCTCACCAAACTGAAATACGCTGGTTAAAGTCAATACATGCTTGTGCATTATTCTCATTAGGTTTTTGTAAGAAAGAAGTATCTCTGCAAAGCACTCTCCGAATATTCCTGCCACAGTTAGAACAGCTCTCAATGAAGATATACACAACACATGTGTATCAGTCCCTCCTGAGGCATAGACTAGTACGGAGTCTCTGACTCTCTCCCGTAGGCTTCATTCTAACCACTCAGGGGCTTCCTATGAATGGAAGCAAGAAAGGATATTCACATCCTAGCAAGTGGATACACTCATTACTATGCGCTACTTAATTAACACACATTTGTTTGTGCTTCTTCGGTGAAGTGTTTGTGGTTCTGGGGCGTCAGTGAAGGCTTAGTCCAAGCACTGTAACTAACACAGTCAAGATATAGTCTACTTGTTTTACAGAGAAAACCGATAGGAACAAAAGAGATGGTAGAAAAGTTGAGACTTCAGAAAATGTGAGTCTGGATTCTTTACGAGTGATTTTACTGATGGTCTTCTTTTGGAGCTCCTGTCCCCTCCAGGTCTTTCTATCTCCCTCTTCTTTCATAAAATCCCATGAGTTCTGTCCAGAGTTTGGCTATTAGTCTCAGCCTCTGATTCGAGACCCCAGTCAGCAGTCTTTCAGAGAACCTCTGTGATGGACTCCTGTCCTGTTCTCTCTCTTCTCCTGTTTCCGATGTCTGTTTGCCCTTCTGAACTCAGTGGCAGGGTCTCTGATCACATCCCCCTAGGGGGGTACAGCCTTGCCAGGCCATAGAGGAAGAAAATGCAACCAATCCTGGTAATACTCGATGGGCTAGGGTCAGATAGAAGGAGAGGAAGACCTCCCCTATCATTGGAATAGAGGAGGCGCATAGGAGGAAAAAAGGAAGGGAGGGAGGGATTAGGGATTAGGGGGCCACAGCCAGGATACAAAATGAATCAGCTGTAATAAATAATAAATGAAAAAAAATATAAAAAGTGACTTACAATATACTGCACTAGCCTAGGCCAAGGAGCATATTCAGTGATGGATAACAATGAGCAATTATAATTTAGAATTATTTTGTGTTTGCAGCTTCTACAATTTGACAAATTTCTTATGTGTGTGGTGAGATTAATAGATCAGGAGAGGATTAACTTTGAAAAGATAGGCTTCAATTTTGTCCTTTAAACTGATAGGCTATGTATAGTATATGCCCACAGTGTGTGTATGTACATGCCTTTGTCTGCATATGGAGGACAAGAGAAGACTTGGATGTTCTACTTTGTACTTTATACCCAAGGAACATGCTCTTCTACTGAACTTGTAGGTAGACTGGTGTCCAACAATTTCCAGAGAGCCTCTGGAAAGGAATGTCTGAATAAATCTGTACCTGTGATCTGCTCTTTTACAGCTTGGCTGTAAACCGACTAGCTTTAAGGTACTTAAAGCATATCTTGGGTGTCAAATGGTCCAGTATTATTTAACCTATGTTTTTATAGTGGCCTTGTCTTTCCCCAAACATCGCTCTAAAAGCTTTTCAGCAAATCTTTGAGGAATTATGATTATGCCTATTTTACCCACATTTTTTATACTTGCCATAGCTATCTTTTATGGGATGTAATGAGAATCTATGCTATTGTTAGTTTAATTCAATCATGCAGGATAAATGCAATTATCTTCTATTTATTTGAGGATTTATTTACTTTCATATATGTATACGTGTTGACTTATATATTTGCGGGTATATCATGTGCAATATCCATGTGGGCCTGAAGAGGACAACAGATTCCTTGGAACTGGCCTTGCAGACAGTTGTGAGTCACCATACAGACGCTGGGAAGCAAATCCCAGTCCTTCAGAAGAGCAACAATCACTCTTGATTGCAGAGCTCTCTATACGTTCATTTTAAAAGAAGCAAATGAAGAGTTGGTAGCTTGTATAACTTGACTGCCATCATGTGTCTTTTCTTTTCCTCTGAAGCTGACTGACTTTGAATCCGAACAAGGAACACAGTCTCTCTGGGGGAGTGGACAGTATACACCATTTTGTAGAGGCCTTCGGTTTTTGGGAAAAGGGAATTTGGGAGAAAAGGTCCTTCTTCGGGCCAGCTCCCTGAAGTCTCAATTGTGGTTGTCATATTTAGCTGCTTATCAGAAGCTTCCCTGACACAGATGATCCAGGATGAACTGCATAGCTTTCCAAAACCAAGTGTTCTAAATATGAGCATTTAGATATGCAAAATAATGTTAAAATGTCTTTGGATTTACAGGGCAGAAAGTAAGACTTGGAAGTAAAGTCATTTGAGCAGTGTGGCCTGGTCATGTCATCTGACCTGGACTTGACTTCAGTAAATATGATTCTGAATCCTTTCTGCCCTCCTCATGGGGTTTCACTGGAACCTGGACTTCACTGGACTGAAGTGAGCTTCATACATAGGCATTTCTTCACCAGCAGTGCCCCATGTAGAAGAATGTACTATTCTTCAAAATTCCTAGACTCTGCCTCCTCCTGTGATTGCAATGTGAAAATTCATTTCCCAGAGCCTCATCCTGTGACTGCAATTTAATGAGATAATGAAAATAAAAGTGTCATGAGTCTTCCTTGATACAATATAACATTATTTTTAAAAGAGGTCAAGGACCAGAAAGACCATGTCATATGGGTCTGCCATAATATAATATAATATAATATAATATAATATAATATAATATAATATAATATAATGTATTATTTTTCAAAGAGGTTAGGACCAGGGAGACAGCTCAGTTGGTAAAATGCTTCAAATGCATGAAAACCGGAAGATCCCCAGCACCCCCATTTAAAAGAGAAAAACAAAAAACTAGAAGATGTTTCATGTGCCTGGAATCTGGGTGCTGGGAAGAGGGGGTAGAGATGGGTAAATTCCACGGATTTCCTGGCCAGTCACGCTAGCCAATGAACAAGCACCGGGTTCAGTTGGAGATCCTGGCTCCAAAAGGCTAGCGGAGCTTTCTGAGTTTTCCCTCACCTCACTAACCCACCGTATTTTTGGAAATGTTTTCCCTTTTGTTTGTAAACTGTCTTCTGTTCCTGTTTCTAATAGTAATTAGTAATTAATTAATAATAATAAAGGAAGATTGAGAACAACTGAAGACACTCAGTATTGAGCTCTGATTTTACACACACACACACACACACACACACACACACACACACACACATCCATCACTCCGCGAACAGACATATACACATACACAGGTAACAGAAAGACAGAAATCAGGACATAGACACACCTACTGACATCTTGATTCTGCCTGTTAGCTTTTGGCACTGTGAGAAAATACATTCCTGTAGTTTGAAACATCCAGTCTGTCGTAGTGCACTGGGGAAGATTTACAAGTCTGCTGGAGCAGTAAGTCTCCACTACTGAAAACAAAACAGGAATGCAGATGTTCCTCCCGGCCTGAGCACCGGCAGAGTATCTGGTTACTTCTTTCCATTCTCCGAACACAGAGGTCAGATGACTTCCTGGGATGAAAGCCAGCTTCCTCTTGCTGTTTCTCCAGCCACTGGTCAGCAAACGCCTCCTCCTTCCTGTTCTACTCTTCATCTTTTTACTTCCCTCCTGAGACAGGGCAGATAAATTCTAGAACAAAACGAGAATGCTAAGGTTGCCACTCTCACTTCCTCTCACCCTTTAGCCAAACGTCTTTGAATACAGAGCTTGCAGAGGGGCACCCATAGAGAGAGAAGAGGCAGGCGCCCCAGGGACTCTGCCCTGCCCGGTTACAGTTCGTCATGCTTTCTCACGGCCTCCACTGGTTGCAGAAAATGCCAGGATGATGCCTCCCTTGCTCCTGGCTGGGACTCTGATCATGGCGTTGTTCCTCTCCTGCCTGAGACCTGAAAGCTTCGATCCCTGCATAGAGGTATGTGTTAATCAGCGGCTCCTGTTCTGCTAGCCTACCTTGTTTCTCAAAACTGGCCCCAGCGCCAAGCTTCTTGCTATGTTCTGTTAAGTTTGTTTTTCACAAGAGTTATACTAACCAAAACTTGAAAAACTGTGGAAAGAAAAAGACTCGGTGTGAACAGGGCAGGAACAGGCACCCAGTGGTGTCTTGTTCTATTTAGGACTTCTGAGTCATGACTTAGAGACTTGAAAGAAGTAAAACTGGTTTAAAGTCATTGTTCTGTGACCCGGCCGAGTGACATCAAAGAAGTTACTGAACCTCTCTGAGGCCATTTTTTTCACATTATAAAAAAATCACAGTGTTTGTTAAAGGGATTTAAGAAGGCTGTTATTATCAGGCCTTCATGTGGATACTCTGGACACTCCGCTTTTCGCAGTCATTCCTTCCCTTTCAAACTCAGGTGAGGGTGGCTGTCATTTCTCTCTTTGAAGAAGCGTCTCTGATGAATAGAGCAGTGGCCCAGGGGAACAATCAGTTGCCGCTAAGCCTGATGACCTGTGTTCAATCCCCAGGCCCCATAAGGGTGAAGCAGAGAATCCCTCCTTTAAGAGGTCCTCTGAGCTCCAAGTGTCTGTCTAGGCAGGTGTGTGCATGCATGAGCACACACACAAATGAATGAATGTAACACTTTAAAAAAATAAAAGAATTTCTAAAACAAGGAAATGATTTTCTAGCTGGGATTTTGGAAATTTGCAGCTAATTCTAGAAGATAAAGATATTGGAGGGAGGGAAGGAAACAAGAGAGAGAGAGACATACAAAGCAGTGTAGAACATCAGCTAAACAATGACTCCCTTCTTGGTAAAATACTGACTAGTGAGTAATCCGATTTATGACTAATTCGTGTTTTTACCGCACAGAGCAGGCACTTATCTTAGAAGCTCACAATATAACTGAGCAAACAAGCAAGGATTTCAGGGTGAGGTGGGCTCAGAAGCTCAAGAGAGGTATGCTGAGTTAAGACTCATGATGTTGACAAAGGAGAAAATACTGTTACTTATTAAAAAGAGTAACTTCTTGCCATCTCAGTATCTTTGCTTTCTGATTCTTTAGCTAGGCTGATGGAAATCACGTTTCCAATCAGTGTCAAAGTGAGATAAAATTCCTCTGCCCGTGGCTTGTGCACTATATTCTGGCAACCCTCAAAGTTTGCCTCTTCTTTCCATAGTCCTAGGGCCTTACCTCCAGAGGGGATGACTAGTTCCCTAATTTACACTCATTTCTATAACCACATTTGTGCTCTATTTTGTTTGTTTTATCATTGGTCTAGAGGCTGGGATCTATCCAATTACTCCTTTACAACTGTTTAATAACTCTTCAGTGTCATGATAGTTACTTCATCCCACACGTGCTTTGACTGTTTGCCCTACTCAAGCTATCCCTTCCTTGGATCAGTGCTCACTTATGGTAAAATTATGGAATCTCCTTAAGTAACTTACACATTTCCTAGTGCTCAGATTGAAAACTTAAAAGAAAGGGTAAAGTTAGCTTTAGTAATATTTTTATGCACCCAAATACAGTTCAACTATTTTTTCCTCTCTCTTTTTTTGTTTTGTTTTTGTTTTTTCGAGACAGGGTTTTTCAGTGTGGTCCTGGCTGTCCAAGACTCACTTTGAAGCCCAGGCTGGCTGAACTCACAGAGATCTGTCTGCCTCAGTGCTGGGATTACAGGAATCCTGTGCTACACTCCCGGCTATAGTTCAACTATTAAAAAGATACTTTATGTTCCAATTTGGTACACATACTAGATATTAAAGAGTATTCTTTGCTTATCATACACTTTTACTTATTTTATGTTTATTAATTTCATGTTTCATTGTTCTGTGTGGGTTATAGCTAAGCCTGGAATGTAGAGATTTGATTTCAGGATTTATTTTTCCTCTTTGTGACGATCTCTGTGTCTCATCTATGTGTCTCATCCTCAGAGTGGTTTTTCTTGATTGTCTCATGTAGATCTCTGCCTTTGATCTCTCAGTATGCTTTTTCATTGATCATATAATTTTGTACTTTCATCTTTTTTTCTTTCTTTATTTTTCCCTTTGTGTAGAATCCACAAGAAGGTTGGGTTACTGTTGGGTTTATCACTATGCCAGGAATAACTCTCAGTGGTTCTCAGCCTTCCTAATGCTGTGACCCACTCATACAGTTCGTTGGGTTGTACTGACCCTCAACCATAAAATTATTTTCATAGCTACTTCATAACTATAATTTTGCTACTGTTTTGAATCGTAACTATCGGATATGCAGGATAAATGATATGCGACTCCTGTGAAAAGATTGTTTGACCTCCAAATGGGTTCCAGTCCCCAGGCTGAGAACCAATGGCCTAAATCATAATAGCTCTTCATTTTGTAAGTGTGAAGCTAGTGGAAGAATGGCTGCTGGACTACTTCTGATGCCCTCATGTTCTGGCTGTGGCTTCGCCAGGAATTAATAATCTCAGCTCTTGCCTATTGCTAGCCAGTTTGTCTGAATTTCTTCCCACCCCTTATTTGCTTATGTACTTTTCTCATTATGATATAGCTTTTCTTTTTTATTTTTCCACACATGCATCTCTTGCTCAATTTTTACATTCTGGATTTAGAACTTAGATCAAGCTTTGCAGCTCTTGTAGGTATTATTTGTTTTGCTTTTCTGTTAGCTGAGTCTTTGAGTTCAAAGTCATCTGGAATCCTATAGCATGTATTTTTGTACTGCCCATAGTCCTTAGCAGAAAAAAGAAAAGCTACCATTTGGCTTCTGTGGACTTCTGTTCTATCAGTTACACACTGTTTATCGTTCACTCCTCTACCATATTTCTAGTGAACATAGGTAACCATGAACCCTTCTGAGCCTTGGAGACAAAATAGCAAACAAAATCATCAGAGCATCAAAACTCATGGTCCAAGTCATCAAGTGAACAACACTTGGGAAATAACTATGTAGGCAACACATAGCTCCTGATGATCAACTTGTGAAGGGTGTCTAAGAGGATGAGAGAAGACTTCCTGCCCCGCCCCTGACTCTGTTAAACACATGGTCCTCGAGGATTCTATACTTAGTCCCATTTAAGCAGGCACATGAAAGGGCCCATGCAAATCTTCTAACTATATGTGTATTACCCAATCTCTATTATTTCCTTCATCTTTAAAAGATTTTTTGAGGTTTAGTATAAACTATGTAAGATGTAAGTTTAGCAAGAAATCAATGATAGCCAATGATAATTAACATTAATATGTGTTGCTTTAATTCTAGCAAGCATTGAGATAAGCTCTGATCTCATCTAGTTTTTGGGGAATTCTATTGCTTTTTAATAAAAGAAAACAAAACTCACTGGGTTAAATAAAGCATTTTTATGAAAGAAATTATATAATTATGAAATTAGATGGAAGGTTATGGTGTAGGGTTTATAGTAAATTTGGGGAAATAAATAAAACTAAGTGGAGACTATCACAGCCCATAGCACTTGCCCTTGAGTCTGTTTTCCACCACTGGAATCCATGCACTCTAAGACTGTCTCTGATTCCTATTCCAAGTTAATAAAGTCAATGAGCCAAAAAAAGACAATGCCATTGTCAAAAATTGAGTGGCAACTAGGAAATGTCTGGACAGATTTATTGGTACTCTCTGTGTGTCTGTATATGAGGATAAGTAATTAGAAAAAGAATAATTTTACATAAAGCTATGCACAAAAAGCTGTATTTTAAATAAAACTTGTGATTTTTTTTTAATGAAGATGTAACAAATAAAAACAGCATGTGAACAAACAAAAGCTGTGTCCAACTTGAATGGAGGAAGAGGAAAAGGGAAATGCTGTAATCATAATCTCGAAATTTTTTCTTCTTAATGTATAGAACAAGACATATATTAACATGAAATGGTATATAAATGAATGGATTTGGATGGATGTGAGGTCACACATCTGTAATGCCAGCACTTGTGTGGTGGAGGCAGATCAGGAATTCAATGGCATCTTTGGCTGTATAGCAAATTTAAGCCAAACTTGACTAAATGAGACTGTGTTTCAAACAAAATAAAACTGAATGAATGGATGGTTAGAAGAATGGAATGTTGACTGGCATGCATGCATGCGAGATTCACACCCCATTATTTGTCATTGCGAACACGTGCAGCTGGGAACATACATTTGTTGTGTGATATTTACAGGTGGATCCTAATATTACATACCAATGTATGGAACAGAATCTCAACAAAATCCCTGAAAACATCCCCTCTTCAACCAAGAACTTAGATCTGAGCTTCAACCCCCTGAAGATCTTAGGAAGCCATAGCTTCTCTAATTTCTCTGAACTTCAATTGCTGGACTTAACCAGGTAATGAATGCGCTTTTACATGCTGCACACAGTGAGATATTTATTTTTATAACACTGTACTCTTGACTCAGCAGACCTAGCTGTCTCTAATGCAGCCGTCCACTCATCCGTTAGGCAGATGCACTGCTTGCCGTCCCCCTTGGAGAAGCTACTTGTATTCAACAGGTTTCAGTTTGGTGGACAGCTGGACAAGAACATCTAAGGACAGCTCTGGCTTTACATTAGTTTACACTGTTTCATTACATATTTATAGACGACACCCTATATGCTGTACCCAAGCTACAGAACAAGAATTTATAGATGCATAGCCCATACTTCCAATTATTAAGCAGGATAAATATCCTCTTTAATGAGTTAAAGTCTTCTTGTTATTGGGCACATAGCACTAATCCAACAAATGTTAACCAACTCTGATACTGTGGTTTAGAATAATAAGCAATAAAATATGTTCAAATAAAGGCAACAAATTCTGTTGTTGAGAAGAGGGGCTGTTTTGCTATGTGTGAGAAGGGATCAGGAAAGATTTTAGATATGAGTAGGTGCAGAGGATGCTTGAAATACTGAAATTAAAATAGAGGGTAGAAACCAAGAAAAACACTAACTCAGGAGAAGGATGCCAGGTCCAAGAAAAACATCTGCTGTAGACAACAGTTGCTGACATTTTCTTTTCTGATTCAGGGCAGCATACCATTTGTTGGAACACATAAACTTTAGCCAATATTTTATCTGGGAAGTTAAATCATTTTTATTGGTTATATTTGTTCAACATTTCATATATCTTAATTTCCTCTGACCAATGTAGCCCGGATTCACCCCAACCAGTCCCCATTCTATGTTTATCTTTTTTTTTTTTTTTTTTATTGTGTGACCCATGAATTTTTTCCAGATTCTCTGTGTGACTATAGGTTTATAACAAACTATTAGAGACTAGTGGGCTCAACCATTTCATAAACAACTAAAACAATGACTCTCCCCTAGAATCTAAAGTTCCCCATGGTCCCGTTCCTAATCCATGAATTCCTGTTGGCAGGTCTAGTGCAGGTAACCACAGCTTCTATGAGTTTGCAATGGCCTTGTCATGCCCTGCGTAACATCTCTTCTGTCTTCTGCCTCTTACATTTCTTTTCTGTCTTCACTTTGCTTGTTTATTCACTTTACATCCCGATTGCAGGACCCTCCCTCCTCTCCTTCCAGTCCTATCCTCCCACCCCCTTCTCCATGTCCACATCCCCTTCTTCTCAGAGATAAGGACCCCCATCGGGTACAATCCCAAATCAGGACTAAGCACCTTCTCTTCCACTGTGGCCAGATAAGGCTCCCCAGGTAGAGGAGCATGATACAACAGCAGTCAACAGAGTCCATTTCAAGGACAGCCTGCACTTCAGTTTTTAAAAGACCCACTGGAAGACGTCACGTCACTGTCCATCAGCTCTCATAAGTGTAGAGGGCCTAGCTCCAGTCCATGCATTCACTTAGATTGGTGACTCAGTCTCTGTCAGCCCCCATGGGCTAGGTTAGTTGACCCTGTTGGTCGTCTTGTGGAGTTCTTGTCCCCTTCGGGTCCCTCTATCTTTCTCTTCCACAAGATTCCTAGAGCTTCATCTAATGCTTGGCTGTGGGTCTCGGCATCTGTTTTGATCCACTGCTAGATGGAGCCTCTCATTGGACAGTTAGCTTGGTGTCTGACTGCAAGTATAACAGAGTATCATTAATAGTGACAGGGGTTGGCCCTCTTCCCATGGGGTCTCACCTTGGGCCAGTCATTAGTTTGCCATTTCCTCAAATTCTACTTTATCTTTACCCCTGCACATCTTGCAACCAGGGTAAATTGTGAGTCAAAAAGCTTTGTGGGTCGGTTAGTGCCTCTTTCCCTCCACTGAAAGTCCTGACAGGCTATAAGGGTCACTTCATTCTCCATATCCCCTGCTGCTAGGAGTTTCATCTAGAGTCACCCCATATCCTCCCAGGACCCTATCGTGTCACAAGTGGCCAGCTTTTCACAGAGATCCTCCTCTACCCACATTGGCTTCCCATATCTCTCCAGGGCCTACTGCCTTCCACACCCAATTTCCTGAACCTGAGGTCCTATCTCGTTTCCCTACTGATCTCCATCCCACCAGTCCCCTCTCTTCATCTACTTCTAATGTCTACTTTATTTCTCCTTCTGAGTGAGATTCAAGCTTCTTCTCTTGGGCCCTCCTTGTTACTTAGCTTCTTAGGGTCTGTGGATTGTAGAATGGTTATAATGTACTATATAATCAATACATACTTAGAGGTGAATAAATACCATGTGTGTCTGGATCTCGGTTACCCCACTCAGCATGATCCTTTCTAGTTCCATGCATTTGCCTACAAATTTCATTATTTCCTTGATTTTAATGGCTGAATAGTATTCCATTTAGTAAATGTACCATGTTTTCTTTTTCCATTCTCTGATTGAGGGACATCTAGATACTTTCGAGTTTCTGTCTATTACGAATAAGGCAGCTATGAACATAGTTGAGCAAATGTTCTTGTTGTATGATGGAGCATCTTTTAGGTATATACCCAGGCATATAAGTGGATCTTGATGTAGAACTATTATTGATTTGTAAGAAACCACCAAGGTGATTTCCAAAGTGGTCGCACAAGTTTGGGCTGCAACCAGCAATGGAGGAGTATGCGCCTTGCTCCACTCCTTGCCAGCGTGTGGTGCAACTTGAGTTTTTGATCTTAGCCATTCTGACAGGTGTAAGAGAATCTCACAGTCATTTTGATTTGCATTTCCCTGATGACTACGTATGTTGAACATTTCTTTAAGTGCTTCCTCGTCATTACAAAATCCTCTGTTGATAATTCTCTGTTTAGCTCTGTACCACATTATTAAATTTTATTATTTGTTTTGTTAGTATTTAATTACTTGGCTTCTTTATATAATTCCGATATCATCCCTCTATTGGATGTAAGGTTTTTCAGTTTCATGAGGTCCCATTTATTAATTTTTGATCTTAGAGCATAAGGTGTTGGTGTTTGGTTCAGAAAATTATCTTCTGTATCAATGTGTTTGAGGTTAGTCCCCACTTTCTCTTCTATTAGGTTAAGTGTATCTTGTTTTATATTTAGGTCTTTTATCTACTTGGACTTAAGTTTTGTGCAGAGTGGTGAATATGGATATATTTTCATTCTTCTACATGTAGACATCCAGATAGAACAGCACCATTTGTTGAAGATGCTTTCTTTTTTCCATTGTATGATTTTGAATTCTTTGTCAAAAATCAAGTGTCTGTATGTGTGTGGATTTATTTGTGGGCCTTGAATTAGATTCTATGGATCAACCTATCTTTTATTATGCCAGCACTTTGCTTCCTATTACTATTGTTTTGCAGTACAACTTCAAGTCAGGATGGTGATAACTTTAGATGTTTTTTTATTTTTCGAGATGAAGTGGAGATCTATTCTTTCAAGTTTCTGTAAAGAATTGTGTTGGAAATTTGATGGGAATTGCTTTGAATCTCTAGATTGCTTTTGGTAAGATATCCATTTTTGCTAATGTTAATCCTACTGATCCATGAGCATGGGAGATCTCTCCATCTTCTGATACCTTCTGCAGATTTTTTCTCTTGCTGAATAGAGTTACACCAAGATACTTTATATTATTTGTGGCTTCTGTTAAGGGTGTTGTTTCCCTAATATCTTTTTCAGCCTGTTTATAAAGGAGGGATACTGATTTTTTTTTAGCTAGTTTTGTAACATTGCTGAAGGTGTTTATCAGCTGTAGGAGTTCTCTGGTAGAATTTTGGAGGTCACTTATGTATGCTGTCATATCATCTGTGAATAGCAATACTTTGACTTCTTCCTTTTTAATTTTTCTACCCTTGGTCTCCTTTACTTGTTTTATTGCTCTTGCTAAAACTTTAAGTGCTATGTGGAATAAATATGGGGAGAGTAGACAAACTTGTCTTATTTCTGATTTTAGTTGAATTGCTTTCAATTTCTCTCCATATAATTTGATGTTGCTTGCTGTATACTGTTTTTATTATGTTTCGGTATGGACCTTGTATTCCAAATCTCTCCCAGACTTTTATCATGAAAGGATGTTGGATGTTCTCAAAGGCTTTTTCAGCATCTAATGAGATGATCATGTGATTTTTTCTTTCAGTTTGTTTATATGGTGGTTTACATTGATGGATTTTTATATGTTGCACAATCCCTATATTCTTGGAATGAAACCTACTTGATCATGGTGGATGATGTTTTTGATTTGTTCTTGGATTCGGCTTGCAAGTATCTTATTGATTATTTATGCATCAGTGTTCATGAGGGAGATTGGTCGGAAATTCTCTTTCTTGGTAGAATCTTTGTGTGGTGTTGGTCGGAAATTCTCTTTCTTGGTTGAATCTTTCTGTGGTGTGCGTATGAGGTTGACTATAGCTTCATTGAATGAGTTTGACAGTATTTCTTTATTTCTATTTTGTAGAATAGTTTAAAGAGTATTGGTATTAGCTCTTCCTTGAAGGTTTGGTAAAATTCTGTGCTAAAACCATCTACTCTTGCCCTTTATATTGGTTGGGATACTATTAATGACTGCTTCTGTTTTAGTAGTGGTTATAGGGCAATTTAGTTTGTTAACCTGATCTTGATTTAATTTTGGTGAGTGGACTTTATCAAGATCTATCATTGAGTTCTATAAAGACTCCAATTTCTTTATTTATTCCCTGACCCAGTGGTCACTGAGTAGGAGTTGTCCAGTTTCCATGAGTTTGTAGGCTTTCTGTTGTTTCTGTTATTCTTGAGGTTTAGCTTTAATCCATGGTGATCTGATAGAATACAGGGAGTTATTTCAGTTTTCTTCTATCTATTGAAACTTGTTTTGTGACCAACTATATGGTCCACTTTTGGAGAAGATTCCATGTGGTACTGAGAAGAAGGTATATTCTTTTGTGTCTGGGTGAAATGTTCTGTAGAGATTTGTTAGGTTCATCTGATTCATAGTATTTGTTGGTTTCATTATTTCTCTGTTTAGTTTGTCTCATTGTTCTGTTCTTTGTTGAAAGTGGAGTGTTGAAGTCTCCCACTATTAATGTGTGGAGTTTGGTGTGTGATTTAAGCTTTAGTAATGTTTCTTTTATATCTGTGGATGCCCTTGCATTTGAGGCATAAATGTCCAGAACTGAGACATCTTCTTGATGGACTTTCCTTTTGATGAGTATAAAGTGTCCTTCCCATCTCTTTTGACTACTTTTGGTTGAAAGTCTATCTTATTAAAATGGCTACACTTGCTTGTTTCTTGGTTTCATTTGCCCACAGGACCTTTGTCTTGCTGATTACTCTGAGGTAATTTCTATCTTGTTGTTAAGGTATTTTTCTTGTATTCAGCAGACTGTTTTCACTTCCACTCTGTTAGCCTGTGTTTTTTTTTTATTGAGGTATTGAGTCTCTTGATATTGAGAGATATTAATGACCAATGATGGTTTATTCCTGGTTTATTCCTATTTTGACGGTGGTTGTTTTGATGTTGGTGGTGGAAATGTGTGTGTGTGTGTGTGTGTGTGTGTGTGTAATTTTTTCTCTCTCTCTCTCTCTCTGTTTTGTTTTTTTGCTTGTGTGAAATAATTTGTTTCCTGTGTTCTCTTTGGTGTAACCTTTCTTGTGTTGAAGTTTTTCTTCTATTATCCTTTGTATGTCTGGAGTTAATGGAAAGATATTGTTTAAATTGTTTCCTGTGAAATATTTTGTTTTTCCCATTTATGGTGATTGAATGTTTTACCGGGTATTGTATTCTGGGCTGGCACCTGTGATGTCTTAGAGATGGCATGACATATGCTCAGGCCTTTCTGACTCTAATGTCTCTGTTGAGAAGTCTGGTGTAATTCTCATAGGTCTACCTTTATATGTGACTTGGTCCTTACACCTTATGGCTTATAATATTCTTCCTTTAATTTGTATGTTTAGTTTTTTGATTACTATGTGGTGGGATGATTTTCCTTTTTGGTGCAATCAACTTCATGTTCTGTAAGCTTCCTGTATGTTTATATGCATCCCTGTTTTTAGGTTAGGGAAGATTTTTTTTCTATGATTTTGTTGAAGATATTTTCTAGGCCTCAGAGCTGGGAATCTTCTCCTTTTCCCATTATTCTTAGGTTTGGTTTTTCCATAGGCTCCCAAGTATCATGGATATTTTGTGTTAGGAAATTTTAGATTTGGCATTTTCTTTGACTGATGTATCAGTTTCTTCTATTATATCTTCTGTTCTTGGGATTCTTTCTTCCACCTCTTGTACTTTGCTGGTAATGCTTATACCTGTAGTTCCTGTTCTCTTTCCTAGGTTATCCCTCTCCAGGAATGCCTAAGACTGCATTTTCCTTATTGCTTCTATTTCAATTTTCAGGTCTTGAACAGTTTTATTCATTTCCTTCTCCTGTTTGATTATATCTTCCTCTACACCTTTAAGGGTTTTATTAAATTCCTGCACCTGTTTGATTGTGTTTTCATCTATTTCTTTAAAGGATTTATTTTCCTCCTTTAAAGCCTTTATCAATTTTATAACATCAGATTTATTTTTTTATGATTTTTGAAAACTTTTTTCATCATCATCATTATTTTTTTATTTATTACAATTTATTCACATTGTATCCCAGCTATACCTCCCTCCCTTATCTCCTTCCAATTCCACTCTCCATCCCTCTACCCCGTCCTGTGTCCTTCCCCTAGTGCACTGGTAGGGGAAGTCTTCCTGCCCTACTGTCTGACCCTAGCCTATCAGGCCTCATCAGGACTCGCTGCACTGTCTTCCTCTATGATCTGGCAAGGCTGCACTCCCCAGGGGGAGCTGATCAGAGAGCCTGCCACTGAGTTTATACCAGAGACAGCTCCTGTTCTCCTTACAAGGGAACCCACATGGAGACTGAGCTGCCATGGGCTACATCTGAGCAGGGGTCTAGGTCCTCACCATGCTAGGACCTTGGTTGATTCATCAGTCCCTGCAGGACCCCCTGAGACCAGCTTTTTTGGCTCTGTTGATCTCCTTGTGGAGCTCCTGTCTCCTCCAGGTTTTTCTATCTTCCCTTTCTTCCAGAAGATTCCCTGTACTTTGCCCAAAGTTTGGCTATGAGTCTCAGCATCTTCTTCAATACCATGATGGATAGAGTCTTTCAGACACCCCATGTGGAAGGCTCCTCTCCTGTTCCCTGTCTTCTCCTACTTCCAATGTCTATGCTATTTGCCATTCTGAAGGAGGATTAAGTATCTTTTCTAGGGACCTCCTTGTTGTTTAGCTTCTTTAGGACTATAGTTTTTAGTGTGTTTATCCTATATTATATGGCTTATATCCACTTATGAGTGAGTATACACCATGTGTCTTTCTGCGTCTGGGTTACCTCACTCAGGTAGATCCAGCTATATCACTCCTGTGCATATATCTGAAAGATGCTCAATAATATAACAAGCTGTTTTGCTCAACTATGTCCATAGCAGCTTTACTCATAATCTGGAATCTGGAAACAACCTAGACATCCCGCAACTGAAGAATTGATACAGAAATTATAGTACATTTACACAATGGAATACTACTCAGCAATTAAAAACAAGGAAATTTGGAGGCAAATGGATGGAACTGGAAAAGGTCATTTTGAGGCAGGTAATCCAGAAGGATAAAGACACATAGGGTATATGCTCACTTCTAAGTAGATATTAGCCATATAATATAGGATAAACATACTAACATATATATATATATATATCATATATATACATGTATGTATACATATATATGATATATTAAATGTGAGATGTGAGATAATATATGTATATATATATATGTGTGTGTATATATATATATATGATTTAGGTGTTATAGGACATCCAGGGCTTACTGTAATAGGATAATTGGATTTCACTGGTGCTATTATGGCCCTGGGTTTTGCTGCTTATGTTCTTTTGCTGACCTCTAGCCATCTGTTTGTCACTGATGTTGCCAGGCTTGGTGGTCCGTGATGATAGTAGGCCCCTGGGATTGCAGGTATAGCTGGTGGTCCCACCTAGCAGCAGTCCTCTGTTTCTCCTAGGTGACAGCAGGCCTCCAGGGACAAAGAGAGAGCTGGTAGCTTCTAATGGCTATCTGTCTCTGAGATTGCAGTTAGAGATGTGGCCTGATGGTCCTTGATGGCTGTCTGTGTCTGAGATTTCAGGTAGAGATACAGCATGGAAAATGGAATGTGACTGGGAGACAGAGCACAGAATGCCAAGGCAGACCACGCCACTGCTGGGTCTGCCTGGGAGGTTCTATCAGGCAAGGAATTGGGGAAGGGCTCTTACCTGGTGATCCCTGATGCCTGCCTGACTGAGATTGCACGTAGAGATAGGGCCTGGGAAATGGAGCATGTGGAGAGCCCAGGGCAGATTGTATTGTTCCTGGGTTTTGCAGTCAGTTGTGTCAGACAAGAAACTGGTGGAGGATTCTCAATTGATGGTTCCTAATGGCTGCTAGTCTCCAGGATTGCAGGTAGGGATGAGGCCAGGGAAATGGAGCAGGCCCAGGAGAGTAGAGTGCATTGGGGAGATGGACCACGGAGACATCAGAGTACACCATGACTGCTGCTGGTGGTGGGCTCCAGCAGGCCAGGAATTGGTCCTTTTCTGTCTGCTCCCTTTTCATCAGTGTTCCATGATCCTTAGAGGGTGTGTTTCAAATGTCCATTTCAATGTTGTTCACAAAACCATCTTTTGCTTCTAGCAACTTGTACCTCTAAGAATATCATTCACTACTGTTTACTATAAAGAGAAGTGACATTTGTTAATGGGTATAAATATAAATCCTTAGACAGTAGTCTGGAGCCGTTGCTAATTTAACTAAACCACAATAATAATCCCCCTCCCTGCACCGCCAACATCAGGGTCATAGACCTCTCTAATTGGTGTCTTTGGCCACATTAGCGATACCAGCCTTGGACAGCCGCTTGTAAGATGGGGCAAAAATCTAATCCAAGAAACGGCTGCTACTCCTAGAGTAGTTATTCCAGCATTTCAGCCCTGGACATGTCTTGCCTGGCAGCTTAGTTCTGTTTTTCATAGCTGGATAAGCCCATTAATGACTTTTCCCTCCCTGTAGCCTCCATCGCACCTTCCTGCTGAAATCTAGCCAGCATAGAGGGAAACTTCCAGCTCAGCTTCAGCTTTATATCAGTGAGTTGCAATGACCAGGGGCATCTTTAAATTTTGAAATAGATAAAGAACCTTTATTCTGCAATGTGTGTAAAACTACAGAAATGTTTCGATGTTTTTATTCTGAACTTTCTTGATATAGATCAAGATTATCCTATTAAAAAACTTATTCAGAGCAATCATTACTGTCAAGAAGTTAGCAGCTAGCCAATGTATTATATTCTTTGCTTGGGTGTTGATAGAGTATTACAAAGGGTCGGGGGGCAATAACTCTGTAGGGAGAAGCAGAATGGAGCTCGTTCTTCCTCCAACATTTACGACCGTGTGACCTGTTGCACGTAATTTTTATGGAGTCTCACTTTTCACTGCTAATAAATCAAAATATTAATCCTCCCTGCATGGTTAAATGTTATTAAATGATGTATGCAATAAAATTATTTAGGGAGTTTTACAAGTTTAAAAATGCTATTAGGATCATTTTATTGGATTTTACATTTTAATTTTCCCAGGAATATATGAAAGGGAATAAACTGAAATAGGCAGGCAGGTAAATAACTAACTAACTAAATAAATAAATAAATAAATAAATAAAATATCCTTTTCTTAAAAAGATAACATAGTTTCTTTCTCTGTATAATTGAGCATTGATCTATCATACATTGTAAGAATATTCCTTAAAGACTTTGGATGTGAGCTCAGAAAGAAGTCAGGGTCCTTGTCCCTTAGCTCACAGGATATTGTGCGCTAGTGCAGAGCAAATAAAGTATTCCCTGTGCCTTTCACAGGGTAACTTATGTGTAGTAGTAGCCCAATCTCTTAAGAATAATTTGAGGTAGACTTTGTAGCCCTTACTTCTCTCTACAAATATACATATATATGTGGTTTTTTTTCTCCTTCTTCTTCTTCTTCTTCTTCTTCTTCTTCTTCTTCTTCTTCTTCTTCTTCTTCTTCTTCTTCTTCTTCTTCTTCTGTGACTAAGACAACTGGAGTTTGAAGAATTTGAGCGACTTATCTCGAGTAATATTGCTTACCTCAGCAGAAGAGAGTCAGGCTCACATCTCATGCTTCCAAGTTCAAAGTTTCTTCACTCTCTCAGTCCATTTCTCTAAAATTATGAGCTTGCTATTATGAGGTAGAAACAGAGAAAGACCCTTTGCCCTTGCCTGCTGTAGATGGCAATATATGTATATGACTGTGGGCAATGAAATCATAACTGAAAGGAGGAACGTGGGCAACACCATTCCCTCATTTAGAAGTACGATGAAGGAACCTCACAGAAAATAATGGGTTCCAAAGGTCATACAGGGAGAGAAGAGAGTAGGCACACCCAACCCTGGTTACATGGCCTCCTCTTACAATATTCTTTCTTTTTTTTATCACATTCTCACCTTTTCTCGGTTTACCAATAAATAATGAAAGCATTTACCTAAATGATTTTAGTACCTACGAGTATCCCAAAGAGAACAGAGAAAGTGAGGTTGCGGTGCAAGTTCATTGGGTTGGGTTTGGAAATGGCTCCTCTGCTACATGTGTCTGGCGTAATCTGCAATGAAGTCTAGCAGGCATCACCGTTTCCGGCTGCATATGAGCTCAGTTGCTAACTTGTCTGTGTGAGTGCTGTATACAGAACAGCTTACACTTTTCCTGGGACAAAATTGAGAACCTTTTACTGGCCTTGTGAGTCTTTGCAACCCACTCTCTCCACACTATGTTTGTCCGTCTCAGTTCTCTCCTTTCCCTAGAGCTATGGAGACTGTGTTTTTGCTCCTCCATGTGTCATGGCTGCCTCCTACTATGGTTTATGGATCTGCTGTTTACTGCACATATTGTTCACATTCACGCCTATTCATCATTCACATTTGTACAAAAAATTCTCAGTGCAGTCTGCTTTCATCTCCTGAGAGAGGGTCAATTTCTTTGTGGTGAACATTTGTAGCCCACTTTCCTCGCCTTCCACAAGACTTAGTCATGTCACCAGTTATTAACATTTACCTGTGATAATGACAGATTAAAAATACCTAGCTGTCATATGAGAAGCTTTTTGTAAACATTAATGCCATCTTTGACACTTGACACTTTTGTGTAATTATTTATATCTTTGAAATTGACTTTCACCCAGTCATTTATCATGACTAACAACCAACAACCACCCGTATCGATAAATACCCATTAGATGTACAATCACAGCTATGTGTGGGGAAAAAATGCCTAAACTTAATCTAAAGCTATTACATATTCTGTCCAACAGCCTTTATGTGCCCCAGCTATTGATCTTGAATTGATTTCCTTCTGATGGATTTGCTGCCCTATATAGTCTGATAGTTTATCACTGTAGCCAGTATGAAAATGCTGACTCTGCAGAGCTTGTTAACAATGTTCACACCATTGTCACTTGCTTTGTTTTGTGTATTTTTCTCTTCACAATGCCATGCACATTACATCTGTTTGTATTGTGTTGTGTCAGGGAGTGTTACGATTTTAAAAACTTTTATTAAGCAAAAATACATTACTGGTATCTCTTTTACTCATAGGTGTGAAATTGAGACAATTGAAGATAAGGCGTATCATGGCCTAAACCAGCTCTCAACCTTGATACTGACAGGAAACCCTATCCAGAGTTTATCCGTGAAAAGCTTTTCTGGATTAACAAGTTTAGAAAATCTGGTGGCTGTGGAGACACAACTGGCTTCTCTAGAAAGCTTCCCTATTGGACAACTTATTGCTTTAAAAAGACTCAATGTCGCTCACAATCTTATACATTCCTCCAAGTTACCAGAATATTTTTCTAACCTGACCAACCTACAACACTTGGACCTTTCTAATAACTATATTCAAACTATTTACCACAAAGACTTACAGGTTCTACGCGAAAATCCCCACTTCAATCTCTCTTTGGACCTGTCTTTGAACCCAATTGACTTCATTCAACCTCATTCCTTTCAAGGAATTAGGCTCCATGAACTGACTCTGCGAAGTAATTTTAATAGCACAAATGTAATGAAAACTTGCATTCAAAACCTGGCTGGATTACAAGTCCATCGGTTGATCTTGGGAGAATTTAAAAATGAAAAGAATGTAGAAAGATTTGACAATTCTGTCATGGAAGAACTGTGTAAATTGACTATTGATGAGTTCCATTTGACATATGCAGATTACTTTTCAGATGATATTACTGACTTCAATTGCTTGGCAAATGTTTCTGCAGTGTCTCTGGCAAGTGTATATTTAAGACACCTCGAAAATATTCCTAAACACTTCAAGTGGCGATCCTTAACAGTCACTAGATGTGAGCTTAAGCAGTTTCCACTTCTGGAACTACCCTTTCTTAAAAGATTGATTTTAACTACCAACAAAGGGGCTACCAGTTTTGAGGACGTGGATCTGCCAAGTCTCACATTTCTAGATCTCAGTAGAAATAGCCTGAGCTTTAGTGGTTGCTGTTCTGATTCTCATTTGGGGACAAACAGACTGAAGCACTTAGACCTCAGCTACAATGGTGTCATCCGTATGAGTTCAAACTTCATGGGTCTAGAAGAACTGGAATACCTGGATTTTCAGCATTCCACTTTAAAAGAGGTCTCGGAATTCTCAGTGTTCTTATCCCTTGAAAAACTCCTGTACCTTGATATCTCTTATACTAACACTAAAATTGGCTTTGAAGGCATATTTCTTGGCTTGATCAGTCTCAACACCTTAAAAATGGCTGGCAATTCTTTCAAAGACAACACACTTTCAAATGTCTTCACAATTACAACAAACTTGACATTCCTGGATCTTTCTAAATGCCAGTTGCAACGTGTGTCTTGGGGTGTGTTTGACAAACTCAGTAGACTTCAGTTACTGAATATGAGTCACAACAACCTACTGATTTTGGACCCATTCCATTATAAACAGCTGTACTCCCTGAAGACTCTGGATTGCAGTTTCAATCGCATAGAGACAGCCAAAGGAATTCTGCAACATTTTCCAAATAGCCTAACCTTCTTAAATCTTACTAATAATTCTCTGGCTTGTACATGTGAACATCAGAACTTCCTGCAGTGGGTCAAGGACCAGAGGATGCTCTTGGTGAATGCTGAACAAATGAAATGTGCAACACCTGTAGACCTGAAGGACTCCCTGGTGTTGGATTTTAGGAATGCTACATGTTATATGCACAAGACTATCATCACTGTGTCAGTGATGAGTGTGCTTGTGGTGACCACTATAGCATTTCTGATCTACAAATTCTATTTTCACCTGGTACTTATTGCTGGCTGTAAAAAGTACAACAGAGGTGAAAGCATCTATGATGCCTTTGTCATCTATTCAAGCCAGAATGAGGACTGGGTGAGAAATGAGTTGGTAAAGAATTTAGAAGAAGGAGTTCCCCCATTTCAGCTCTGTCTTCATTACAGAGACTTCATTCCTGGGGTAGCCATTGCTGCCAACATCATCCAGGAAGGCTTCCACAAGAGCCGGAAGGTTATTGTGGTGGTGTCTAGACATTTTATACAGAGCCGCTGGTGTGTCTTTGAATATGAGATTGCTCAGACATGGCAGTTTCTGAGCAGCCGCTCTGGCCTCATCTTCATTGTGCTGGAGAAGGTAGAGAAGTCCCTGCTTAGGCAGCAGGTAGAGTTGTATCGCCTTCTCAGCAAGAACACCTACTTAGAGTGGGAGGACAATGCTCTGGGGAGGCACATCTTCTGGAGAAGACTCAGAAAAGCCCTGTTAGATGGGAAAGCCTGTAATCCAGAGGGAACAGCAGAGGAAGTGTGCAATCACCAAGAAGCAGCAACTTGCACCTGAGGAGGACAGAACTCTTGGTGCAACTTTCATTCTGTTTTCAGATATTAAGAGTTACAGCTCACCTCAGGTTCTGCTGTGGACAGCATCCCATGATGCACAAGGTGAAACAAGGCCGGAAACGTCATGGACCTTACAAAGAAGAAGGAAGTAACACTGTGATGAAACACTGTACTTTCCAGGTGTGCTTTAACCAACTAAAGAACTGCAATTGAGAAAGTCAACCCCTATCTTACCAAACTGAAGGAAAAGATGGTAAAGGCCAGTGAGAGCAGAAAAGAGCATTATTCTTCCCATGCCCTTTTGAATATAAACTATATTATGTACCGTGTTTCAACTAATGTAGAAGAATTTTGGTAGTTTCTGAATTGAACACCTGCTTACTTTCCTTTTTTTTTTTCCTACTGGATGCAATGTAAATTCCACTGGCTCTTTTTGAGTGCTGGTGATTTGAACTTCATCTTCCATTTTACCTAATTCTTCCAGAAATATGATTAATACATGCTCACAGATACCCTGGCCAATTCGTAGCATGCTGTATTTTTATTAAATAAAAATTCCTGATATACTTTTATTTTTATAAATTTTGTTATCATATTTTATGACTGTCTATAAACTCATATCATAAATAATGTTGTTAGAGATATGCTATGAATGCCCATATTTAACTACAATTTTTCAAGAAAGTGTGTAAAACATACTCTGTCACTTTGTCACCAGGTGTCATTCTTAAATTATCGCCTACTAAGTTATGGATGTCACAGAGGCAGTGTTAAAAATAATTTTCTTGATAGGCGTATTTTTAATGTGAGGAGAAAAGTGGAGAGCAGTGCAGAGAAAAGAAATCATAAGTTGGTCATTTCTTCTTAATGATTACAGAACACACATGTTCACATACCTAAGTAGCAACACTAGATGTGTTGCAATTCTCCTTTTCAGCAAGCATGCTTTTTGATGGACTTGTAGATCCCTTCAGGGAGTCATGAAGATCTGAGAACCTTTCCCATTTCTGGACATGTTTGTGAGATGGGTGAATGTTGGGAGTACACATTGCTGCTTTCATGTTACTCCATTCAAACACTCTATATATAATGGCATGTGCACAGTGGTGTGTGTGTGTGTGTGTGTGTGTGTGTGTTTAAGGTTAAGGAGAAAATAGAGCTCAGATCACTTATTTGTTATTAATGGTAGTATAAAATAGTTGAGTCATTACACTAGTATGGAGGTTTCTTTGATGCAGAATATTTGTTCAAACTGTGAACTGCAAGATTGTGCTATTTACTGGAAAAAAAACATGTTTGTAGTTGCAGTGTTGCTCAACCCTAGTGCACACGTTTAATCCAAGAGCATTCTGCTTCAATTAAATGACCATTAAATGACCATCTATCAACCATAGATCAAGAGGTGGAGCAAAAAATCAGTTGATGGAGTGAACATGGGGAAAAAAGCATAGAGAGTAAGAGGAAGTCAGGAAGATGGATGGAAAAGTGCACAGAAAGTAGAAGGGAAGGACCTTAAGTTTGAGGGTTTGGGGAGTAAGAAGGCTCCTTCCTTTTGGGAAGGTCAGCTTTGTGACCTCTCTGAGGCAGCCTCTCTGAGCTAGCAGGTTTTTACCCCAACATTTGGCTCCCAAGTCTTTATTGGAAAAATTGAGCATTTGAGATTTCATTAAAAACATTTAAGGAAATCATAGCAGAACTATTATAAGATATAGCAATAAAGGTTTCCAAAAAATGAATTTCCTTGTTCATTATGATTAATAATAAATGTTCAAAATATTCAGATTATGGAGAGAACACAAATGTTCATCAGCTGGTTAATGAATAGATATAGTACGCTATATATTTTCAGTGAAATGTTATTTGACCTTAAGAAAGATGGAAATCTTGATGTTTGTGACAACAAAAATAAAGATAGAGTTTCCTTTTTCTAAGTGAAATAAGCTTAGCCATAGAAGAAACTGGAATTCTGAGAACTTCAGATGAAGTGAACAAGGATGGAAAGAAATGGTATACACAACAATAAAAGAAGAACAGAAAAGAAAGCCAGGCCTAGAATGTGTTTTTCACAATTATTTAAAACAATCCCCTTGAAAGAAAATGGAGTTATTAGTATTAATTAAGGTGCCTTAAATTTTTGTAATTACCTTCAACTTGGAATACAGTCATGCAATTATTACTCTCTTATTAGTGAAATGAGGTAGCAGATCAAGAATTAATCTCTCTTTTTTTCTGGATATAAAGCCCAAAGTTCAGTGCAGTAAATGTCTTGTCAATCAACCAGACAGCACACAAGAGGCAAGGAGACAGCCTGAGCTTCTTTCCCTCTCAGGGAAGCTTCTGTGCACTCTAGTCCATGCTTCAAGCTGGCAAAACAGGAAGTGAAACGCCCACAGTTCTCTATGTGGTTAATGCCAGTTAGGGTTTTTTCAAGTTAAACTATGAATCATTAAGCAAATACATATGCATGCATGCATTATGCACAGAGTGGTTCATTTATAACATCTTTCCATAAAGGGCTTGGGTGAGCATCCAACAAAGTATATGTGAACAACGAACAAGCTTAATCAGAAGTAGGAAATGTGGACAGAGGAAAGAAATGAGAGAAAAAACACAGTTTTGACTTTGTATTTCAGGTTTAATTCCAGAGAGACCTTCTGGAATTTTGGATAGTGTGACTGTTAGAGAATTACCAAACTCATTTTCAGAACTTATAAGCTGTATGACTCGGGGTTCACTTGTCTGAGAGTAATCATCGTAAGAATAAAACAAAGATCAGTATATTGATGTTTAGGCAATTACAAAGTAATAAATAAAAAGTGAAAGTGCAAATTTTAAAAGGTGGCTTTGTAGGTGAATACTTCTCTGGGACTTTCTCAGAAAAGCACTGAAGTCTTCTCAGTGACAACATTTCAATCACATTTGTCTTCCCACCTGGTAGGATCGTAGTAGGCCCTGTGACTGGATAGTTTCTTTTTGACTTGCTTTCTACTCAACATGTGTTATTCAGCCCTAGCTTCCTCTTGGACTCTACAGCCTTTTGATAAATCACTATTGGATTCCTAAAAAGTCATCTGTGGACTGACGAGAGTCCTCATACATGTACGTGGGAGGTTTAGGGAGCCTGAGGGCTGCATCTTAGCACACTTTTGCTTCCTTGCTGCTGAACACTATGCTTGACAAAGTAGACAGATAGTGCCTGTTCATGTGAAGAATGGGTAGATCATTACTGCGTATTTTTCTCTTTGGGAGGTTCCGGTGCCTCCCAGTTAAGACTCTCAAGTCCTACAGATCGTTGCCGTCAATTCAGCGTTCATAGCTTTGAAGTGCACCGTGTGCCACTTGCGTGGATGTCCTCACTTCCTCACTTGGTTGCTTGACTGTGTGTATTCCAAAATTCTGTGGAATGTGGAGGGAGGGAAGAGTTTTGAACAATAGTTTTCTCTAGTGGACAATTTAAGTTCCTGTTCTGATTTATGTATGATGTCTGATTAAACTTTTCATGCTATACCAATTTGTTGAACATTTGCAAATTCACATTAGGAAATGAAGGCTTCAAGATCTTTATTAACGTATCCAAGGCACACAAGGCTTTAAATAACAGAATTAAAAATCCAACTGACTATATCAATTTTTTTTTTTTTACTGTTTCTTTCTGTTTTATGTTAAGGTGGAAGTGACCACCTCCTATCCAGGCCTGACTGAGGGAGGTGAAAACCTTTGATCTAAAAATTACCCTGCTTACAAGAAGTGCAGAAATAGAAAGGAAACAGAGATTGAGGAAATTCCCAACCAATGATTGGCCCAACCTGAGACCCACTCCACTGCAGAGAGCCAGCCACTGACACTATTAATGATGCGCTGCTATACTTGTAGACAGGAGCTTAATATCACTGTTTTCTGGGAGACTTGACCCAGCAACAGAGTGAGACAGATGCTGGGACTTGCAACCAAGCAAGGGACGGAACTCTGGGGGTTTTTAGGAGGTGTTTGGGAAAATATGGAAGAACCTAAAGGGGATCCCCAAGAAGACTAACAGAGACAACTAACCCATACCATGGGGCCTTACAAAGATAGAGCTACTAACTAAGGAGCATGCATGGTCTGGATCTAAGCCTCCTATACATACGTGGCCATAGAGATGTCACATGAAGCTTGCTCTTCATGTGGGTCACCTGGCAAATGAAGGGGAGAAGGATGTTTCTAACATGGACTTTCTTGCCTGATTTAGGATCGCTTCCCCCTGGCAGGGTGGGCTGCTTTGCCTGGCATCAGTGGATGAGGGTATGCTCAGTCCTTAATGTGACTTAATGTGACTTAATGGGCAGCAGAGAGTTGATAGGGGGAGTACACCTTTTCTGGTGGGGGAGAGGGAGAGATGAAAGAGAGTGAGGATGAGGGTGGGCCTGGGAGGAGAAGAGGGAAGGGGCACCCTTGGGATGTAAAGTAAATAAACTTAACTAAAATTAAAAAAAAAGATTTGTGGTAGGTTCTAGTCCTGTTTCTTCTACTGCTTCCAGTGTCTGTTTTCCTTCTGAATGAGAATTAAACATCTTGCCTCGGATCCTCCTTATAATTTAGCTTCTTCAGGTAGATTTTGATATGTTTATTCTACATAATATGACTAATACCCACTTATAAGTGCATGTATTTGTGCATGTCTGCCTGCTTCTGGGATTCCTCACTAAGAGGATCAAAGCAGATGCAGAGACTCACAGCCAACCTTTGGAAAGAGCGCAGGGAGTCTTATGGAAGATGGAGGATATAAAAGTACTGGAGGGGACAGGATCTACACAAGGAGACCACAAAGTCAAACAAACAAACAAAAAACAAAAAACGGCCAAGGAGGAACTGCAGAGACTGATGCATTAACCAAAGACTGTGCATAGATAGAAACTAGAGCCCCTGCTCAGTTGTAGCCCATAGGCAGCTCAGTCTCCGTGTGCTTTCCTAGAAAGGGGAGAAGAAACAGTCTCCTAGATCACTTCTCCCTGGTGGGGCAACCTAGCCAGCCCACAGAGGAAGAGGATCCAGGCAGCCCTGAAGGGACCTGATAGGCTAGAGTCAGACAGTAAGGGAGGATGACTTCCCCTGTAAGTGAACTAGGGAAGAGGGATAGGGGAGGAAGAGGGAGAGAGGGCAGGACCAAGAGGAGATAAGGGAGGAAGCTACAACTTGGCTACAATGTGAATAAATTGTAAATAATAACAATAAAAATAAAATTAAAATAAATAATTAATGAAATAAATAAAATATTTGACTGCTACTGCTCTCTATTTTTAGTTCTTTATTGTGTATGATGATGAAAACTTGAAATCAGAACGAGGAGGTTGCGAAGTTTGTACCAGAGGTCAGGGCTGGAAGGAAAGAGGAGCTGACGGAGGAGGTGTGGAACATGAAGGTAGTACTTGGGTCTAACAGTTTCCTCTGGTATCTGTGGACTAAGTCTCCACACTTCAGCTATCCTCTCCATGATGCTTCCATTTATGTAATGCATCCTTCCCAACAGCCAGGCTACTCGGACCAGCTGTTTCTGTCTTTATAGCAATTTCCCAACATTCTTCACTGGGGGATTTCTTCTGTCACATGGTTTTTAATTGGGCATTCTTTCAAACCTTCTTTAAGTGGCCAAGACTTCTCACTGGAAACCATTTCAATGAAATCATTAAGCTGATAGAATCTGAGAACACTGACTTGTGCAATGCACCTTGATATGGAATTTAAGTTGGACTATCTGAATGAAGAGAGTATATCCTTCATGGAGTTTTCTAATGGTACCATTGTGCCTTCTTTTAGCTTTGTAAAATTAAAGGATTCCAAGCATTTCAGCTTAGCACCCATAATGCAAGCAATCTATTTTGCAGATGCACTGAAAATTAAGTGATTGGAGAACTTGTCTTGTATATTCTCACCCTCAGCTATTCTAGTTCTGACTAAAAAAGGAAGTTGCAAATTTTTGAATGATATGCTAAAGTGCCTTCTTTTGCTTAACATTTCTAACAAATACAAAGAGTTTGTCTAGGTTTGAATTATGGTTTTATTATATAGTCACATGGTAATTTAGAACAGGTTTCATATTATGATTTCAGTTTGCTTACCTTGTCCTTGAAAGCCATTCTTCATAACACCATATGCTACTATGAAGACAAAAGAAATTGTTTTGGGGAGACTTAGCACAGCTCTTAATTTCCTATTTTTAAGAGGCACATGCAAGAATTAGAAAGGACTCAAGCCTGGTGTGAAGCTATGTGACTAGGATCATGGAAAACTCCTAAAGGGGAGAGTTCATGCATAAGGCCTCAGCCAGTGAGTCTTCTCTCAGACAGAACGGAAAAACAGGCAAGGATGGTCAGTGCTCTGACGGACATGGAGTCAAAAGTTGGAGGAGGGGCATGGGAGGAGAAAAGGGAGGGAGGGCAGGATTGAGAGGGGAGACTGGAGGGGGCTACAGCTGGGATATAAAGTGAATAAATTGTAATAAAAAATAAATTTAAAAAAATGTGAAAAAGTTCTTGTTTCCAGAATTTATATTTGACAATGGCCAAACATTTCTCATTTCTAATGGAGTGGGAGCCTAATCTCTTGGGAATATTCTTAAGGGTAGAAAGTGATATCCAGTTCTGGTTCTCCACTTGTGTAGGTGATATCATCACAGTCCCTGAAGTGTTTAGAGGCCAGAACTTAGAAGTGACAGGTTCCAGCACATAAAATGAGCAATAACATCTTGATAGAGTTCACTTGGCCAAAATGCAGAAGTGGATGCCTAAAGAGAATGAATAAGGTATCCTGCATAACATAGCTTATAATATATTGATAATTATAATAATAAATTCTATCTGCCAAACATTTGATATGTACTTGGGACACTTTTAGCTTAATTACATAATTTGCCTTCTGATGGAGCTCTTAGCAACCTTATCATTTCACATACAATGAATTTGAGAGCAAGGAGAGAATTGTCCAATTGGAAGGGGCAGAATCCGATTTGGCTTGATTTCCAGGGATGCCAATTTCCTCCCACACAATAGCCTGCTGCAGTGTTCTCTTTTTTCTGGCTTTTTTTCCCCCAGCGTTTGTTAGCACACTAATGGGAGAATCATTTGGACAAGGTCAGAAACTCCCATACCATCTAGAAATTGAAGGTTTCAAAGGCAAAGCATGCAACTTCCTTTGATTTCTATGGAAATGAAGATGGTCCCTCTTGTGACAGTTCTAACTGATGAGTCTGAGTGTAATGTGCTTTTTGGCACAAATTGTCCTGTTCTAATAGTGTTGATTATAATTATAAAATAATGTGTTTATGAAAGGCTGCAAGCAATTCCTGGAATGGCAATAAGGGTTTAGAAACAACATGCTGTTTATGTGAGAAGTGTTTTGTTGAAAATTAAACCTGTGTTTAGGAGAAAGGATCGTGTTGTATGTGCCTAAGAAACTATCACACCATGTAATTAAATCAAAGCCAGTCTGTTGCCAATTTGAGTTCTTGTCTTAAATGAACAATATTGTATCACCTATGACAAATAAAATATAACTGACTAGAAGTAACCAAGCAAGACCTGATACCCAAATTTTGTTTCTCTATCTTCTCAGGGTCCAGAAACAAAATGAATGGTCAATTTTTCTGTAGGCTGGGAATGAGCTTTGCCTATACTGTAAGGCCTTTCTTCAAGGTCATCCCAGATCCTCAGTAAAGATTAAGTTTTCTGTTCAAGGGATTTTATAGGAGGCATTATCTGGAAATACGTAAGGAATTCAACATCAGAGAAGCTTTCTTGACCTGCTTTCTCAGGAGGGAAAGTCTTGATATTCTAAGGCTTCGATGGTAGAAAGTGGTGTGCAGTATAATTTTGTGTATGTATGTGTCCCTTAAAATAACATCTATCAAACATCTTCTCCAAAGCCTGCATTGTATTTTCATCAAGGGAATCACAAAATTTAAGGCAGATCTTGCAAAAGAAGTCATAAAAATCAGAATATATTAAGATGGTAAAGTTTACTACACTAAAGAATCACTTGATGATTTTGGCTCTATTTAATTATATATGTCAGCTTGTAACTTCATGCTTTTTTTATATTTCTTGCTAGAAATTTTGATTGAGAATCAGAGTTTAAGCATCAGTATTTTAAAAAAATGCTCTATTTAATTTTAAGTATAAACATCTGCTTATGACTATTTTAATAAGAAACAAAGGAAAATGTACCATCTTTAATATGGCCATTGGTTCTGTCCTTGAGATTTCCTGCTAAGATTCATGAGAGCCAATACAAGGTCAACAGAGTGGAACATCTGACTATCTTTGTTAAGAAAAAGAAGGTGTCTTACTTAACTCATGATTTCATTCTTTTACACTGTATAGTTAACTCTTCTCAGTCCTATCAGATCAGACTCATGTGCAATTCAATCCGAGCCTCCTCCATCCATTTTGCAGTTATAATCTCACAGTCATTTGTTTCTCCTTGTTTCTACGTAGTATGTGTTGCCTTCAGCATCCCTTCAGCAGGGGAGATGCAGCATAACCTTATATCAGAAGAACATCAGGGTCCGTCATTGAACTTGCTGACGCATCTGCTGACAGCTTTAATTGACTGGTTTATCAACTTCAAACTTATCAAGTCCAACTCATCTCTCATTTGCAAACTGAATATTCAATTTGTCACTTACAAATATGCAACAAATGATTTTCTCTATAAAACACCAGGATAGCGTGTAAGGACTTGCCATGCAATTGTCAGTCTTCCCAGGAACTCCGTTTCATTCCTGTTGAGGGGAGGTAAGTCGGTGATCACTAACAGCTAAAATTCAGTCATTTTGGCCTTTAAGCTAGCAACCCTGAGTCTTCTGAAGGAGTCTAGGGCTCCCCAGTGGGAATTCCATGCTGGAGAAACTTACTACTTACGAAAAGCACTTTTGAAATGAACTGTGGGGATGAATCTCTGGTTAATGCCGTGCTCAGCTCACTTCAGGATCCCGCTGAGCCTTTGCTCTTCATCACCTTCTGCAGCATTGGCTGCAGCCTAAGAGCCAGCACTGCTGAGTGCAGGGAACACCTTATCCTGCCATTCTCTGAATTTAGGGCTGTGAATTGTGGGGTTCAGGATGCAGATTAGCCACTGGCAGACTACCTCTGAGTATCATTACCTGCAGCTGGCCCACTGAGGTAAGACAGCTGCCGTGCAGTGCAATAAATGCTTGTAAATAAGACGCGTGGGTTTTTAATAAGCATGGTTATGTGCTTATTATTTCTCCTTATGATGATTTAAACAATGACCTCTATAAAGACACATGTGTGTTTATAATGTGAGTTTACTAGATGGCAAAAAAGAAAGTGCATCAGAGATATGAAGATGTTTTAAAAATCTGAAGGTGTTGCTAGTGAAATTGCCAAAGGGAAAGAAGCAATCATTGTAAGATAATGGGCTGAAGTTCAAGTTACTCTTCTAACATTCCCGCATGCTCACCTCTGCAAGACAATCTCCTCATCGGTAAAAGTCAGGGATAAAGTAAGTGTCCATTCCCACAATACTTTTCTGCAGTTAGAGTAGTGACTCTGTTATGGATCTGTTTTGCTATTCCTAAACAATGGTTCTAGCACTTAAAATCTCATGGAAGTATACAAGAAATAGAAGTGTCTTCATTAAGTAGCGAAGTAGTGAAGCCTTAATAATTTCAGTCTTTCCTCAGTGCCAGGAAAGGATATGGCTAAGGTCAGTTGAGTGAGAGACAAGATTCTGTGGAAGCAGAAGTCAAGGCGGTTGGCTGGCGAACTGGTGGAACCTGTGATAACTTTCTAACAAAAGAGAATTTCTGGATCTCCTCATCACATGTTGTGATTCTTTGTCTACAATGTGGCAGTATTTACACAGCCATATGTATGCCAGTTTTGAGAGTAAAATAAGACTGAGGATTCAAGAACATTCAGCAGAGTGCAATTGAAATGCTATAAATGAAATGTACCTCTTTTGCCAAATTGCATAATCCTGAGAACACCTTCCATCTTGCATATACATTTCAAAAGCTTGTAAATTAATCATCTGCACCACTTTTATAAGATTATCTTACATTTTAGCAGTATTATACTCTGCCACTTTGAATAATCTTAAGGAAAGAAACACAGTTTGCCTTAATCCAAGCACGTCTTGGACTAATGCTTGCAGTTTCCTTGTTTCCCACATTTGACATTTAAAGTGATATATCACAGGCTCCTACCCCGTCTGACCCCTTGTGCCTTTCACCATCTGTGCATTCTTGTCAGCTTAGAGTAAACTCTGAATAAATTTCACCATTGGAGAAGAGTATAGCAGAGAGCTCTGTTCCCTCTTTCTTCCTTCTTTATTTTTTTAATGCCATCTATGATTGCCCAGGCTATGGAGAGTGCATATAGCTCTAGGCCAGGCTTCCAGGCCTCACAGAGACTTCCCTTGCCATGCTGTTTCTGTGCCATGCCATGCGCCCTCAGTCGTTCTTCCTCTTCGCCTGATCTGTATTCCTGTTTCTGCCTTTCCCTCTCTGTGGCAGCTCCGTGTTGAGACCAGAGGAGAACAGTACAACTTACGGGAGTTGGTTTTCTCCTTCCACTCTATGGATTCCAGAGAACAAATTTTGTTTGTCCGGCCTTGTTGTATCTGACCCACTTTAAGAATGTTGTGGGCAGTAGGCTGGTTCTTGCTAGGTAATCATTCATTCATTCATTGTTTCTCTCTCTCTAACTTATCTGTTTATCTTTCTCTTTCTCTCTATTATCTTTACCTCCAAAGCATGAGAATTATAGCTTTCCTATGTGTTAGTGTTTGTTCTCTCTTTGTACTTTCCCTTCTCTTTCGGTGAACTCCAGTACCTTTTTTTTTTTTTTTTTTTTTTGCATGGGATAACTAACATGCATTTTATTTCAGTATGTTGGAAAGTGTAATTTCAACTCTGGAACTCAAACATGTCTGTACTGATTCAATATCTAACAGTATATACTTTCTTGCCTCTCCTTCAAATACAGGTAATATTTACCTTTCAGTATTGTTAGCAGAGGAATGCACTGATGAAAAAAGTTCTCACTTTCTTTTTCTCTTAGAAAGTTTTCTTCACTTTGCTCTTTTTGCTACCTAACATTTATAGAGAAGTTGCTATGCAGCTAGAACAATGCAAGATGCATTCAGAGGCAGAGGTAAATGTCAGAATCATGCTCCCAAAGTTTTATAATGTTTAGATCATTTTCACACACAGAGACAACACATCCACACACAGCACGCACAAAGAGCACACACACACAGAGCACACAGTCATGAACATATGTACTATGCTAACATGGAGGTTGTAGTGGAATTAAAGAAAAGTTATTGAGAATGTTGTGTTAGAGCTGAGGATACTGTAATAGTATCTCTCAGAACAAGAAAGGGAATCCTCCAGAATCACATGAGTAAAACGAATAAATCTGAGAAAAATCAAGCCAGAACATGTTCATAACCCAGAGCTAATAGAGAGTCCAGTATGTACAGTTGTATAAACTGTCAATACTTGCTTGACATTACCAGACTCTGACAATCATTTATCATTTGCTAACCCGTCATTCAAAGTTAATATATTGAACACTTTCTCAGGAATACAATAGATGGAGTAAGAAGTCACTCAGAAATACTAACATTTTTGATGTGCTAATTTTATGAAATGTGGAAAACATTACGTTAATAAAAGTAAATTTAACATTAAGTTCACTTTTGGGAGGCCCAAGATTGAGGAAAACTGAGTTTATATCTTGATGCTGGTATAAACTGGCTATGTGACAGGGAGGAAATTCTTAATAAGACTTGAAGTAATATGAGTCATTTGTTTTGTTTTAAAGACTTTCTGGGAATTGAGTAACTCCACCCTTTCTGGAAATAGGCAAACATTCAGGCCGCTTGCGACATCAGAGCTGGAGAGTCACTGCTGTAAAAAGTGTCTCCTTGCCTGTAATTTTGCTGGCAGTTGTGTAAGGAGTGGCACACTATCGCCTTTCCCCATATTTATGCCTCAAATTCAAAGATTCATTACACGGTAGTTGTAGTTGTGCCTTTCTAGAGTATAGAGTGCCGTTAAACAGAATACATAACTTGAAAATCATCTGCTCTCATTTCAGAAAACATTTCTTAAGTGTTACTCCAGATGGGAAAAGGCAGGGAGAGATGAAACAATTGTCCCCTGCCCTGGGGAGACTTGAGGTGGTCTACAGGGACAATGTGAAAACTTAATAAATTAAATGATATCTATCAACAGGTGCACTGGCACAACAGACTGCAGACCACTTACGTCCCCGCAGCTAGATCTTCTCTCTCTCTCACGTCATGAGGACAGTGAGAGGCATCGTCCAGATCCAAGTCAAACCTGTCTGTTCCTATGCCATGATGCTGACTTTAAGAGACACTGGAACAGTCATAATGCTGGTGATAGTAGCAGCAGTGAAATAGTATCAAAACCATAATAACCAATAATAATTATTATTATTACTATAATAAAAAGAAAAAATGTAGACGAGAGTATATAGTAATGAATCAACAGGAAAAGTTCTCCTTGATCTGTTTTATGTCATTCAAGTGTTATTAAGGACCCAGCATTTATGATCATCATTACTAAGTTACTTTAAGACAAAAATAATCCAAATTAATAGCACAAATTATTAAGGCAATTTATACTAAGTGATCCAGTCTCTGAGCAATTACCATGTGCCAAGCACAGTGTTAGATGTTTTAAACATAGTATCTTTTTTAAATTTTTTATTATTTTTTTTAATTTTTCATCAATTACACTTTAAGCAAAAAGACACACATGGTATATACTCACTCATATAGACATACAACATAGGACAAACCCACTAAAACCTGTGCATCTAAAGAAACTAAGCAAGAGAGAGGACCCTAACTAAAATGTCCAATCCCCACTCTGAAAGGCAAAGAGGATGGACATCAGAAGAAGAAAACAGGAAACAACCTAGGAACCTACCACAGAGGGCCTCTGAAAGCCTTTGCCCTACAGACTATCAAAGCAGATGCTGAGCCTGATGGGCAACTGTTGGGCAGGTGAACGGAATTTTAGGTAAGAACTGGGAAATAGTAACAGCTGGAGAGGCCAGGGCCTCCACAAGGAGAGCAACAGAACAAGAAAATCTGAACACAGGGAACTTCCCAGAGACTCATACTCCAACCAAGGACTATTCATGGAGATAACCCAGAACCCCTGCACAGATGTAGCCCAGGGCAGTTCAGAGTCCAATTGGGTTACATAGTAATGTGAAGAGGGACTGCCTCTGACATAATCTGATTGGCCTGCTCTTTGATCACCTCCCCCTGGGGAGGAGCAGCCTTACCAGGCCACAGAAGAGGACAATGCAGCCACTTTTGATGTGAACTGATAGACTAAGAACAGAAAGGAGAGGAGAACCTCCCCTATCAGTGGACTTGGGGAGTGGCATGCATGCAGAGGGAGGAGGGAGGAGGGAGGGTGGGATTGGGAGGGGAGGAGGGAGGGGCTTATGGGGGGATGGAGAACATAGTATCTTTTTAACCCACAAACTGAACCCTGGAGATAAGTGTTCTTAGTGTCATTTGACACAGAAGAAAAATCAAGGCTTAGGAAGGTTGAGCTAATTTGTCCGAATGACTTTGTCAAGGCAACATTAGCCAGTAAGATGTAATGTGGAAGCGTGTGTGTATCTGATCGTCGAGCCTGGGCTGGCACACTTTAACTAGCCTGAATGTTTCACCCTTGGCAACACACATCTCTTGGGAGGTGAGACATGCTATACAGATTTGCACAGATGTTTCTTTCACTGAACAGCATGGGGAACGGTTTTGATAGGACCCAGCAGCATCTTTGCATTCTATTGACTGCGCTAATATGAGGTGTTTCATTAAATAAGACATATGGAATACAATGAATACCATGTCTGTGCTCAGTGTTCTCGCATACAAACATCGAATAGTAGCCTAACAGTCACTGAAAATAGTGAGTCTGAGACTACCCCCAGCATGGCGCCAGGAGAGGGGGCTAGCTGAGAGGACCACCAGTAGGGTACTGTGAAGTCCTGAGGGGCGTGGGGGCATACCATTCCTGAGATGACTCCTGTCTGGAACCATATGCAGCAAGAGGGTCTGTTACCACCAAAGACCAGGTGGATGTCTCTGTTGTGGCCTGCCACCCAGGGACACGATGATGTCTAAGGGCTACTCAGAAATAGTCCCATCCTTCACCTGAGCATCATGGGAGACATGACACTGGGGGCATGAGAACAGGAGAGCTGATCCCACCCCTAGCCAGCTACAGTCTTAGGACGGCGAGCCCCACATATTGCAGAACTGTGGGTGAGCCGGCCCTGAGGATACAGGCGTGGGAGAGCTGGTCCTATCAAATGTCTGTCATGTGGGAACATGGGCGAGGGAGAGATGCTCTCCCCTTCACCCTTTCCACCTATGGGGACAGGAGAGCTAGCCCAGAGGTCATCAGAGCAGAAGAGCTGTCCCTGCCCCTCACCAGCTGCATCACTCTCAGAGCAGGACTTGTACCTCTTCGTGCAGCACAGCAGAGCTGACCCTGAATGTGGGGGCTGAAGGTGAGCCCACATCTGAGGGCATGAATTTGGGAAAGCTGGAGCTGGCTCTTGTCGGCTTCGGAAACTGCAGACCTACCTGCCCTCGTGGTCCACCAGGAAGGGAACAAGCTGTGGGCAGGAAAGTTGGTCCCATGGACAGTGAAAATTGTCCCTGACTCTCACATGCTACAAAACTCAGGAAAGTAGGCTCTGCACTTCACCTAGGCAGTGCAGCAGAGCTGGCCTTGGGTGTGGGTGTTGGGATCAGTAATCTATGGCCAGCCCCAAGGGACTTGATCAGTTACCAGGCAGTTCTGAAGACACCTAGACTGTCTGCACATGTCCCTCGGTCACCCTATAAGAGAACTGGGGCCCCTCCCCTTTCTTCCTTCTCTCTTCCTTCCTCTTCCTCTCTCTGGCTCAGTCTGTCTGTCTGTCTGTCTCTCTCTTCTCTCTATCTATCTCTATCTCTATCTCTATCTCCATCTATCTATCTATCTATCTATCTATCTATCTATCTATCTATCTATCTATCTCTATCTATCTCCCTCTCTGTAACCCCTTCCCCTAATAAACCTCCCGCGTGGAACCGATCTCATGCTGTGATCTGTGAACCTGCGTGTAACCTCTACATTTTGGACAATTCCTAACAGTGGGAGTGGCGGATGAGCCAGCCCTATGTGCATGAAAATGGGAGAGCCAGATCTGCAACTCTGAGGAGAACAGGTCCTGCACTTTACTTGGGCAGCAGGGTAGAAATGGGCCTGGTTGAGCTGGCCCTGAGGGCTGTTGAGCTGGCCCTGAGGACCAGACAGCCATGAAGTCAGCCATCTGAGGAACACAAATACCTCCCAGGTCCAGATCCAACCGGAGTATACGAAGGGGCCAGTCCTCCAGATCCAGAACTACAGGAACATTATGACACCACAGCGAGCAACAAAAGATACCTGAGAGGAGTCCCAGTGAGGTTCCAGTGTTGATAAAGCAGCAGAAGCCAAGAGGCCTCACACCAGACCGGCAAGTCATTGCAATGAGCACCGGCCAGCGACGAAGTGTGGACTGGAGGGTACGCTGTGGGAGACACTGAGAGGCCACAGCTTCCACAGCAAGATTTTTGTTTTCTCTACGGGGGGAAAGTTGCAAGTGTAGAGGGCACTTAGGAGAGGAGGAGAGAGGATCGGGATTGGTACGCGTGTGGGAAATTCACAAAGAACCAATAAAAAGTTTTTAAAAAGCACAGGAGAAATACTTTAAAATATCTGTGTTGGCAATGATTTTCTATATATGACACTATAAGCATACGAAATAAAATTAAAAATAACTTATATAACATCAAACTCAAAAGCTTCAGGAAAGCAAAAGCTCAGTAAAGTGAAGAGAAACTTCAGAAGTTGGAGAAAATATTTGCTAATTATTCATGTTTCAAAGTGCTAATACAATAATATATTCATGTCAATTAAAATTGATAATAATAAATCCAAGTCACCTAATTAAGAACAGGCAAAAAGTTTTGAAATAAATTTTTCAAAATAAGCACAGATGGTCATGAAAATGTGTTTAACGTCAGTAGGCATCAGAGAATGAAAAGTAGGATAACATATTTCATTCTTATTATCGTGGCTGGTATCAAAGACAAAACTAAAGTAAATTAACAATTAATAAAAAAAATTCAACAAAAAAAATACAGAGCAAATAAAGCAACATACAAATGAGGTAAGGAACTGAAGAAAACCATTTTAATCCTGTTTTTCTCACCAAAAGCAACACCTATAATCAGACTATTGACATATCTAAACAATTCTTGGTAATTACTTAAAAGACACCAGCATATCCATGAATTGGCAGTAACACAATGGCCCAATATGAAGCCACCCAGATGTTCATCGTGGATGGATGAATAAGTAAAACATGGCAGATAAACGGAACTCAGTACAGTGGAATGCATAAAACTGGAGAGAAAACCATGTTAAACAAAGTGAGCCAAACACAGAAAGGCAATGCATTTCATTTCCTTCTTATACAAAAAGTCAGTATTAAATTAAACATTTGACGTGTCAGTGGAACAAGAACTAGAAAGTGATTAAGGGCGTGGCGTGTGTAAGAAGGCGGAAGAGACACCGTTCGCCCAGTATATTGTGCATTGGAGATACCACAGTAAATCCCATTAATCTTTATAACAAAGACATTAACCAAAAGTTATTTTGCTTAATTTGTTTACCTCTAATTTCATCCACAGTCCGACAAATGATGGAGCTTGCGTCTTTGTGTTTGGGCAAAATATTCCTTGTGAACACACCTCATATTATTTTTCTCTGTTGTTCTAATACTGGACATTTTAGAAAGTGTATTATGTGTTTTTGTCACATGTAACTCTTACATTTTAGAGAGCTACAGAAATCATTTTTTTTTTCTATATAACATGATAGTAAAATCAGTCTAGAAAGGCAAAAATAAATCATCAGGAAGGAGAAAAATAGGGGAGGTTTAGAGCATATGCACGAGAAATGTTCAACATTTGTATATACATGCATTCATTACATGTATATGCATTTACACATGCAGCATGTAAATGTCTTCATGTAATACCGTAATATGGAGTATAAAAACATTGTGAATACATGCTGCTATGTTCACATAAACGAGAAATTGAGTTAAGTGAAAAGCAGTAGTTTTTATCTCCACCATTGATAAGGGTGAGGTGGACAGAATGAATTGGAGGAAGACTCAAGGGACCAGTCAGTAGAACAGGGAGACTACCTTCAACAGCTCTTTTGATTGTCACAGAGATTTCTGATCTTGTGACACTGAAATCTTAGCTCTGTCCTATAAAACATAAAGGAAGACCTTCAGGGCTAAAAATGCAATCTGTTCCCTTCTGGTGAGAAGGTAGCAACTGAGAGGTCTCCTGTGGCCTGACCCAACAACTTTGGCTCTACTCATTTATCTCGGTAGCTAGAGCCCTGGATATTTATAGAGAGAGCTGTGATGACAACAAACAGAAGGTAATTTAATTTGATCAAAGGCCCCCAGTGAAAAAGACAAGATGCCTTACCCCGTGGGTGGTCTAATGTATGCAAACCTGGTCTTTTTTTTTTTTTTTTTATTCTTTTACAAAGGCTCAGTCTTGTCATACCTCTGGTAGCATTTAGCTGAACACTGCTGGGACACACACACACACACAATCTAGGCCAGCCATGATGCGAGGAAAGAATCCCTTTCGAAAAGAAAGAAAGAAGGCAAAGCAAAGCAAAACAAAATAAAAACTTGCCTTTTATTTCCTTTGAGGATTCAAAGAGTGAAATTCTCATGTTTTCCACTTCCTGTGAGCTGACCAATCGTCCTCCCTGGAATCCACTGAAGTCCCTTTGGCATATATTAGCCAGTAAACAGTAGGACAGGCTCACTGAGACTGTCTTAAACTCTCGAGCACATCGTGGGCAAATATGCTTTTACTCTATCTTCTTTTCTACCAATGTACTTCCCTAGTTTCTTCTGCAGAGGGCCGTCATGTAAGCGTTCTTTTTTTTTAAACTTTTTTTTTTTACATTGTTTACCTAAGGCTTAACCCTGTATCTCTATGTTTTTGAGACATAAAGACAAGGTCACCTGATTTTTAATCATGATTATGACTATCTCTTGCAGTTAGCTCTGAGGAAGTAAAATAGTCTCTTAACCTTAGCAGAGTTGCACATTGTCATTTGAATATGAAATGTCCCACACTGATCCATGTGTTTTCATAGTTAGTCTCCTTGTGTTCCTGTTCCTTGGAACCTTTATCTGGGGACAAGCTGGAGGAAATGAGTCATGGTGCCAAGCTATGGTGTCCTCTCTCCATTTTCTGACTGTAGCTACCATGTGACCAGTTGACTAATGTTCTTGCTGCAATGCCTTACTCACCGTGATGGAATGTATCTCTTCTTAAATTGTAAGCCAAATAAATCCTTCCAGGATCTATTGTTTATTTGATTGTCATCATACTTCGGATCTTTTAACCACAATATTGTCTTCCTCTCCTGTTGAAGGTTCATGTGTGGGATTCAGTAAAGACACAATGGAGGTTATCAAAGCTTGGAAAGGTTAGACTTTGAAAAGGCTTCAGAGAGAAACTGCCCATTTTGACAATGATAATGTAGGCCCTGTATCATCCAAGTCATGTTTAAAATGTGAGATGATAGACGCTTAGTGAAGGAGATTGGACAGTCTGGAGTCCGTGATATATCTTCTGCTGTAGATCCCTTACTTTTTCTGTTGTTGGTATCTGAAGCTTACTCATTTCAGAACTAAAATATCTAAGATGCACATTCTCTTTTTTAATTTCTTATCCAAATGAAAGTCATGGACTCTTCCTCTGGTGGCCTGGAGACTAGGGTCCTCTTATCCCTTTAGGACGTCCCGGCACCAAGGTGCACACGTGGTAGACGGGAAGGAATGAAGATCAGCTGGGCAGGCAGGTCTGCAGTTTCCCAGTCCAGCTGTGTGGCAGGCAGTCTGCAGTTTCCCAGTCCAGCTGTGTGGCAGGCAGGTCTGCAGTTTCCCAGTCCAGCTGTGTGGCAGGCAGGTCTGCAGTTTCCCAGTCCAGCTGTGTGGCAGGCAGGTCAGCAGTCCAGCTGTGTGGCAGGCAGGTCTGCAGTTTCCCAGTCCAGCTGTGTGGCGAGCGCCTGGAGGGGAAATAGCCTTCTCCAGTACAGCTCTTCTAGTGTTGCAGCAGCATGTTATTGTGGAAAACAATTATATATAAACCTTGGGGAAGTGGGGAGAGGTTTTTGGTGACTGAACATCATCAGTTGGGGCTGAGGTTCTGGAAATGCTTCATTTGCATGGAAAAGAACTCCAGGTGCTCGGCTTCATGACTACCCCTATAAATGTGGGTGTGGGAGTTGTGGTTCCCACAGCCCCTTCTTCTTTCTGGTGTGCCCTGACACCACCGGACACGGAGCTGAGAAAGTTGAAGCAGAATCCAGAACCAGTGGGAAGGGTGTTTCTACAGGATTCCAGTCCAGCTGGAAGTACTAGGGGAGAAGACCTTCTCCAGGGATGAAACCTCAACTCTTAAACTCAATTTAGTGAAACAGCTTGTGCATGCCTTTATTGGAGAAACAGCTCAAGTTCCCGTGTGTGTGTGTGTGTGTGTGTGTGTGTGTGTGTGTGTGTGTGTGTGTGTTGCAAGTACTGTATAAACCTTGGGAAGTAAGGAGGGGTTTCTGGGATGAATACCTTCCACTGGTTGGCACTGGCATGCTGGTGATGCTCTCTTTCCATGCAGGTGCGTGCTATATGACTGACTTCCTGATCTCCTGGTTGGGGTCACCGGGCTTACCTGCTCTGAGTAAAACATGGAATCAAGGAGGGAGCTGTCCCACTCCCACCCGTCTCAGGACGTGATTTTAAATCTCGAGTTTGAGGTTTATGGAGTTTGAACTTGTTCCTCCTCGCCATTTCCATGCCAGGTTCTCTGGTGGCGTGGTTCACCTGTCCTCACAGAGGTCACAGACTATGTTTCAGGGTATGCAGGCACAAAACAGGGAGGAAGTGATCCTTCCTCCTGCCACTCTCAAGATTGAGAATTTTGGGGTATGGACACTTCTTTATCTCACTCTAGCTCCATGCTGATTTCCCTGGTTACCTGGTTACACAGTCCATGTTTCCCACATTCCTCCAACCCTCGGTAACCTCTTTCCTGACTGTGTTGAGCTATTTGTTATGCATTTACTTTTATTTAAGTAATTTATGGTCACTTCTTAACTTCTCCCCTAAGGAATCTTCTCAAGTACAGATTCCAGGCCATAGTTATGTTCTCCCTGACTAGCCTAGTTCTTGACAAATAGCAGATTCTCAGCTAATGTTTAATAAAACAATGGATGAGTAATCAGCCTGGCTGAACAATATGCCTTCCACTTTCTAAGCCTTGATCTCCTCACCTCTGAGACTCTGAGATTTTGAACCTTCTTTTTTTTTTTTTTCTGGAGAAATGTGGGTTTGTATCTCACATCTGGCACCAATTTGCTTAACTTTACAAATGATTTACATAATACATTTCCAATATCTAATGTACATATCATATTCTCATTCTTATAAGGAAGTTTGGAGAATTTTAGTTAATGTGTATAAAGTATTCAGTAGGCAACGCTGAACATAGTGAGTGCGTAAAATCTGTGTCACTATTTTGTAAAGGAAAAAACAATAAAACTTTAATTATTTGGTCTCTGCAATAAGAAATGTAATAAGTACAACATGCAAACCATGGATAAATTTGGTTACCTTCTTAGATGAAGGTAGAGTTAGGTTATGGAGGTGGAACACTGACATCTAAAAAGGCTTTAAGAAAGTTCTACTCAGACGGAACAAGATGGGAGCCTACCACAGACATTCCCTAAAAGACTTTACCCAGCAGGTTGTCGAAGCAGTTACAGAGACTCACAGCCAAACTTAGGACAAAACACAGGGAGTCTTATGGAAGAAGGGACATACAGAAGGACCTGGAGGGAATATGGGTTCCACAAGGAGACCAACAAAACAACAACAACAAAAAGCTGGGTCCATAGGGGAACTGCAGAGACTGATGCATCAACCTAAGACCAGCAAAGAAAGGACCTAGACCCCCTATTCAGATGTAACCCATCGACAGCTCTTTCTCCATGTGGGAGAAGAGAAGTCTCTGGCATGAACTCAGTTGTCTGTTCTTGATCACTTCTCCCTGGTGGTGCAATCTAGCCAGCCCACAGAGGAAGAGGATCTAGGCAGTCCTGATAGAACCAGATAGGCTAGGTCAGACAGTATTGGAGAAGGACTTCCCCTATCAGTGGATTAGAGAAGAAGAATAGGGGAGGAAGAAGGAGGGAGTGTGAGACAAGAAGGAGATGAGGGAGGAGGCTACAACCAGAATACAAATGAAAATATATATAATTTTTTTAAAAGAAAAAATAAAAAGAAAGTTCCACTCAATAACTGGCTAAGCTGGGATCATGGGTTCTATCACCTTGTTTTCTAGCAGCCTCTGGTTCCTTTAATGTATCAGCTACACCATCCTAGGAGAGACAGATAAACTAATTTTTCCCTTCAAAGAGTCAAGGGATCAATAATCTCATCCCTTCCCAGAGCAGAGGGCTTTATTATTTTCCTTCACTCAATTTCGGGCTTTTCAAGTCATTTCCATCTTTTAAGCTTTTAAGGTTTAGCTAATACTTGAACACTTCTCAGACCAAGGGAGCAGATATATTATGTTTCAGTTGGATTTGTGTTCTACTCCTTTCTGTTGCATGTGTGCTAAACATTTCCAAGATGGCATGTCATGTGCTGGCTTAGATCTTAAGAAGACAGTTCATGTTTCTGACTTAAAAGCAAGCAGTGCCCATGGCAGGTCAGTATCCAAGTGGGTGTCCTAGTAAGGGGAACAGGGACTGTCTCTGACATGAACTCAGTGGTTGGCTCTTTGATCACCTTTCCCTGAGGGGGGTGCAACCTTGCTAGGCCAGAGGAGGACAATGCAGCCAGTCCTGATGAGACCTGATAAGCTAGGGTCAGATGGAAGTGGAGGAGGACCTCCCCTGCTAGTGGACTTGAGAGGGGCATGGGAAAAGATGAGGGAGGGAGGGTGGGTTTGGGAGAGAATGAGGGAGGAGGCAACAGCTGGGACACAAAGAGAATAAACCGTAATTAATATAAAAAATAAAAAATTCTTGAAAAAACAAGAAAAGGGGGGGAAAGCAAACAGTGATGGATGAATATTACAGTAGGATGTCCAGGAATAGTTTCAGCAGAAATAAAGTTCTCAAGGGAGCTGTGTCTGACCAAAGTTGGAAAGAATCTCCATTGGAGCAATAACTCCAATCTGTGCCCAACCTTGATTACTAGTGAGCTCCCCCCCCCCCAGATATTACACAAGGGCCCATGTGGGGCTGGCCCAAACTTAGGTGCAAAATATTGCTAAATTTGGTTTATCAGTTCAGGCCTTGGGTTAATTCAGTCACCATCAAACCCAGGTGATTATCAAATTCTAGTAGATAAGAGTTCTAGAAAAGAAAGGTACTGTGGTTCCCAGTTCTTAAGGCTTTGAAGGTACCTTCTAAGTTAAAAATGGCAAGCATGTTTGCATTTAAAGCTCTTGGGTCGTTGTATGACTGTGCAAATCCAAGAAGCAAAAAGCCCATCTACCTTTTACTATGGGGGATAACAAATCTCCAAAACATATTTTCAGTCCTCTTCTATCCTAAGAGTAACTCAAGTACCTCTATATAGCAAACTTGAGGAATCTGATATTTGAAAGTTTTGTCTCAATTAATTCCCTGGGGTGATGGTATCTCTGTTCATGTTTCACATACACAGTATCAGTTCCCCAGGTCCAATTTCTAGCTAGTTGTATACCTAAAAGCCAGCGTGTAGACAATAATCTTCATGTCACAGAAACTGTGCCAATCATTTGACCTGCATTGATTTGCTGGGTCCTTCAGACTTCCTCTGAGAAGCATTGTTATTACCCTCATTTTACAGGTAAAATTGCAGCAGTGAAGTTAATTGATTGGCCTAAGATCCTGGTAAGTGGCAAAACCAGGATTAGCCACCGACTTGATTACTCTAGAAACTGTTCTCTACAATTGCAGCCGTTCTCTGAGTCAGGGATTTCATGTTAGTGTCTGAACGGTTGCTGTCCAACCTCAAGTTCAGACATGCAACTCCACGATAGTCACCTTCATTTTCCATAAAACAGCCTAGACCTTTCCCCAAATAAATCAATTTTACTTTTACAATAACATAATCTTATTCCTACAAGCATGACTCTTAATATATGTTTGGAAGTAGCAAAATTCTTTTAAAAACACACCATTTGCTCTTTTTGTAACATAACTAAAATCATATATTTTCCTAAACAGGTGTGGTAAAGTCACTGTTTTTATCCACCAGCTCTCTTGTCATGAAATATGGAGAATAGAAGGTCATGGTAAGGTTTACCAAATTCTTTCCTAAATTCCCATTATGACATTGCAAAATAGCCATATGATGCTAGTTAAGATTAGAATGGTAAAAACATATACAATTTTCATAGGTAATAAACTGTAAAATTTCTTTCACTATCTGTTGATATCTGTCTTGAAAATATTTGTTTTTTAAAATATTTAATTATGTGTATATGAGTATGTGGGGTTAGGTCCACATGACTCTAGCTCTCCACAGAGTTCAGACGAGAGCATCAGCTCCCCTGGAACTGGAGTTATGAGTTGCCCAACATGGGGGCTTGGAATCTAACTTGGATCCATTGAATGAGCAGTGCATTCTCTTAACTCCTAAGCCAGATCTACACCTCCAGAAATCTTATTTTTCTTGCTCACATAAGTTGAATTACTTTTCCACATCCAATTTCTAGTTAAATGCAATCATAAAATTGCAATATTTATGAAATTATATCTATATTCCAGAATAATGATACAGTCTTTATAATGATAACATGGTAAAAAATAATGATAAATCCTTTAACCATACTATTTTTATATTTAACATCAAAGAATCTGTGTGATCTTTCATCTTGACCATCAATTAGTTCAGTGGATTGAGAAGGATCTACAAGAGTATTTAACCTCTGTAAAGTCCTGTGGAAATGCCTCTAGAAAGGATTAACCAAGAAGGAAAATGAAATTGAATGAGCACAGCATGATCTCATAGGTTAAAAATGGAGTAAAAGGCGGGAAGAGAAAGACAGCACAGGGATTCTTTACCTTTGTTTCCTGCCAGCCTTGTTGTGTGTTGTTCTGCACCCCGGACCTGCTCCCACAATGAGGCAGTGAAACTTCTGAAGCCATGAACCAAAAGAACAACCCATCTTTTCCCATCAATTCCTTTCTTACTATTTTATCTGATGAGTATAAGCTGCTATTGGAATTTCTAACTCTAATTGCTTTACTGTAGTCACTGGCATATAACCCAACAGTTATGAAGATAAAAAGTGAAGATGAAAAGTGAAAAGGTGAGCTTGGCTTTCGGCACACTTAGTCATCATCAGTCTTTTTAGCACAATTAGATTTAGGAGTTTAATCTACATATTAGATTAATATGTACATACATCTCATGCATCTGTTATATATGTCTAAACAGTCTGGAGTATTAGAAGGATAGAATGAGAGATTCTATATAATATACAAGGCACATTTCAAATGATCAGTAAGCATTAGCCATCAGCTCCAAGTTCCCTCATGAATCATTTATATTTTCTCAGTTTACATTTTTTCATTCTGTTGGGCTCGTTGGCACTTGTTCCTTCTTTAGAGGCCACCTCTTTTGTTTCCTATTTGTATTTTATGCCCCCTACTGTGACTCACCATTTTTTTGTCTGTGAGATTCTGGTTTCCACCCTTCAAGGCTTTCTTGTTAACCCTCTCGGCTTTCCTATTTTTTTGTTTCTGATTTTTTCGTTTTTGTTTTGTTTGTTTTGTTTTGTTTTCCCTCCTCATGCTGTAACTTTCTCAGTCATGTACTGTTCTTTTTGGATGTATGCTCCATCACCAATGGGACTTACTGTCTCAACTCTTTCCTTTTTCTTGCATTAATTTCGTATAATAACCCTCTCCATTTCTCCCCCATGGGTTTCAGACAAAGCCATCTTTACTTGTGTGTGCTATACTTGCTTCTGTCTATAACAGAGGCCTTCGCTGTCCTCCTTATTTCCAGCATCACATGCCTCCCATGCTTCTGCCTACCCTCGCTTTCAACTCCCTAGTGATTCCTCTACATCAGCCTGAAATCCACTGCCTTTTTCTTCCCATTTTCTCCCTGAAGATTTGCCACTCTTATATCAGCTCACTATTTTTGTTTCTCTTTCATTTTTTCTGAAATTTCTCTGGCTGTGTGTATTTTCCCTTTCATGAAGCAAAAGACTGAGAGGCAATTTGTATTGATATATCTATTCACGCCAGAAGGGTAACATTCTTTTCTGAGGCTGTACTCAGTTCTTGTCACCAACTTGTGGGTAAACAAAACAAAACAAAGAAAAACACTTCTGTCTCCACACTGAAATCTCTTTAATGAATTTCTATGCAAAAGAACAGAGTGAGGGAGTGGAAAGAGACCAGAAGTGGTTCATGTTTGTGAGCCAATAGGCAAAGCTCAATGATTGTTCAGTAAAGGAACTCACTCAAGGTCAAGAAAATGAGTGGACAGCATAGTGGATCATCTGAGACCTGAGATTTAGTCATGGCAAGGTCAATGCTTGTTTAGTAGTTCATTTTACCACTTGTGAGATCTCATATTACCCTCATCAAGGACCAGAGGGATCTTTTGGAGGCAAAACTCAGAAGTGAAGGGAGGATTCAATAGAAGTGAATATGTAAAATATTTTATGCATTATCCAGCCCATAGTAAGTATTCAATATTGCTACTTATTGCTGTGATACTCTCAGCTTTCTGTGAGGTGACATGACTTCTTATTCGTGTCTGACTTTGCTAATGGTATTCTGTTCTGCCTGTAATGTTCTTTTACTTTCAGCACATATCTGAAGTCTTCTATGACTCCTTTTGTCACATACTTTATAGCCTATCTTCAGTCACCCCATTGTTGCAAACAGAACCACTCCTTCTCTTTGTATGTCTCAGAGGACTGTGTCAGACTGTCTCTAGGTCCAACAGCCTACTTTGCAGACATAAGTTAATTTTCAGGTACGAGTTTTGCACTTCAGTTTGTATTATGTGCTCACGGGAATGTAAACTTTGTTTTGTTTTCTCAGTTTTTAATTACCAGACAAAGTGTTCCATAAATGCCCTAAATAGTTACTAAATGAAGAAATAGGTGCGAATGACTTTAGGGTTGTAATGAATGACTAAGTGAAGACAAATGGCTCCTACAATGGAGCCATTAAAAAATAACACATTCTACTGGGCAGCAACCCAACAGGACCAGGTAAGACACATATTCCTCACTCCAGCCTCACTGACTTGCTTCTGAGGTCTTGAAATGCTAGTATGGTACTTACCACATTTTGATCAGACTCAAAACTCATCTACAGTTGTGGGATTGGTTGGAGTGACAGGCCAGAATATAAGAGGATGAGATAACAATCAGGATAATATTCTAGGTTATGTAATTCTCACCTGGCAGAAATTCCTGGAAAATTTGCAATCTTGAGAATTCTTGTTTTATTTCCTTTATCATTTACCTATTTTATCATATTTATGAAAGTAACACAGTGGGGAAATAAAGTATAATTTGATTTTCTTTAAGTAAATTGCAACTACCAACTCTGTTAATTGCCCACTCTTTTCTTATACTTTTGAGGATGAGATCGACTACTATCTAACATGTATCAGGCAGCTGTCACATGCTATTCTGTTTCTAGACAGGTGGTTTAATTAGAAAACAAATGGGTATCTAAAAATAATAAAAATAAAATAAGCTACAATAAAAACAAACAAGACAGTCAAAAACAAACAAACAAACAAACAAACAAGAAACACATGAATGGTGTAGATTCAGAGATACACATGTTCAAACACACAGAAATCCCACAAAAGCACAAAACTGGGAAACATGAAATATTTGAAAAAGATCTGTGAAGTAAGAAAAAAACAAACCATGACCAAGTTTTATATGACTTTGTTTTGTGTTGGCTATCTACTGCAGGACATAGGGCCTGCCCTTAAAAGTTGTTTGTATACCTAATGAGACTCTGTCAGAGAAAACTAATTTTTCATTTGCAAGATAGCTTCTGGGTTAGGAATGGGGGTGTGTGTCTACTTCCTCACTCAGCATTTGGACGCCATCTGTCTCATATAGACACTATGCATGCTGCCACAGTCTCTGTGAGTTCATATGTACATTAATCCTGCTATGTTTAGCAGTCTGTGCATCCTCCATCCTCTTTGTCCCTTAGAAACTTTCTGCCTCTTCTTCCTCAGGCTTCCCTGAGCCTTAAAGGGGGAATTTGATGTATACATCCCATTTAGGACTGAATGTTCCAAAGTTGCTCACTGCCTACACCTTGTCCAGTTGTGGGTCTCTGTATTTGTTCTCATCTATTACAGGAGGAAATTTCTCTGATGGTGGCTGAGCAAAATCATATCTATCATTTTACTACAATGTTCTCAGCAGTCACTTTATTGCTACCTCCCTTTAGCAGAACAGTAATATTATTTGGGTTTTCCTTCGGTTCCTGGCCTATCTTGTCTCAGGCTGTCAGCCACCCAACCAATGTGGGGCATAAGTTCCATTTTATGAATTGGGCCTTGAATCCAATCAAATGGGTTACTCTCACAAGCTTTGTGACACCATTACACTATTGCTTTTTGCAGGCAGGTCACCACTGTAGATCCAAAGGATTGTAGCTGGGTTTGCAATTACCTTTCTCCATCAGTAATGGGTAGAGTTCCTCCTTCCAGTACAAAGAACACTAGTCAGTAGGCATGAAGGCTCTTATTAGACACCAGCTCAACCTCTCTGTATTCACTGAGTTGTGTGGATGTCACCTTCAGGAATATGGTCTGACCATCAGCATGTGGAGAGCAACTGACAGACTTGGCAATAGCCTGGATTGTTTAAGAGTTTCCACGGGGTCCCTTCTGCAAAAATCTCCATTAGCTGTAACCCATTCCTGAAATTGGAGGTTTCATTTGATGATTTAATCTAGCTGGTGTTTTGTCTCTCCTGTTACCTGGTGATTCATTTCATATTTCTTTCATATACGTATAGATGTATAGATACATGTATTCATATTAGGAAGCTTCTACTGTGCTGTTTCCATATGCCCCACAAATGCCCTTAATTTTAGCTGTCCCTACCCATATTCCCTCTTTTACCTTTCCCTTCTCTCCCCATTTGACTTTCCTCTTCCAGCTTCATACCCTTATAAATCCATAACTGCCTATTTCTCCTCCCTAGGATAGTCAACACTGCGCACCCTGGTCCCATACTCTAACTAACCTGTGTGCTTCTGTGGATTATAGGCTGATGACTGAATGTCAACTTATAGGCAAATACATACCATGTTTATCTTTTTGTGTCTGGGTTATCTCACTCAGGATTATTATCCTAACTTTATCCATTACTTGTGAATTTTGTGATTTAATTTTTAATGAATATTAAAAGTATTAATTGCAATATGTCATTTTGTAAATGTAGAACATTTTCTTTATCCATATTCATACTTTGGTGGATATGTAGTCTGTATCCAATTTCTGGTTATTATAAAGAGAGCAGCAAGTAACATGGGTGAGCAAGTGTCTCCACAGAAGAATTTAGGGTCCTTTAGGTATATGCCCAAAAGTGGAATCATTGGAATTTGAGTTAAATCTGTTCCCAGCTTCCTGACAAACTGTAGCACTGAGCTCCATATGGACTGTGCAGGTTTGAACTTCCTTCAGCAGTGGATGAGTGTTCCCCTTACTCCACATCCTCATCAGCATTTACTTGTTCTATTGATCATAGTTATTCAGCCTAGTGTAAGATTAAATTTCAAAGTAGTTTTGATTTGCATTTTTCTGATGACTACGGATGTTTACCATTTCTTTTTTAAAATTAATTAATTAATTTATTATAATTTATTTATTTTGAATCCTGGTTGTAGACCTTTCCCTTATCTCCCCATAGTCCCAACAAACCTCCCTCTTCTCCCCCTATGCGCTTTCCCTAGTCTCCTGATAGGGGAGAGCTTCCTCCCCTTCTATCTGACCATAGCCTATCAGGCCTCAAAAAGGCTGGTTGCATCATCATCCTTTATTTTATTGTTTTTGTTTTCCTTTCATTTATTTATTATACTTTGTTCATTTTATATCCTGGCAGTAGCCCTCTCCATCCCAGTCCCATCTTCCCTTCCTCATCTCCTCCTATGCTCCTTCCCTAGTCCACTGATAGGGGAGAGTCTCCTCCTCTTCTATCTAACCCTAACCTATCAAGTCTCATCAAGGCTGGCAGCAACATCTTCCTTTGTGGCCTGGCAAGGCTGCACCCCAAACAGGAGGTGATCAAAGAGTCAGCCACTGAGTTCATGTCAGAGACAACCCCTGTTCCCCTTACTAGGGAGCACACTTGGAATCTGAGCCACCTATGGGTATCTTCTGAGAAGGGGATCTAGGTTTTCTCCATGCCTGGCCCTTGGTTGGAGAATTGGCCTCTACAGGACACTTTGGGCCTGGGTTTTTGACTCTGTTGGTCTTCTTGAGGAGCTCCTCTATTCTCCAGTTCTTTTTTCTCCCTTTTCTTCCATAAGGTTTCTGGCACTCTGCTCAAAGTTTGGCTATGAGTCTCAGTGGCTCCTTTGATACTCTGGTGGGTAGAGTCTTTCAAAAGTTTCCCATGGAAGGCTCCTGTCCTGTCCTGTTCTCTGTCTTTTTCTACTTCTGAAGCCTATTCTGTTTGCCCTTCTGAGTGAGGTTTCAGCCTCACTCGGGGCCTTCTTTGTTTCTTAGCTTCTTTAGGACTATAGATTTTAGTATGTTTATCCTATATTAGATGGCTAATATCTACTTGTAAGTGAGTATACACCAGGTGTGTCTTTCTGTTTGTGGATTACCTCACTCAGGATGATCTTTTCTAGTTCCCACTATTTGCCTGCAAATGTCATCATTTCATTGTTTTAAATTGCTGAGTAGTATTCCATTGTGTAAATTCACCACACTTTTGTATCCATTCCTCTGTTGAGGGACATATAGGTTGTTTCCAGATTCTGGCTATTACAAATAAAGCTTCTATGAACATAGTTGAGCAAATGCCCTTATTGAATGATGGGGCATCTTTCGGGTATATGCCTAGGAGAGATATAACTGGATCTTTAGGTAGCACTCTTCTTAATTTTCTGTGGAAGTGCCAGACTGATTTCCAAGGTGGATGTACAACGTTACAATCCCACCAGCAAAGGAGGAGGGTTCCCCATTCTCCACAGACTCTCCAGCATGTGTCATCCCTTGAATTTTTGATCTTAGCCATTCTGATAGGTGTGAGGTGAAATCTCAAGGTTGTTTTGATTTGCATTTCCCAAATGACTAAGGACTTTGAGCATTTCTTTAAGTGTTTCTCTGCCATTTGTTATTCCTCTGTTGGGAATTCTTTGTTTAGCTCTATGCCCCATTTTTTAATTGTATTACTTGATTTATTAGTGTTTAAATTCTTCATTTCTTTATATATCCTGGATATTAGCCCTCTGTCAGATGTAGGGTTGGTGAAGATCTTTTCCAGTCTGTAGGCTATCATTTTGTTATGATTACAGTGTCTTTTGTTTTACAGAAGCTTTTCAGTTTCATGAGGTCCCATTTATTGATTGTTGATCTTAGAGCCTGTGCTGTTGGTGTTCTGTTCAGGAAGTTGTCTCCTGTGCCAATGAGGTCAAAGCTCTTCCCAGTCCACAGTCACCTTGATACCTAAACTGCACAAAGACCCAACAAAGAAAGATAACTTCAGACCAATCTCGCTGTGAACATTGATGCAAAAATAAAATACTTACAAACCGAATATGAGAACAGATTAAAGATATCATTCACCATGACCAAGTAGGAATGCATGGGTGGTTCAACATATGAAAATCCATCAATGTAATTTAATTCACCATGTAAACAAACTAAAAGAAAAAAACCACATGATCATCTCCTTAGATGCTAAAAAAAGCATTTGACAGAATTCAACACCCATTCATATTTAAAGTTTTCAAGAGATCAGGGATACAAGGCACATATGTAAACATAGTAAAAGCAATATAGAACTCCCTTGTCTGAGACTCTCAACAGTATTAGAAAGAGTTAGAATATCTTTGCTAAAGAGCACCAAGGCTGAGAAGTGTAACAAAACCATGAAAACAGGCATGAGGAGTTTTGGCTTCTTTTCTCATCCAATTTCATTCCCTCCATCTTGAGGAAACATGTATAACTTAAATGTGAAACGCAATAATGAAATCAGCACAGTGAGCCCTAAGAATCTCCCCAAATTTCCAGCTCCAGTATCAATCCAACAGTGCATGCTTCTAGCTGGAGGTAGACAAGAGATAAGAGGACAATGAGTTCAATGCTAGTCCAGGCTACACAGTGAATTTGATACTAGTCTGGGCTAAACAGTAGGGCCCTGTTAAAAAAAAAAAAAAAAACACATCAAAATAAGAAATTAAAGTATCATATTTTTAGTATAAAGTCTATGAGAGTATGATGCACCATCAATTATGAATTATTCTTTTAACATAAAAACAAATACACGTTATGGTTCTCTGAAGGTGCTGTAAAGTGTGCCTGCCATATTGGATACACAGCTTTACCTGATCGTTTCCTAAAATGGCTGTGATTTTACTCAGAGAACATGTAGACTGACAGTCAAGGCAGGTTTGAGTTTCTGTATGACCTGGATTTACACAAGTTCATCACAGCTGACATTTACACTGGTGTAGCTCTGTGTTGGGAAGGGCTGTTGGCTCACTGTAGGGTCAAGAGAGTTTCTGCACTTGACTCACTAAAGGCTGGCAGCAATCCGCCCCGTATTTAATAGTCAAAATACACTCAGGCATTTTCACAGCCACTGGGGAGAAAAAAATAATATGCCAGATTGAGAACCACGATTCTAGAGTGTTCTTTCTAGATAAAAATCTCATCATCTCCTGAGAGCTCATGAAAGGCTCCATATGCTTCTTGCTGATGTTATCATATGAAACTACAGGGCTCTTTATGTTCACATCTTAATTTCATTCCCTCCTGTTATTCCTATCCCTATATGTTCCTTTGTGACTGTCCTACTTGCTAAATGTGGTACTGCTGTGCCTTTGGAATTCTTCCTATTTTGTGGAGTACACTCTCTCAGATTATCCATTTCTTTAACTTTTTTATCTGCTTTCCTTTTCTATTTGGTTATCATCTATATAATTCAGTCTAGCCTCATAAGCCTTTAAAAACAATTACAATCCAGACCCTTTGCATTTTTCCAATGTTTGATTCTGTATTTTCTCTCCTCCTCTCTCTCTCTTTCTCACTCCATCTCTGTTGTTGTTCTGTAGATTTTAAACTGTGGAAATTTCCCACAAAATATAGTGAATGTTTTTATAGTGTATTACCTTCTAGAGCACTGTGTGATTTATACTATTTAAGTGTTCACTATATTTGATTTATGGCCTACTTCTGTTAGAACATAAACTTCAAAAGACAAGGCTCTTTGTCCTGCTGGGTTTTTTTGTTTTGTTGAATACATTTCCTAGCTTTTGCAAAGCAGATGCTGTATTAACATGTGTTAGATGGGTTAAGCCAATGTTAACTTCTTCCCTCTTCTGTCTCTTAAATTGCGGCCTTCAATATCCTTTGCCTTGTAAAAATTCCTAGTACTGAGAAAGTTTCTGTGCTTTTTGGTTATGCACTCCCACTCTGACCATGATTTTCTTTGTATCTGCCTCTGCCTCTTTGCCCCTAGGCTGCCTGGAGCAGCATAAGGGAAACTCTGAGATCTGAAACAGCTGATTCCTCAATTCCTAGAGTCACTCTATCCGTGAAGGGGAAAGATTCAAGAGGCTTGAAAAACTCTGACCTTGCATTTCTGGGAGCTAAATGAGTGTCAGGGAGGACAAAAGAAATCCTTTCAAATCTTCATGTAGGAAATTATTTACCACCAGAGTTGCTAATAGAAAGGCCAGGCTGTGGGTTGCGATGTCATCCTCCCTATACTGTCTGGGGAGAGCCACAGAAGGTATCTTTGGAACCAGAACCGGTGTGTGAGGACACAAGGAACCCGTGTCTTGCCTGAGAGACAGCTCTTGCTGACCCAGTTTCAGCACTACAACGCCTGACACAGCACTGCAATCCGCAACTTTAATAACTTGGTGACATACAAAGCAGTCTTGATGCAAAGTGGAGCTGACAGAGCAGCAGAGGAAAGGCTCTGCCTCTTGCTGAGCTGCGTGGGGAATCTACTCAAGGTGACTGCAACCTTCGCAGCCCAGCGACAGTGGGAGTTTGTGCTGTGAATAAAGAGGCTGGCCTGTTTTCCAGGAGGGCATACACAGGGGTGGCACATAGCCACAGCAAGAAGAGTATGCGTGGAACGTCAGGCTGACACAGTCTGTCTCTTCTGCTTTGATGTCATGCCCCTGATATCACCACTCTACCCCTGTCCATTCCTCTGCTCCTAACATCATTCAAACCTCTACTGATGGTTACTTTGACAGCTGCATAGTGTCTTCCAGGCCTGAACTACTTTCTTATTCATAACCAAAAAAAGTCATCTTCAAAGAGGGTATCAAAGCTCACCTCACTTTCTACCTTGAGTCTTTTTCCAGCTACCCATTCCTGGAGAGAAACTACTAATGCAAAACCCGGTTATTTGCTGTGAGTTCTTTAATCTACGTCTTAGCTCTTCCCATTTACACCCAGTTTTTCCTGGTCACCACCAGCTTCTGCTACCTCCATCACATCAAAGCACAGTTTTCTGGTGGCAATTCTTTCTTCCTCTGAGACGAGGTTTCTCTGTGTAGCCTTGGATGTCCTGAACTTGCTTTGTAGACCAGGCTGGCCTCGTACTCACAAAGATTTACGTGCCTCTGCCTCTTGACTGCTGGGATTGCAGGCATGCGCCATTACGCCCTGCCTGATGGCAATTTGTTAAACAAACAGCATGGATTTCATTCCCCAGTGTCCTTAGGTCATAGCCATGTCATGACCATTTAAATGTTATCTGTGCAGGACAATTTAGTCTTTCACACACAGTGTTTTCTAGTATTGAGGATCTCTCAATCTCTGCCTGTCTTTGTGTATTTAACAGACTGTTCTATAGCCCTAATATGTCACTAAGCCTGCACTTGTCTCACTGCAAATGCTCATAGGATGAGTCTCTTTTAAAAAGTGAATTTAATAGAACATCATTTCACCATTGTTTTTTCTGTGTCAGAAGTGTCAGGATCTTTGAACCATTTTTCGTAAGATAAGGTTTTTCTCATCTCAGCCTCCTCTCTGTTCCCTTTCTGCACCTGCCTCATATATTTCAGGTTCTCCTTAGAATCAATGTACATATGAAGATAATCATAATTAGAAGCTATAATAATTGCCAGCTGTGTTTTGGTCCATTTAAATGAGTGTTTTGACTTAGGTTATATGATTTGAGTAACTTATTCTTGCATTTATTCTTTAACAATGTGTCTGTGTATATACTGGAGAGTGGTGAAGGGCCCTATAATCATTAATCACAATGTAGTGTGACAAAGATGACTACTGAAGAGACCTCCCTCACCTAACATGAGACACACAAGGCTTGAGAAAATGTTGCATATAAATCGTTGTATATGTAAGGATTTGGGACCTCAGAAGAGTTTCCCAGCAACGAGAGTGGGCGAGCACAGTTCTGTGTGTACACAGAAAGAAGAAAGGCATAGGGATAGGATAGCACAGGTTGTTCCGCTGTCTCACGGGACTGGACACTTCCTTACAGAGGCACCGCACATGAAGAGGACAAATCCTGTGTCCAGATTACACAGCAAATAGAGTTCTAGATGGCAGAGCTTACAAGCGATCATAACTGTCAGGACAACGTTTGGGTCTGGCAGGAAATGCACAGTGTGGGGGTTGCAAAGAGGAAGGAGAGGGATATCTAAATGCAAATATGCCCACACAGGTACATCTACTTCATACGCCTTTAAACTGGGAATTGACTTTCACTTGTCTTCTACTTTGGTTTCCATAGTTACCTTGGCCACTTATTTTTCTTTTAACCTCCTTTTCATTGTTTTAGGATGAGGTGGGTTGCATAAGGGTTAACCAGTCAGGGGAAGACAAGAGATTTTAAAACAATTATTTGGATTTTTTTTTTTTAAGAAAATTGCTAACCTTGCAATTTAATGGAAACCATCTCTGGTATATTTGCCCTGAAGGATGCTGTAGGGAGAAGCAGGCGCCTTTTCTTTCCCTCCTCCCTGGCTTCTATTATTACCATGCACTTACTGCTAATACAGCATCTAAACTTGCAGTTCCGTAACTATGGCAATAAAATGGGTGAGATTCCTTTCCATTATGACTACAATTGTTTGGACTTCACAAACAGCACGTGCATTTGCACTGGGGATGATAAAGATGCACTCTGGGGAAAACAGTAATTTTAACTCCCTGTGGTGCCTTGGATATCCTGGTCTCTCAGTCCATAGCCACCTGGAGAATTATCACCACCAGTTCATTACAGCAGATATAGATGCAGGACTTGGTGGATGTTGTGTCCATCCTGAGCTTGAAGAGCACACCTGTGTACGTAGGGTCAGAAAGCTATGTCTGTGAAAAGCTTAGGAGATGGCAAGTGGAGGCAAGAGAACACAAGTCCAGAAAACTTTGTCTCTGAGGGAACAAACAGTAAGTCTGGAGGCTTTGAGGGTTGTAAGGTTTCTGTTGCCACTATTCTTTCAGCTCCTGTCTTCCAAAAATAAACACCACAGATGAAACAGCAAGGAGTGCAGAGCCTGTGTTCCAATGCAGTTCTACTTGTGGATACTGATATCTGAATTTGGAATGCTTTATACTTGTCATTGTGAGAAACACTGATATCACTTCATAATGAGAGTACTGGAAACTCAGAGTAATGAAAGCGTGACAGATTTATTCTGTAGATGCTGGACATCCACTTGGATATGAGGCAAAAATGGTTGGTTTGCCAGTTTCAGCATCAAAATTCACAATTTCTAAGAGTCTCCCTACAGCAATTAACGTGATGATGCACAACCACAATAATTCATTCATAAGGAATTTATATTGTGATAGTTCCCAAGTCTTTCCAAACTTCTCTTGGTTCTAAGTCTTTGACTTGGCATTTATTTTGAACAAAGTAATGTATTCATACCAAACTGGCTTGCATTGGTACTGACAGTTTACCCCCATAGACCACAAATTTCCTATAATTAGCTGTTATTCTCAACCCTCCTCCGCTTCACTTCTCTCCCACCTCCCCCAGGAATGTTGGGGAGGGGTTCTGAAGACCCATGGGGTTTAGTCAGGAAGAAAGAACCCCCTAGGGCTGCAGGGGGAGGATTGTTTTCTTAATCTCCAAGGAGGCAAAAGATGTTAATTATTCAGGACAGTTGCAGTGAGAATAATGAGAACTATGCACAAAAATTGGAAAGTGGCCAATTTACCTCTTACAGATCTTATTCTAGGTCACTAAATACATTTTCTTCCACATGCAGCTGTAGTTCTGGAAGAGATCTGAGTGGGGTCTAGGGTTCTCCGTTAAAAGCTCAAATTGCTTTTTATAAAATACTTGGGTACAGCTTTTCTGAACAAGGTTACTTGGTGACTCCATGGAATAATGAATTTGGGGCAGGTGGTGTTACCTTGGGAAAACCAGATGCCCTTTCTGGGCATAACTTTTTCTGTCGGAGCCTTGTGAACAGGCTCTGTATGTTCCCTAGCTTCAAAGACTAGCCCTTAATGTTCCTCCCACATTGCTCCTGAGGAGCTTGCACATCTGTTTTCAGGATCCATTACTTTATAAACTTTGATGAGGTATCTCTCTTTCTCTCCCTCTCTCCTCAGTCTCTAGGAAATTACTGCAGTTCTTTCTTTGGAAATTAACTGGCCCTGTGCTAAGCAAATGCATTCAGCTTCTCCCTATCTGATTTCTCCTATTCTCATTTGTCAGCAAAGGAGAAACCTCCTAGCTATTAATCAAACTCCTGACTGTGGATAGCTTTAATTGCAGAAACCATGACTAGATGAGGAATGCTCAACTTTTCCAAAGAGAGCCAGCTGCCTAGCACAGAAGAGAAACAATTAATTACCTGCTTTTCCTTTCTACAACAGAAATGCAGATGAACTACCAGTGTTGTGGCTGGCACCGAATTTTCTCTTCCCAAGGTGGAGGGGAATGTCCAAGATGGCATTTATGAAGTGGACACTCAAATGGGAGTTTATGTATCAGATTCTGGTTGGGTACACACATCTGTCTCTGTCTAGCATCTTTATTTGAATATGGATACATGCTTGCTCCACTCTTTATTGAGGAAAGCAGCAGCAGTGTTCTCTAAAGAGAATGCAGTATAATAAAGATATTCTATTTGGTGGTGAAATATTTAAAGTGGGGAGAAGGGTATAACTTAAAAATAAACAAACAAATAAATAAATAAATGAAAGATCAGACTTACTACCTATTTCCCAATTGACAGAAAACTGTCGAGTATTCACATTTTCATTTAAGAAGAAATATCTGGAGTGAGTCTCTGTTTCTTGAGCCTTATTTTCTCCTATTTGCCATCTCTTTGTTTTGTACAATGCTGATGTGTTAGTTTTATTTTTATCACATATGTCATATCATATCATATCATATCAGTATCCATTAAAAGCCAGTTTGTTTGCCAGTGAGAGATAAAAGGGAAGAATCTGGAGTGGAGGTGGGGAGGAACTGGAATAGAGGGAGGGAACCTTACTCAAGATATATTATATGAGAACAAAATCTATTTTTAATAAAAAATGTAAAAATAAAATCAAAGGACTAACTATCTGAGAGGTGGGTCTGTGACATTATGAAACGGAGACTCCCTATATGCACTGACAGTCTATGTCAGCGGACGTTCAGGAAATTCTAAGTGATTTTTTGTATTGGGTGAGAAGTTTATTAAAACAGCCTCTGATAGCAATTTTCATTCCTTAGTGTCTTTGCTTGACGGTTACCTCTTCTGTACTTCCAGGTTTTCAGTTGACAGACAATGCAGTGGCAATGATGGGAAAAGGAAGAATTGTATCTCTTTGTCAGTTCAGATCACAGTCTTTGCCTCAAAAATCATAGAAGACAGTTTGTTTTGAGTCTAATTCAAGTGACCATGGCCCAAGAACAGAAGTTAGGTGGCCCAGAATAACAAGTCTCACTGTAAACATATTTTACATGAACTTTTTGAAGGTACAGAACAAAAAATAGTCATAAATCAATTCATTTACCATTGGTAGAGTCATTGGTGCCAGATAGATTACAGATCAGGGAAGTCTTTGCTATACTTTCTGCTGCAATCTGATGACATTCCTAGCTTCTGGCTTGGGAGAAGCTAGGAGTCTGCTAATAAGTATTCATATATTCAAAAAGTTCTGAGAGTTACAAGGATGTTAGGGCAGGAAGCAGGAAGGATGATAAATGGCTATTAAAGTGGCTAAAGACACCTGGAGATAATTTTGGCTGGTCATTTGCAACATTCCAATTCTCTACAGTCACGGAACTTCTAGTCAGTGACGCTGGAAGTGACACTGTACAGATGTATAAGGATAATGAGCCTGAATCTGTGTTTACTAGGTGAGTGGACTCCAGCAAACCGTATGAATATTCTGGGCCTCAGGTTCCTTAAGGCGCCCTCTGGAGGACTGAGTGAGAAATGACAAATCACTACAATGAGACTATAAATGACTAAGATAAAATGTGCTAAGGCATGTTCTATGCATTTTGCATTCATTTATTTTTATACACACAATAGCGTTAAACATGTCTTTTTATTTTTTTTAATTATGAGTGCCTGTGTGATTATCTACACATGCGTGTAAGGGTCCACAGGGGACAGGAACACTAGATCCCTTGGAGCTGGATTTATAAGGATTTGTGAGCCACCTAATGTGAATCGAACTCGGATCCCCCTGGTAAAGAGGGGCACTTGCTTTTAAATGCTGAGCCATCTTTCTAACCCTACTTTTGATTTTGAATGTGGCTCTTAAGCTCAGCAGTTAATCGCTGAGCACAGGGTTGCACAGGGAGAAAGGGGCAGCGCCAGTTTATGAACAAGCAGCATTGGTCGCTGTGCTCTGTTTGGGCATCATTTGCACATCATAATGGCTTTAGACTGTCTGCTACAGCTGACTGCTTTCTTCTCTCTCCTTTCTGTCTCTGCCACGTAGATGACCGTTTGCACTGATTTTCTACTGTACTACAGATTTCCAGAATCCTGGAACTTACCTTCTTAGGACATTTTCCAAAAGGCCTTGCTTATTCTCTGTATTTGATTGATGCCATTCCTATGTTGTGCAGACAAATAGGTTTTAATGACATTGTATATTTAATAGACTGCTGGCATTTGCATAGTGGCCCGTGGATCTTTGTTAAGGCTCCCATCTTTCAGTGCTATATTAAAACATGGCTTGGTTACCTGTCCTCTTTTCCTTTCACCTGCCTATCTGCTTAAGGATTCACTTGCAAATGGCATGTCTTAAGACACAAAGATTGCCTTTAAAGCTCCCGTAACACAGGGTGAATATGTCACCTAACCTCATTGGCAGTTGGTGTTCTCATCTGTGAACTCAAATACAATCTGTTTTGTAAATTCCTTGGTGAAGTTGTGGTGGAGCACAGTCTAGAGGGCCGTCTTGGGGCTGAGTGAACATCACACTTGTCAACTTTCAAGATTCCTGAAGAGGAAACGTGGTTTCCTTTAAGAAGCCTCCTCAGTGAGCCTGTTACTAGCGTTTCATTTCCCTGGTTTGTTTTACCTCAGTTCCCAGTAAGCGCCAGATACCTATCTTTCTCAGAATTTGCTCTTCCTGTTTTCAGACCAGTTAGAATGCAAGGTGTGGGGTGGAGAACGTCTCCACTCCGAGGTTTGGGCTTTATTTTTCCCTTGAAAGATTTTAAGACTCTTTTTCTTTCTTTCTTCTTCCTCCAATCCCCTGACTCTGCTGGTTGATGTTGTTTTCTTTTTCTTCCTTTCCTCTCTTTCACGGATCAGGCAAGCAAGCACAGGGAAAGCTTTGAAAAGTGGCTGTGCCAGGATGTCCTGTGGCCACAATGCCCTGGAGTCTGCACCGGGGTGGTTCCCGGGCCGCCAGGGCCGGGTCCCACCGCCAGGCTGCTTACTGCACTCTGCTGCACAGAGACCGTGCTCTGCTGGTGCCCACCGGGCAGCCTGCCTGCCCTCGCACACTTCTGAGCTGCCTTTCAAGCCGCTGACAGCTTTCAAAGCAGGACTTTGAAGGGTGGGTCCCGACTCTGCCGGCTTTGCAGGCGTGATTCTCCAGCTCACACGCGCCTCCTGCGTGGCACCAGCCTGCGCTTAGAGACAATAAAAGACAGGGACTGTCTGACGGTACGCTGGCCTTATTTACCACGGGCGCTGGACTCCTGGAGTTCACAAGGCCATCAGGATGAATGAACTGTTTGATGTAAAAGCATTAAGTGGTTTTCTTTGGGATTTATATATATACTTTTTTCTTTGTTTTTCCTCACCCTCAGAGTCCGTGACACCGTTACACTTAGGGCTCATACAAGGCAGGCGATGAACACTCAAGTACAGAGAGCATTAAACAGGATAATTGAAACCCGCTTTAGGGCTGGGAATCTGATTTCTATCAGGAAGGAGGAGTCCCTGCTATGCAGACCCCTCAGCCCGCTCCCTGCTGCAGGACTCGTGACTCCTGACTGAATGAGCAGGCAGTCATCCAGCGCCTCAGGACAGGACAGAGCAAGGGTCACTGGGGACAGAATGAATTCTGCAACAACCAGACTTCATTGAAGACTCTGCAAATCAGTTATTGTGGTAAGGAGTTGAGAACGTGGCAGCCTCTCATCCCTCCCCTCACCACACACGCCCTGATGGAAGGCCAGCCTTGGCATTTGTGTAATTATTTGTACTTCCTCTGGTTCCTGCACACCCCTTAGTGTGCTGGGATGTGACTGACACTGAAAGGCTGTACAGACTTAAGTTTGAGGACAAGTGTACATCCAAAAATCCATCACTACTGTGGAGGCCAGGAACTTCTCCATGACTTTCCCAAGTGTCTGCTTTAGACCCAACCCACACTTTTTATTGTTGGTGTTCATTATAATTTCAATTATTTTGAATTTCTGAAACGCCGTCTCCTGTAGATCCAAGCTACTTGCTGTGGATTTCAGGATGGTCCTGAAATTGTAGCTCCAATTATTGTTGTCACGTGGTAAGAACACAGCACTGTATTACTTTCTTAGTGACTTTTAAATGCCATATGATACTTTCACCTAGGAATGTTGTCATTTTCAGCACAGAAGGCTTGGAGGGCATCATGGCAAGTGCACTCAGCCTGTGTCTGCTGCTGCTCCAAGGTCAAGGACATAGCAGCTAGCTGATCTCCAGTGTTCTCCTACTGCCTCTTTTCTAGGTTGCCCTCCTCCCCCATTTTTCAGCGAAATCACTCAAATATTTTTATCTGTATAACTTTTTTAAATTTTTCCTTAGGTTACCTTTTTAAAATTTATTATTATTATTTATTACAATTTATTCACTTTGTATCTTGGCTGTGGCCCCCTCCCTTGTCTTCTCCCAATTTCACCCTCTTTCCCTCTTCTCTCCCATTGCTCCTCTCCTAGTCTGTTGATAAGGAAGATCCTCTTTGCCTTCTATCTGAACCTAGCCTATCAGGTCTTATCAGGACTGGCTGCATTGTCTCCTCTGCAGGTGATCAAAGAGCCAGCCACTGAGTTCATGCCAGAGACTGCCCCTGCGCCTCTTACTAGGAAACCCACTTGGAGACTGAGTCTATGGGCTACATCTGAGCAGGAGTTTTAGGTCCTCGCCATGCATGGTCCTTGGTTAGGGTATGAGTCTGCAGGGTACCCAGGGGCCAAATTTTGGTTTTTTGTTTGTTTGTTTGTTTTGACTCTGTTGATCTCCTTTTGGAGCTCCTGTCCCCTCCAGGTCTTTCTATCTCCCCCTTCTTTCATAAAATTCCATACACTCTATCCAAAGTTTAGCTATGAGTCTCACCCTCTGCTTAGATACCTCGATCAGTAGAGTCTTTCAGAGGCCCTCTGTGGTAGGCTCCTGTCCTGTTCCCTGTCTCCTGCTTCCAGTTTCTATTGCATTTGCCCTTCTGAATGGGGAGTGAGCATCTTCCCTACAGTCTTCCTTCTTGTTTAGCTTCTTTAGGATTACAGATTTCAGTATGTTAATTTTATATTATATGTCTAATAACCACTTATGAGTGATTATATACCATGTGCGTCTTTCTGCTTCTGGGATACCTCACTCAAGATGATTTTTTTTTTCTAGTTCCCACCATTTGCCTGCAAATTTCATGATTTTCTTGTTTTTAATTGCTGAGTAATATTCCATTGTGTAAATGTACCACAAGAACATGTTCATAGCGACTTTATTCATAATAGCCAAAATCAGGAACCAACCTGGATGCCCCTCAAAGAAGGAATGGATACAGAAATCATTTCTATTTCTTAAGCCTAACTAGTTGTTGTGTGACACCCCTGTCCTCAAGACAGCAGAATTTCTGTGTCAGAGGCACAGGTCTATTATGCACCATCCAAAAGCATTCAACCACCCAGACTGTGGTAGAAAGTAAAGGCAAACATTCTGCTTGAATTGATAGATGGTACTGTACTCTTGCTTCCATAGAAAGGTTTTCAATGCATCACTAGGATCCTGGAAAAGTTTACTGGAATAAAATTTCACAGAAAGGGAATGCAGAGTCTTTTCAACAGTTTTTAAAGAGTGTCCTGTTTTCTGATGTCACCAAAAATAGGTTTTGAGACCTTTCTTGGAGTCCAAAGGCAACACAGAAATTGACAAAATCAGAACACAACAAAATGTAGGTTCTCTTGCTTCAAGTGGACATTCTTTCCATTACAGCATGCAAGGTAAGTTGCCACCCTCCCTCTCCTCCTTTTCATCTCTCTCCCTGGTTTGAACATTATCTCTTAATTCCCTTTCTCAAACATTTGTGTCTTGAAGCCTTATCAGACTGTGACAGGCAGTCTTCGGCAGACAGCCCATGCTTCACACTGTGACAACAACAGTTTCCATTCTCACACGCAGGCCATGGTGTGTACCCAAACCATTCCCCCTCTAGCAAGAGGGAACTGTTAATTATGAGAAGCACAAGGGAGCCATGTTCCAAAAGACTGAGTGCTTGCCTTTGTGTCTAGCCCAGCCCAGCAGAGAAAGGTTAAATTGTGTTTGAAAGCCTTTACAAGCAGGACTTTAATTGAGGCATAAAAGGATGTGCCCTGATCTTCCTGGGACCCATGGTTCTCCCATCACCTGCATCCTACTCCTGACAGCACAGGTTGGAGCAAAGCCTGTAGCTAAACCTGTGCCAAATGTTCCCAGCAGGATGTGAGGCAAAAATTTTACTGTGTATAATTTATCTATCAGATACGTGAGCTGCAGCCCAGCTGTGATTTCTCCACTTTTCTTCCCATATTGTAATGCACAAGTCTGTGTCCTCAGCCTTCAAATGCTTCGACGAGGCCTTTCCTTCTCTTCTAAAACCGTCCACACCTGTTTAATTCTCTCGAGCCTGTAGTAGACCCTGGTCTCAACTGGTGCCTCATGGATGTGGCTGGATTTCAGGTTTTTTTTTTTTTTTTTTTTTTCTGTTGTACCACCTGAACTCTTCTACTCACTCATTCCCATGATTTCTCCTCCACATTTACCCATGCATTTTTATTCAGTTCTTCATTTGTTCCATTATTAGTCTTTGATTTGACCAGAAGAGAACACCTGAATAATAATCGAAGAAAAAGGGCTGTAGAACCCCAAAACAATGGCATAAAAATTGCCCTTAATTCTGAGAAGTAGAAGGAGAGCGAACAGGAGATATGTTAACTGCGTAAGACTATATAGTGGCCATATAAGCCCTGGGTAGTGGACAGTAATTTAGGTTGGAGAGTAAAAGAAAGACTTGAGTTACAATCTCAACAATGTTATTCATCAAAGTAAATGATGAATTTTGCCAAGATCAATAGTTGCTGAAAACCATATTTTCATAGAGAGAGAGAAAGACTGTTTTAGAAAATATCCTTGTTTGTAAAGTACTTGTGGTATTCTCAAGACGACAGAAGTTGGGTTCTCAAAAACCTATGTAAATATTGCCAGGCATAGTGGGAAGCTTATAATCCTAAAATTGGAAAAATAGAGATGGATTAATCACTCTGACTTTCTGGCCAGTCAACTTAGACTATTTAGCAAGTTCCAGATCAATGAGTCCCATTCTCAAAAAAATAATCAAGATGAGACAGGCAGCGGTTGCTTACACTTTTAATCCCAGCACTCAGGAGGCAGAGGCAGGCAGATCCCTGTGAATCCAAGGCCAGTCTGGTCTACAGAGTAAGTTCCAGGACAGCCAGGGAGGGCTACATAGAGAAACACTGTCTCATAAAACAAACCAAACTAAACAAACAAACCAAACCAACCAGAAAAACAAAAAAAAAAAAATAAGATAATGCTTCTTTAAGGATAGTATTCAAGGTTGTCCCGTAGAGTGTGTATCCAAACACCACCACCACCTCCACCAGCACACCAAAGGAGAAGTCTGTCTTTCAAATTCATCATAGGAATTGGGACAGTGTGTGTCAGTGCGTAAGTGCTAGCGTGATATGATACAGCGGTACCATTGTTATTCCAGTTGTGGCTCCTCACTTCCAAAGAGAATAGTGGGTTTTGCCCAACTATATACCATCTTTGACAAGTGTCATGACTTAGAGTGAGTCAGACACCTGAATACTCTCATGAGATAAAGTCTGGAAAATGGGGCTTCATCGAGGAACCTTTCAGTGGAAAATAAAATTGCTGGTGGTTTGGACTTCTGTCACTTAATTATCACATGCAGGGAAATGACAAGTCTTTGTCTACAGGGTAATGGTGGAAACATGGGAAATGAGATAAAAACAAGTGAAGTGCAGGTGAATTTAGCTTATTCTCTGCTACCCAGGGCTAACATGGCCAGTACATACTCTTAGAGAGTTATACAACTCCTGTTTGCTTCCCTTCTACTTTTCAGAGCTTAGGGAAATTTTTAGGCCATTGTTTTAGGGTTATCCATCTTTTTTTTTAATTGTTATTCATCCTTATTGAGATCAGTTATATCTCACCTCATTGCCTCTTCATCCCCTGTTTAATGCAGCCATCCACCCATCCACCCATCCATTCAACCAACCTACCTTCCTTTTTCCCTCCTTCTTTCCTTTTTACTTTACTTTCTTTGGTCCTTGTATTTGAAACATACTTGTGCTTTATCTAAGTTCACGGGGTTACTGGGTAGCCAAGACAGGCTTGCCCTAAACTCCCTCTTTATTGCTATTGATTTCTATGGTAATTTAAAAGGCATTATCTTTTCATTTACTTTTCTTGAAGAAGCTCTCTTCTTCTCAGGAGACTTCCTCTTAGAAAATTCAATAGGAAAATAAGATAAGGAGTCGTTTTAGATGAAACTGATTATGACGCTGATCCATTTCCTCTCTCTGAACATGAACACCCCTTCCTACATAGGCTGGCAGAGGTTCAGGAGAACCCCCTCCACATGGAAACTAAAGATATCAGACCACTAAAGATGTCACCAACACAGACGAGAACCTCATTACAACAGAACTGAATTACTCAGCTGTGACACTGTGCAAAACAATAATGCCTGGCACATGTATCAGCCTCCCATGTTAATTTTGATGCAAGAAGTAGGGTGCAATTTAGAGCTGTGGGGTTAAGGAGGCCTAGATAAGGAGATGCTTGGATTCTTCTCCCAACATGAATTTTCCTCCTTCATTTCCATCAGCATTGTATCAACTACCCATCTTTCTAAAGCAGGGTAGGATACACAAAGAAAGGATATCCCATGCAAAGGGGCCACCTTCCCTTCCTTTTATGCTTATTATTTCCATAGATTCACCTGAAGAGTATGTGTTCCTAAAGCACTAGTGTGCTCTAAGATCTTCAGACAAAGCTGAGAGACAAACAACAATCTCCTTTCTAGATGTAACTGGAAAGGAAATTGTAGAGATTCTGTCTTCTCCAGTGCATACATAGATCAGGAAGTGACCAAGGGAGAGCCAACTGTGAGTACCAGAAAAGCTTCCAGAGCAGGAGCAATTCCCAATTTCAACTGGGCAAAATGGACTTTTCTGAGATGCTTCCTCTATTTTTTGTCACACTGCTTTTAAGTGAGAGAAAGTCTCTGCAGAAGAAGGGGGTAATTATGGCTTCCTGTGAGGAACAAGAAGAACAAGAAGTGTATCCAGTGTGAGGCTGTGAGGCGTGTATATTTTCATTTAGGCTTGTAAATAAAAGGATACACTTTAAGTTAAAAAAAAATCTTAGTGTGAAATTGCTTCTTACAACTTGAGTAGCTGTTTACATGAAAATGAAAGGGTTTCAGTATATCTCCCATTTATACTAATCACCCCTTTTATATAGAGAAAAGCAGGTTCCAAAAATGTGATCAAAGCCTCAGAGTTCTCAATTCCAGTGGAGCAGTATCGATCCCTTGTGTTAACTATTGCTTTTATTTATTTTTTCTTCTGTAGTGCTTTGCATTGATGCCAGAGCCTACCCAATGCTAGGCAAGTGATTCTAAACAAACTATGTTCTATTGCCTGGTTCTGTGAGTATGTATCTCTACAGCACTGAGACACCTTTGTAAACAATGGGGCTTTGAGGAAAAGTTCATTACAAATAAGTTTAGTGAGATCTTAATTGTGTGCTCTCTATAGAATTTTTTTTTAAAAAAATGAGATGTTTCTTATCTTCTCTGTCAATCTTACTTTCAATTTTTTTTTCTCTAAGTCAGGCTATGAGAAAAACAGCCATTTTCTGTTTGTTTTGTTTCATTTTTTAATACTATGGTTCCAAATACACAGAAAAATACGAAACTCTGAAGAAAACCAAGTTACTCAAACTTTCAGGGGCTTTATTTCCTAATAAAACAGCTGTCTAAAAGTATCGATGACTGGCTGGGTGGGCTGAAGGCAGAGAGAGGAGTACAGGTTCTCCACAGACGGTAGTCCTGTTTTATCACTCCTTTTTTCAGAACAGTTTCTATAAGCGAGGTGCTGTTGGGATCTCCAGAAATATATGCCTCCTGGTTCTCTGCTGAAGACAATTAAATCAGCAGCAGACTGGTCACAGGGGACCAACTATATGGCCATAAGGTGCCTGTAGGATAAAGTCAAATCATTTAGCAAAGAACTTAAGGCACTTAACATGCTGACCCTAATTAACCTTTCCCTCTTTATCTCTTAGAACCACAAATCTTCTACAAAAAAAAAAAAAACCCTGCTTTCACTTTTGAAATCCCTGCCCTTCCATGACTTCCCCATTTTATTTATACAGTCCTGTCCCCACTAACTCCAAGTCCTAATTTGCTCATCTCTATATTATTATTATTATTATTATTATTATTGTTATTATTATTATTATTATGCTTGCTTTCTTCACATATCTGGGTCTTCATCTACATCTATGATATATGTTTTTCTCTTGTCATCTAGTGATTTTTGTCTATTCCATTTCCTCTTCTTTGTTTGGGACCTATGTATTATCTGTGCTGGTTTTAATGAGAGTGCCCCCTTTGGCCTCTCATATTTGACCATCTTTTCTCCAGTTGGCACCATTGTTCTAGGGACATAATGGAGATAATCCGTCTTCCTGGAGAAAACACAACACTTGACTGTGGGCTCTGAGAGTTGATAGCATTAACCTGCTTCCAGGTTGCTCTCTGCTTGATGTTTATTATTAAGGATGTGCTCTTCTAAATTCTGGCTCTAGATTGCCTGCTGCTATGCTTCTCCACCATTGTAGACTGGTAAGCTCTGGAACTCTAAGCCCAAATAAGCCTTTTTTCCGTAAGTGGTGACTGATCACAGTATCAGAAAAGTGAGCAATATTTGAGCCAATGACTAGGTGTCTTGCTAGTGTTCTTATTAGAAAGACTGATCCTCACTTGGCGATTGATGGTGTGCTTCATCTATTTGAGAGGCAGATTCTTTATCTGGAAAATATTTCTAATTAGTTTAATCATAATTACCAGTTAGGTTACACAATAATGACATTTTGAGTACCTCAGTGAACTTTTCAAATTACTGAGCAAATTTTACTTGTAGTATCGCCTATGTAAGGCTTAGTATTTGTGATTTTCTACCACTTCTTCACTCTTAACTAACTCTACTCTGAACATTCCAACCCCTTCAACTTAGCTCATCATTATTATTCCAAATACCATCTCCTCTAAGAATCCTTCTTAGATCTCAATTTCAAGTAATTACCTTTCCAAATCACTTCCTTGCCAGAACTACCAACCTTAACACAGTCACCAGCAATGATGAGTTCATGGAAAAAAATAAGTTTTTGTATGGAGTAAACATTCTCCATACTAATTGCTTTGGAGCAAATATTCTCACTGTGGCTGATTTCAAGCTGCTGCTCTAAATGGAATATACACAAAAAAGGCTCTTAAGACCAGTCACGAGCTGTGACTAGGACATTCTGGGTATGTGTGTTCAGTCTTCATCTTTATTTCTTTCTCTGAATATGTTACAACTACATTAGACCTCTTTCATTGTTATATATTATTTTCTGCTACACACCTATGGTCATTTATAAATGCCCCTATGTTCTCACATAAAGCTATCTTTTTTTTTTTTTTTTTTTTTTTTTTTTTTTTTTTTTTTTTACTAACTAGTCATGTTCTTTCTCAATATCCTAACTTTTTTTTTTTTTGTCTTTTTAAATAATACCCATTTGGATGTATGTGTGTGTGTTTGTGTGTGTGTATTGAATGGTTTAAATATAACTTTCACCAGAATATTGTCCCAGCTCCTACTAGACTGATTTAGACAGTCTCATTGTTTTGCTATTCCATCTCATGGCTGAAACTTCTATACTGAAAAACAATAATAATAAAAAAGTTGCTTTTTTGGGGGGGAAGCACTGTTGACTTCTCTGCTTTTACATTGTTCCTAGGTATATGACTGCCACATAGCCCATTCTTAAGTTTTCCCACTGACTAAATTGTCTTTGATGGGATTATATGCTTTAGATATCTCTGAAGAGTTTAGATATATTTTCTTTGTAAGTACTGTTTATCAAGCAACCATTTTTTTTCTTTTCTAATCAGCTCAAAGATGATTTAGCTGTTTGGATGGAATAGTTTTGCATCTAGTTTCTGCATATCTTGAAACTGCTTTGGGTCTTCGGTTATATAAGATTATGCATTTATTTATTTTTCAATCTATTTATTACTGTATATGTGTATGATTTGGGGGCAGAATGCAGAGAAAAATATTTCATAGTTTGTGTCTCCTTTACACGTGCTCATGTGCTCAGGTCACCAGTTTTGTGCAACAAGTACTTTGCCAGATGAGCCATCTTGCTCATCCACAATGATTATATTCTTAGATTAAAAAAAAATCACTGACGGTATTGTGAAGTTTGTCAACATTTCAGAGATTCAAAGTAGTATACAGAGAGACATGACTCCTCACTATGGTTGCTTGTTTTCATCATTGGGGTTGTGATCTTTTCTTGCCTCAGAGTAGCTCACAGGAGCACTCATCACCAAAAAATAACGTGAAAGAATGAAGACCTCAGTTTTGGGACAAAGAAATACCCTCTAGAATCCATAATGTGGCATCAATTTGCAGTGTGACACCAGGCAAGTTAATTGGCTTCTCTGATTTAAGGTTGCTTTAATATGGTAGTGCTAATGGGTTCTTCTTGGGATAGTTTTGGGGAATGAATTAGATAATGTATGCAAAATGCTTAGTATAGTCTAACACTTGGCAAGTACTCAATTCCTGGCAGGTCTCATCATAAATTACTGATTGTGAGGAAGTCATGAAAGAGCCATAGAACCAGGGAGGTTTGGCACAAATCTAATTTGCAGCAAGGCCAAATGTCTTCTCTGATCATTTAGTATATAGTGCACCTTCCATACCCATCCCCAAATAACACACACACACACACACACACACACACTCACACACACACACTCACACACACACACTCACACACACACACTCTACTACAGGCTAGTAACTGACTGGCTAAGGGTATATTGACACTATCCCCAGGAATCATGTTTATTTGAATCCTCACCCCAGAGTTACATTACTGATAGAGAAATTTTAATCTAGAAAAAAAAATGCAACTGGTACTATTTTATTAATTTATTGCTCCCTAAACATCCTCAACTTGTATAGAGATGGGAAGAAAAGGGTATAGGAAATAGGCTATTGCATGTTTAATACAAAGAATGCAGGGCTCTTCACTGGATAGTTGAAGCCCCAATTTCTTTGCTCAGTCTTTGGGAGACATGAATGCTACTTGTTAAGCTAAACTCTGGGTTTGACTCCGTGGGGCTGTTAAGCTATGGTACATACTAAGTCTGTCATTTTGTGACTTACACAAATGATAGTTGTGAGTCGTGGCTACTAGTATGTCATTTTGTGTATGTCTGTTCTTAGCACTGGTCATCAAACATACCAGGATGTTGTCCATTATGGTTTGAAGCATTCCACAGTTTCTCACCAATTGTTGATATGCATCAATCTGCTATTTCAAAACCTTCAATGTTTTCTAGACATTTGAAATGCTTTGGCTCTCAATGTAAACTTGCCTTGGCTTGTAAACTATCTCAAATTGCCTCCCATACTTCTCCTAGACCCAAATCAAGAGTTATCATTTCAGTTAATTGAGCAACCAATTAGAAACTGCCATTTGTTTATCCTCCCATTAGTGGCTGTTTATTAAACATTTGCTATGTTTCCAGGCACAGTGTTTGATGTTATACATACAAATATCCCTGAAATTATATGCTGGCAGCCAGTAAGGAGCAAGTATTTTTGCTAGGCGAGCTATAAATAAGTAAGTAGAAGGAGGTAATAGTATTTGTCACTAATAAGGCACCTACTATGTGTCAAAAACATTATAAGTTCCTTATGTTTGTAACCCGTAAAAAATCTTGAGAAAGAGATAGATCACTCTTTTAAAAAATTAACTTTTTAACTTTTAATGTGTATTGGTGTTATGCCTGCTGTGCACCACATACACACAGTACTCACAAATGTCAGAAGATGGTGTTGGAGCCATTGGGATTGAAGTAAAAGACTGTCGGGAGGTGTCAGAATTGAGCATGGATTCTCAGGAAGACCAACCAGTACTCTTCCTACTGAACCATATCTCTAGGTTAGGTTATTCTCTTCATAGCTAGAAAGTAGAATTTATAGAAAAAAAAGTTTGGTCAATATTTTATAGTTGTGATGATAGCGAGGATTAGAGACAAGAAATACAAGTCCTAAATGTTTATGCTGTCCTACACCTCCATGCTCCGTCACAGTGCGTGGGATGGGGAAGTCGGGAGAGTGAGAGACTGACTCATCGGGAACTAAGGGTGTCTGAGCCATTAAGGTTCTTAAATATAACAGCCAACAGTGGCTGAAAACTGTCGGTTTGTTAAAAGCGTGAATTCAAGGCAACCGTTCACTAATATATGGAGAACCGGCCTAAAGTACGGCATGTGATGAATACTAGCAGAAGCCCAAAACGGTTAGACACAACACTGAGGCCCTGCCAGACATCTAGTTTAACTTCAGTGTGGAACTGACAGGTATTATCAGGGAATTTGGAATTGGCAATCCTAGAATAGCCTGTGTCGGTAATTGTCTTAGTCACAGGAACTCTTCCAAAGTTCGGTGAACTATCTACCTGATATCACTCTATGTCCAGATCACATCCTTCCAGGCTTTCTCTGTTTCACAAGGTGCTACTCTGTGCTTTCGATACTTCATCAAACCAACATCAGCACTGCTGGAGAAATCTCTGTGTCAAGGACAGTCTGTACATTTTGATTCCATATTTCACTTTCCTGATTTAACAATGGGTACACATGAACATAAACTATTTTAAGTAGAAAAATATTGACTCCTAAGAGAGTTGACTTGCATGGAACACAATGAGGGCTGAGGGAATAAAGACTACTTTTCTGTGCATACACACACATACATGAATGTATATGTATGTATATATATATTAGGACATGTATGTATATAAATACATATATGTGTGTGTGTCTATACTATGTAAGTAGTATATATATTCTATCTTTTAATATATATATATATAATCACATAGAAACATACACCCACTCTACTTAGCCAATTGCACATATGCCATTTATCTTCGCATACATACATCCACACAAACACATATATACACAATTGTATATGCTTTACATGTATATAAATTGTAGTTTAATGTAGCACATTCTGGCCAATGTCTGTAGAGTGATGACTATTAATCAAAAATTTGTCTCCACTGTAGGCAGTTCTTTTTTCAAGTTAAGGGACAGAATCTTAGTCATCTGTGTTTCTCTGGATTCTAACAGCATTTCACAGAGAGTAAATATTAAACAAATGTTAATTAAATTGCTTACTTTTGAGTGAAATATTGAAAGAAACAAAGTTCTTTCTAAGGAGAACTCTAAAGCCTGAGAATCTGTGTGTTAAGCTTGCATTCTAACTGAAATGCCAAGCCAATGTTTGTGTATCTCAGATTGTCTGGCTTCCTGGAATAGGATTTTAGAATCTGAGATCTGAGTGGACAGAGGCCGTGTTAGAGATGTTCATTGGGAACAGTCTGTTGGAACTCTGGAAGGAAACTGTTTTCCGCATGTCTTCTGACCTTGCTGTGAGTCGCAGGTTGAAGGTTGAATAGCCAGAGACCACAGCGCAGCTCCAGGATGTTTTGCCTTTCCAAAGAATCCTAACTGTGAGTGGAAGAGTCCAGGACGATTCTCAAACACCGGGTATTTCCTTTGGGTGCCATCCATGAACTACTTCTGCGGGGGATACCTTCCTCCTAGGAGCAAGGCTGCTGGCTCCCAGGCCTCTTTCTCCGCCATCTGCTCTAGCAGCCTGGAGCTAGGTCACAGGCTTCCTTTGTGTCTTGCTCCTGTGCAGGTGGTCCAGAGGCAATAAGGAAGAGAAAAAGGGGGGAGGGGGAAAATGTTGCATGTGGGGAATTTAAGTGATATCTTCAGGGCTTGGAAAAATGTAATTCAGTTTCAGCCGTTTGCTGGCAGTTCTGAAACTCATCCCCCCCAGTTAGGGGCCGAATGAAGTCATTAGGCCCTAATCAAAAGCAGCTAATCAGGAATCAGTGGGAGCTCTACCAATTATTCTCGGCTGGAACCCAACGAGCTGAAGTACCAAAGGCTGGATGAGGAAAAGTAATGAAATTAAGCATCAGTGCCTTATAATACTATCTAACCTCAAGGAGGCTTGTGATTGCTCAGCCCTTCCTGCCCTATGGGAAACAGTGGCCCAGAGCCACAATTACTGAATGGTCTAGGTAGCAGCTTTGGAGTTTATTCTGTTTCTTGGAATTTGAGATGTTCGTAAAGTCAGAATTTGAAACTGGTTGGTGTGTAAAAGAAAATGCAGTTGAGTTTCTTTAGTGGAATAACATAGTGGATGAGTCTCTGATCCCACACAGCCCCACAGCTGGCAAAAGCTGGCTGCTATGTTGACAATTGCAGATTCCTTTAAGTCTACACACAGCAAAACTTGAACTATTTTTTTTTTTAGTTTAAATTTTCCATACATTTTTCTATAGCATTTAAATAGAAAGATTAAGTGACTGCATTTATTCAAAATAATAGTTCTAAACTGTTTGTAGTTTCAGTTCCTACTCATTCACATTGGATTACAGCTTTGAAAATCTTATAAAGGAGCCTGATGAGCTAAATCTCTAAGCCCAGGTAGGAACAATTAGCACCACAAAGTGATGGAATCGCCATGGTACTCCTGTCCTGCAAATCTATGGCAGAGGTCAGACTAGAGCTGAGGTCATGAAGCTGGATCCATCATTTTCCTGGCATGAGCTCTTTTCTGTCCTCGATAGCTCTTATTCATTCTTAAGTGGTCCTGCTTGGTTTACTAGGATTTCCAAAATCATTGAGTTGTCCAGACTGGGACTAATTAAGAGAATATAGAAGTAGGAGATCACGCGCCTGGGGATAGGGCTGGGAGATTCTGGGATACTGAGGGAGTGTGGAAGTTAGGTGGACAGAGATCTCCCCGCTCTCCCAGAGACCAAGCAGCCTCAGAGAAGTCCACGTGGGCTGCCAGCATGCCAGATGTTTGACACTCTCGATCTCTGCTCACCATATACACAGTGTCTGATCCTCCTAGTCCTGTACCCCAGACTCCGCCTGGGGAAAAGATGAACTTAAAAAAAAGAGAAAATAGGAAAGAAATAAAAAAGGAGAGACTATGCAAGTATTTCCAGAGTCTGTATTGTGGCCAAGAGGATGCTTTGGACAAGAGGCTGGAAACGTTAAAGCAGGAGAGCTATCTGAACAAGGAGGGGTCTCTTGCGTTCTTGGGGGTTCTGGAAGCGATATTCCTCTGAGTACAATCCGGTTTGAGATGAAACAGAGGAAGTGGTGGTGAGAGAATAGATCTCTGGTAAGATCTATGTGCATGTGTGTGTGATATTATACATGGATATTTTTACTCATTTTCTATCTTATTTTGTGCTTAGAATGAGACAGTTTATTAGTTAACAACTACAGACAACAGACATTGGGTCTAAGGTGTGTGTGCGTGTGTGTATGTGTGTGTATAGGTCCATATACATATGTGCATGCTTGAATGTGTGTTTGTGTGGGTGTGTATAGGAGCTTAATCAAGCTCCGCATTCTCTGTGTTTACGAGATTTGTTTGAAGAATCTTTGGGGTTTTGAGGAAGTGTGCTAGTGTATATGTTTTCTCCTTTTCCCGAGTTTGTGGTATATGTATGTGTCGTACATGAACTGAGTGTGGAGGTGTGCATGTGTGTCAGTGCACATGCATCTGGAAGCCAGACAAGGATGTTTCTTTATCAGTCCTCCTTCTCACCTTTATTGCTTTGAGATAGGGAAATTAACTGAATGAGTACCTTGCTTCTTAGAGTAATGGGCAGAGAAGCAAGTTCTCCAAAACTGCTTGTTACAAGCATACACAGCTCTTCCCAGATATACATGGGTGCTGAGAATTTGAACTCAGGTCCTCTTGCTTGCAGAGAAAATGCTCTTCCACACTGAGCAATTGTCCAGCACCTCCTTTTTCATTTGTGAGTAACTTTTTGATATTTTTATTTTGCATTTTGGCAGTCTGAAAGTATATTTATGTGAATGGATTTGTGTTGTCAGTCTGGCATTGATGATTTAAGCAAGTATTAGAAAATAAGCATTTCAAGCATAAACTAAGGCAATCTTTTCTTCTGGGAAGTGTTTTCTTTTGCAAAGAATTATTGAATAAGTTTACTACATTTCTAAGGAGGAAGAATTCTGTGTATATGTTTATCTACATGCCAATGGATGGTATTAGTTATAGAGTTTATGTTCCGAAGGGCAAACAGGGGTAGACATTGGAAGTAGAAGAAGAAAGGGAACAGGACAGGAGTCTTCCACAGAGGGCCTCTGAAAGACTCTGCCCAGCAGATTAGTGAAGCAGATGCTGAGAACCATAACCAAACTTTGGGCAGAGTACAGAGAATCTTAAGGAGGAAGTAGAAAGATAGAAATATCTGGAGTGCACAAGAGCTCCATTAGGAGACCCAACAGAGCCAACAAATCTGGGCCCAGGGAGGCCTGCAGAAATTGATGAATCAACCAAGTACTATGCACGGAGAGGACTTAGACACCCTGTTCAAACGTAGGCCATGGACAGCTCAGTTTCCATATGGGCACCCTAGTAAGGGGAACAGAGGCAGTGACTAGCATGAGTTCTGTTGCCTGCTCTTTGATCACCTCTCTTAGGCAAGGTAGCCCTACTAACTAGGTCACAGAGATAGAGAATCCAGAGAGTCCTGATGAGACCTGATAGGCTAGGGTCAGATAATAGGAGAGGAGGACCTCCCATATCAGTGGACTAGGGGAGGGACATAGGGGAAGAGGGAAGGAGGGTGATATAGGAGGAGATGAGGGAGGAGGTTATAGCCAGGATACAAAGTTTATAAATTGTAATTAATAATAATAATAATAATAATAATAATAATAGTGAAAAAATGAAAGAATTAAAGGGAGTGTGTAGTACATTTGCAAAATGAAACATAATAGGGAGGTGTTTAAGGGTGTCAGTGAAAGTGTATATAAATTTATCTTTTATTTGCCAGATGTAATTTTCCTCTTCTAGGCCTTCTGCCTCTGCCTGTAAACTTAGGCCCAGTCCTAGAAGCTTCTAGCCTCTATGTAGTCTAATGTAGGCCTATAATATTTTCAATCTCTGATGTCTACTGCTGAATAAGCTCTCTCTGTTTTTCCTGAACTTTGGCTGGCTGGTTAAAATCAGTTGTTTTGGCCCAAAAGCCTCTTCAAGCTGAGTGATTCAAACTGGCCTCTCTCAGCTTCTAACTGAACTGCTCTCTTAGCCTCAAACCAACTCTAGCAATCTATTCTTATCTTCTGGCTCCTTCTCATTCTTTGTTTCATCTGTTTTCACCTTTGTCTAACTTACTGTCTCTTCAACCTGTCTCTCTTAAACTGTGCCTATAAAACTGACTCCTCTCTCTCTCACTCTGTTGTGCTACTCTCTCAAGTTTGTCTTTCATCTCTCTTCTGAGAGTTGGCAAATCATATTTTGTCAAATCTCTCTCCTATTTGTCACTTTTTCTGCCTCTCAATCAGATGCCATTTTCAAATACCAATGCTTCCTTCTACCAACTAACTTTACCTTCATTATTTGGGACCAAAGGTATATACTAACGGCATGTCTGTATGCCAGCAAGATCACACAGACCTAGAAAGTCTTTGGATGTGATCACAGCAGCCATATTGATGGATTAAAATTCTTCTACAAGTGTTTCTATGAAAGAGATTTAGTGTATATTTAATTTTGTGTAATGTTAATGGTATCAGGAATTCACATGAAATAATGAAGGACAAAAAGAGACAATATTTAGCCCTTTCTTAGTTTGTAGGATCATAAAACATACTTAAGAGAATTAAGAAGTGAAAATAGGTTAACTGCAAAGCACTGTAATTTTTTTTTCTTTAACTGGATCACTGAACAGAGAAAGAAAAAAAAGTTACACATATCTTGTTGTGACAAAAATACCCACATAAGTGAAAAAAAAATGAATGAAAATGAGAAGTAGTAAGGACAGCAATGTGAACTGTATTCTGTTAGAAATTCCTTTTCATGTACAGCACCTGCTTTACTGTAGTATTGTCTTTAGTATTTCACTCCATGTCCCTGTGCCCCATGAATAACTATGAATTATCATGGTCAAAGCAGCAAAGAGCTTTCATCCTCTGCCCTCCCCAGTTTAGAAAAAAAATAATTTAGTGTGACTTCCCTCTTGTAAGTTACAAAAAAAAATGACAGGAGGAAGTCAGAGCCATATTTCAGGTGAGTCAGAAAAGAAGTCCTAGGGTGCTCTTAGCTTTCTCATCACCTTTTTAAAATGTAGCCCCTGATACCCTGATTTATACATGTGCCGCCCAGGGTACGAAGCACGCTTGCTTGGTTCTCTGTGGCTTTGCAGAGTACAGTGGAAAGTTGAGAATACGGGCGTTCCTGCTTGTCAACTCCAGTGAAAGTTTCTCAGTAGATTACCCTGTCACCCTTTCCTGCATTATTTCCAGGACTATTGCAGTGAAGTGTACTTAGAACCTACTGTCACTTCTAAGTGCCATGGTGGCACTAGCAGAACCACTAGTAATATTTTATAAAGATAGATTCAAAAATTTGGAACCTTGCTATTGAAAAGCTGGGTCTAACCACCTCCTTCTGAATCTGCACTGAACATTGTGACTTATTTGACCAAAAGACTTTGTCAGAAGTTACTGTCTGCAAAGCACTATCTCAAAGGAAGCCTGTGCTTTCCATACAGGGCTCTTTGTCCTCTGGAAAACAAGTGTCCACACCAAAAGGGAAGGTTGCACTAGTTGATGAGGAAAGCACTCTGTTCAGTTGCTGGACCTTGGGCATCTGACTGACAGAGAGCATCATTTCCTAATAGTAGTGATATCTGAGTTTGTGTAAGAGGTGAGAGAAGAAGTCATCTTGGAATTGAATGCTTGAGTTAATACTTCACAGGTCAGAACACCCCACCATCTCTTTTTGTATCTGAAATACAGTACTTGCTAGTTGTTCTATTCCTGTAGCCGTTTACTTCATGTCAACAGCCAATGAAATAGTAAGAAATACCTACTAAATACTGAGCCATAATTACTACTCAGAGTGGGGCCATTTACTTGCATATTTACTTACTGATCTATATTTATGTATTTGTCTCTCTGTAAGTTTCAGTAACCTGAGAGACATTGGCTTTTATTGATTCCATTGCAAACGTGAAGAAACTAAGTTAGACAATGGAGATCACATGGCTGAGATCACAGTTACTGGTAGAGATTTCTGAAGATTATGACTGTTTCTTACCTCTCCCCCTTCTGCAAAGCCCTGTGCTTATCGATGATTAGGCACAGGCCCCTTCCCATGCACCTCGGTTTTATTTCGTATCTTTAATGGAATATGTCTACATCTGTAACCATTTCATATTGAATCAATGTAGAAATCAGCCAGAAAGTACCATTGTGCCTATTTTGGTAACTATTTTGAAGTTATTAGAAATAGCTACCAAAAAAAAGCAAATGTTCTGCCTCTCTGAAACTCAGTTTTTTTCCTTCATAGAATTAGTTTAAAGGATTTCCTAAGTGATGTGGTGTAAAAATGCCCTGGGGTGACAAAGCTGAAATGCATATTGTGACAAAAGGTCCAGAGACACAGCTCACAGTAGCCAATATCACAGCTGTTGTGCAGGACTGAAAAATGGCTTCCATTGTTTATCATCTTGTGCTGTCAACGTCTCTGGTTATTCAGTCACCTAAGACTTCAGTTCAAACCTCCATAGGACAGAAGACAAGGAGCCATAACGTTAATGAGGTTCTGGTCAAGTAGAAGGGAGCATAAAATCTATGAGCCTCACAATGACCACTTAATCCTTTTGCGAATGGCATGCCAATGAGATTTTCATGGCTATGAGGTGAGCCTAAAGAATAAGGAAATATTATTGAACAAAGAAAAACTACATATTTTATGCAAGAATGGACAAAGAGGAATAGTGGTTTGAGAGCAGAATGCTCCAAGTACACCAAGAAGGTGGGCCAGAGTCAAAAAACGAGCATTTTGATAGAATTTTGAACTTAAGTTTGAGATGGTATCCCAAGGTCAGTAGGTTGATTTGAAAGGGTTCTTGCAAATGATCCATATTTTAGAGTATTAGGAAATATGAAGATTGGAGGTAGAGAGAGAGAATAATTTTCACTATTCTAGAATAAAGCTATGATGGTATGATGCAAAGGCATTGCCTTGAGCACTAAAGTAGTGTCAAAGAGTTAGGAGGAAGCAAACCTAGTGACAGACTGGCTGAGATAAGTACAAGTTGGGGAAGTAGGAATTTGTATCCTTGCTGACTTCAGCGACAGGTCATAATGGTAATTTGCATTAAGAAGCAGGAGAAGGCAGAGGAAGATTTTTTTTTCCTGCCTTGGGAAGAAAGACAACTGAGTCTCACAGGAAGGACAGTGGACATCCTTGGAGAGGATAATGGGTCTGATCAAAGTGCAGAGACAACAGGATTTGTGACAGTAGGTATCAGCTGTATATCCACATGAGCATTGAGCCACGCAGGCCATTGCAGGCACATCACAGTCTGTGACTGAGACTGAACTCTAATGGCAGTGAACCCTATCCAGCATAATTAGGCTGGTTTTTAACATAAAGCACTGCCAGAGTGAAGCTGTCAGAAGAGCAGGGGCGGGGGAGGTACTCTGTAAGACTCCGAAAAGCGAACATTGAAACTTTTTTTTTTTTTTTTTTTTTTTTGGTGGCTTGAAATGAGTCATTTGTCAGCAATGCCAAGGTGCTGTCAACTCCTCAAGAGAGATGATGGGACACCCTGGGAGGAGGGTTGGTGAAGGTGTCAACTTCCAGTCACCAGGGGCCATGTGTGGGGTAAAAAGTGTCAGTCACATCACATGCCTGTCCTGACCTGGGTTAGAGGGAAACCAGGGTCAAAGCACTGTGTTAGTTTAGCCTTGTAACTAAGGAACCCTGTTACCTGCTTCTGTCAGGAGAGAACTGACAAGCTCAACATTCTCACAAAGAGTTCAGCGCTTTAATTTCTCAAGGGATTCTCAGTTTTAAAGAGCAGTAGGAGGGCAGTGCTGAGGGAAAAGCAACGCAGAGGTAAGAGTGGCTTGGTGATGTAGGAAGAGGTGTTTCTGAGCAGACATCCCTAAGGTCACCGAGAAAGACCACGGCGGTCAGTATCTCTTCAGTACCCACTGGGTAAGTCTAGCAGCTGTCTTTGAGTCCAGAGAGCTTGGAAGTAATTCCAGAAAATGTTGAGCTGCCACAGACAGGAGGCCTCTGCTATTTGAGCCACTGTTTTACCTTCTGTTGGAATATTTTGAATGCTTGCCTGGGCCCTGGCAGTGGACTCCTCTTTGGGCTCTTTCTGTTTCCATTGCCTCTCCTACAGTGCTCAAGGTACCCACTGGTACCATTTTTAAGTGAAACTTCCCTGTTCATCATAATTTCTCAGGCTGCATTTGGTTTCTATCAAGAGAGTCAGTCACAAGCCACCAACAGAACAGCCATGCAACTATTGTACCAGAGGACATATTTTGCTGAGTGGATCATTATTGTACTTAGGATTCCGACCTGGGTAAGTGTAGATGAGTTTCCACCCACAGCATCTTGCATAGCACCTCCTGACACTATGAAGGCTAGCCAGTCGGTAGAAGTCCCACTCAGCGCTACCTTCATCTCCCTGCAGCCAGAGTGTTTGGTGTCTTCATCAAGAGTCACATCAAGTGGAAGAGTGTTCCTGTGCCCTCTGCTCTGTTGGCACACTTGTTCCTCTTAGTGTCTCTAACGCAGTGAGATTGGTCGGTGTCATTCTTTTCAACCAATGCCTGTTCATTCATCCTTTAGCCCAGGAAAATGGCGCTTCTTTAGAGAGGTGATCCCTGACCCTTACTTAACTGAAACCCCTGACATAGACATTTTGTTTATGTACTACAACATTGTGTGTTTTGTAATTCTTTCAGAAAATTTTTGTTACATTGTAGAGATTACCAACTCTATTGTTTTTAACCACATTCAGCCAAAACTCATATCTTTGGTTCATTCAAACCGTTGTATTTGCAGTCTCCAAAGAATGCCTAATATACATAGTACACAAATATTTGTTGAGTGAATAAGTATATGCTCATATGAATCAGCAAATCAATGCTAATAATTTCCTCAGCTACTTTGGAAATCAGAAAAGGCTGAGACTTCATGCACCAACTGACAGGTGTAAAGGAAAACCAAGTACAGCCACCAAGAACAATCCACAGGTCTTTAACACTGCCTCTCTGTCATGTGTGCCTCAGGTAGCTCTGAGAGGTGGAAGTTACAGAATACCCTGCGTTAGACCACAGGTTCTCAACATCTCCAAAATAGCTGGCTGAAATACAGAGCAGCAAAGCCCCCAGCTCCAGTGCCTCTAATTTAGAAGGTTCACAGTGGGTTTTGAGAATTTACGTATCTTGGAGGATGGCTAGATGGCCCAGCAGGTAAAGTGCTTGGACTTTGGGTCTCGAACAGCCACAGAAACTTGTGGACTTCTGTCATGCCTTCTCTGCAGCACTGGAGTGGAAGAGGGGGTAGCCCCAAGGAATGTGCTGGTGAGCCAGTCTAGCCAAATGGCGAGTTCCCTGTTTACTTAGAGATCCTTTCTCAAAAAGTAAGATGTGTGACATAATATTTAAACTAGATAACTTTTATATGCTACCCATTGTCCCAAAGGAGCATTACCTTTATTTATTCCTTTGGTTTTTTTGTCTTAACTCCGAGAATACTTGACGAGGTCCGTCATATTAGAGCAATAATGACTAATATATCATACAAAAATTTTTGTTGTATTAATAACATCGCATTCAAACTTGATGTTCAGAGAACAATGATAAGTAATAGTGATCAGTCTTTATAGCCTATCTTCTGATTGTAATATGCCTTCACACATTTCTTCTATTTATTATTATTATTTACAGTTTATTAATTTTGCATCCCAGTTGTAACACCCTCCTTCATCTCCTCCTGGTCTCACCCTCCTTCCCACTTTCTCCCCTATCATTCTTCCCTAGTCCACTGATAGGGGAAGCCCACCTCCCATACTGTCTGACCCTAGCCTATCAGGTTCTATCAGGACTGCCTGGATCCTCTTCTTCTGTGAGCTGGCTAGGTCACCTCACCAGGGAGAAGTGATCAAGGAGTAGGCAACAAAGTTCATGTCAGAGACTGTCTCTTCTCTTACTAGGGAACCCACATTGAGATTGAGCAGTCTATGGTCTACATCTGAGCAGGGCGTCTAAGTCCTCTCTCTGTATGGTCTTTGGTTGATGCATCAGTCTCTGCAGTCCCCCCTGCGCCCTGCTGTTTTTGGCTTTGTTGGTCTCCATATGTGGCCCCTGTGCCCTCCGGGTCCTTTTATAACTCCCCTTCTTCCTGTGCTCTGTCCAAAGCTTGGCTGTGAGTCTCTGCATCTGCTTTGAGCCCCTGCTGGTTGGAGTCTTTCAGGGAACATTTGTTGTAGGCTTCAGTTCTGTTCCCTCTCTTCTACCACTTCTGGTGTCTATTCTGTTTTCCCTTCTGAATGAGAATTAAGCATCTTCTCTAGGATCCTCCTTATCATTTAGCTTCTTTAGGTCTGTAGATTTTAGAATGTTTATCCTATATAATATTGGTTAATATCCACTTATAAATGAGTATATACTATGCATGTCTCTCTGCTTCTGGGATACCTCACTCAGGTTGATCTTTTCTAGTTCCACCCATTTGCCTGCAAATTTCATTATTTCTTTCCTTGTTTTTAATAGCTAACTAGTATTTCATTGTGGAAATGTACCACAGACTGTTAATATGTGTCATTTGACAAGTCTCTGGGATATTCTGTGACATGATAGCCTAAAAGAAATTATTTTTTCATACTTGAGAAATAACCACATGCATGCGATTACAGAGTGTGCTGATTTTAATTATTTCTTATCTATTGTAGTGGTTGTTTTAATTTTAACTTAGTATTTGTGTGTGTGTGAATGTGTGTATACACCACATGTGTGCTTGGTGCCTGTGGAGGTCAGAAGAAGGTGTCAGATCGCCTAAGGCTTCCGTTACAGATAATGATAAGCCACCGTGTGGGTGATGGAAATGTAGCAGGGTCCCCTGCAAGAGCTACATGTAATCATGACTCCTGAATCAACTCTCCAGCCCCTATAACGGTTAGTGTAGATTGTCAATTTGATTGGATCTTGAATTAACCAAAAGGCATGCATCTGGGTGGGTTGGTAAAGTATGTCTAGGAAGCATTACCTGAGGAATGGAGGTCTTCCTTTAGAGAGAGTGGGTCCACTCATGAGGAGCCGCTCATACGTGAAGAGGTCATAGAAGAAGAATCAGTGTTGCTTGCGTGTCTGCCTCCCTGTGTTACTGCTGCCGCCCTCTTTCCCTGTCACCAGAGCTCAGCTGCTGCAACATTTGCCTATGTGGACTTTGCACAAGCACCTCTCAAGGACTCCTCACAAAATTTAATGCCATATTGACACGTCAGAGGCATCCAGCCTTGTAGACTGAGAAATTACTGGGTTTGCAGCCTCTCCATAATTTTTCATATATTGTCATTCTATCAGTTCTGTTCCTCTTAGGTCCCACAATTATTGTCACATATAGTCTACAAAGATCTCTTTGTTAAAAAGAGATTTTGAGACAATGAATAGACTAGCTACTGATATGTGTAAAAATCAATGCATTTGTATACATACTTTATATATATATATATATAATGTATGTATATATACAAACCTAGGTATAGATTTGGAAAAGATGTGTGTATTATGTGTAGTTACATATGTATATATACAAACAGAGGTCTACATATTGCAAAGATATATGTGTGAATATATGATATATATATTTATATATGGAGGCATAGGTGAAGATGTAGTAAAATGTGTGTGTATATGTATGTATTTTCATACATATACACATATATATTCCAAGTTTTCATACTGCTTTGTGTCTATGTGAATTAAATTATGTTCTCTTCTATAAAGTAGAATATATTACAAAAACCATATCTTCATACATATATTAAAAATATATGTTATATATATATAATTAGATGTTGGCATATGTCTCCTCATTAAGTAATCTTTTAGTAAAATTTCAAAGGAATGACTGATAAAAAATTGAACTGAAAACTACTGGGAACTTGAGTGATTTTTTTTTTTCTTTCATGGTGAAGACATCCCAAGCCCTGAGCAATTTGCTAGGTTGATTTAATTTGGAGTCACTCCCATACTTTCCTCAATATCTACCTAAATCTCTAGGTGAGCCCTGTTAGAAATTGATGATGTGTTCTACCCACTGTCACATATACACAGAGTTTAATTTCACTGTGAAGCTCTCATTGATAGCCTGCATTGTACTTTAGGAACATCCAATGTATTCTTTTCTCTTGATCTGTACAATTGCTTCTGCCAGACAGAAGTGAGGAGGACTAATGCTCAGAGCACATGCCATGCCAGACATCCAACCCTAGGCTACAGACATCATTATTATTTGGAGGAAGATTAAGCAAAAGACAGAAAAATAGGAGAAAGAAAATATGTGGAAGCAGTCATATGCTGAAGTTATTATCTTGGAAATGGCAGAGAATGGATTATAGTCTGAGCCTGTCACTTGCAACCATAAGGTTTGTTTGAGTGAGGTCAGCACCCAGTGTTGAGGCCCTTGCAGTGATTGAATATCTGCATGAAAATTACACAGCTCTGAAACACAAGGAATCAGAAATAGTTTTTGGATTATGTGTATTTGCCTAACTCCAGGGAACTGTCTCTTTCTCTAATACATTTCAGAATAAGAAGTGTATACTTTCATAACACTGCTTTGAGAGACCTTTCACCATATCCTATCTCCTCCATGTGTCTGCTCTGATTTTACTCCTGAATATAACTTCCTTAGTTTGGTTACCTCAGAATCTGGTGTTATTTGTCTAGAGTTTAACCATCTGAAGCTTCAGTTACAACTGTTTTTTTGTCCAGGCATGTCCGGCTTGACAGAATTAGCGGAGAAGATGTGAGACGCTGGAGTTTTAGATAAATCAATGACATTAGATTGCTAAATCTGGAATTTGCTTCTCAAGAAAAAAGAGGGAAGAAAGAAGGAAGCAAAAAAGGAGAGAGAAGAAAAGGAGAGAAAATAAGCTTAATTTTTGTTATTCAATTCTTTACTTTGTACTTTCTCACTGTCAATAATATAATCGTAAAAATAACAAATAGTATAATTAATGTAATATTATATATACTTATAGTATATGGTGTTATATAACAAAACAAAGCAATAAAGAAGTATATTTGAAAAATCTAAATCTTTGAAACTTATATAAGTCAGTATCTTTAGTATTAATGTTAAGACAACAACAAAAACAGTAGCTAAAATGCATGAACTTTGAAACCAACCAACCAAACAAAAACTGCCTTTGAAACTGCTTTTAGAAAGCTGGTTACCCTGATCACACACAGCTTTCTGTTTTGTTTATTTCTGAATTCTTAGTAAATTCTAATATAGTTGTACAGTTTATTGTGTTAGAATCAGTGTATCTTTTTAATAACCGTCAGCTATTTTTAATAGGTTTTTCTAGGCAGCAAAGATTAAAAGCAAAGTTACCAGTGGGAATAGTGAAAAGCCAGTTTAAAACTATTCAAAAAAGTGACATTATTCAAGAGTTCATAAAAGCTACTTAGCTATATCCAATAGCTTGCCAAGAATACATAAATCATTCTTATTTATATTCAGATCTTCATATCTCTATAAATGTGCATGGACTAAGATGAAATTTATAAATGAACATAGCATAAATAACAATGTATGGGATTTAAAAAATGTTTATAACATTAGAAAATTGGACTAGATAATAAAAAGAACGAATATGACAAGTTGGACCAGTATTACCTAAGTTCTTGTCCATTGCAGACATTACTAGTGGATTTCAGCCTTTTTTTTTTTTTTTTTTTTTTTTACTAAGATAGTAAGTAGGCTCAAGATTTTTCTCTTTGTTCTTAGCAACTGAATCTGTCAGTCTGAGCTTTGGCACTGCAGGCTCTCCTAAATGTAAGTATTTAAATTTTAATATTCTTAAGTATATAAATAAAATGAACTTTTCTAAAGCTCATTAAAAAAAAAGAGAAAAAGAAGAAAATGAAAGAAAAAAGGAAAAAGAAAGAAAGAAAAAAAAACCTCCCATACAATAGTTTTCTATTCTTTGGAAGACACTTAAAATTTCACATGTAGGTTGGTATTTTTTTCAATCAGCTGTCTGTCTTCTTAACTCCCCATTCTGGGAATGGAACCGGCGCCTCTCTGTAGGAGATGCCAAGTAAATGAAGCCTGCCCAGCAGGAAGCTCTGTTTGGCAATTCTAACAAGGCTTGAAGAATTGGTTTTCTCATTAAAAACAAAGGAAGCTGCCTATCTGGTGCATTTACAATTTCTGGGTGCCAATTTGATGGGCTGTTCTACTTGAACAAAATATTGAAGCATAAGGAATACAAATGAAAATCAAATACTTGGTAATGATGGCTTTAAACATTCACCTTGACTACAGGAGATAAAAATTCCATTTCCTTGAAATTCACTGCCTGGGTTGGTAGGCTTTATTTGCAGAGGTCCTAAGGCTTTGTTTCCTAGATGGACTTAGCACTCACAGCTCCTACCAGGTGTTCTCGTCCTTCATGTCTCATTTCTCTTCAATCATGCTAATAACAAACTTCTGCATGTGTCAGTGCCTTCCTCGAATTAACTCAGTTAAGCTCCACCAACTACCTAGAGAAGGTAGCACTGATAATAAATAACTTTGAACAAATACAGAACCTGAGACAAAGAGAGGTTAGGTTGTCTACTCAAACCCACCCTGTAGCTAAGTGGCTCAGTGTGCACTTTAATACTTCTTTCCAGGATCCAAGCTTGTAGCCAGTGCATTCTCTCTCCTACTCTGTGGCCCGCTTCTCTTTCTGGTTCGTCCTTCTCTCCCACTTCGCCTCATCCACCTTTCTCTCTCTAGCCCCATCTCTGTGACTTTTGCCTCTCTGCTTTGCTGTACCACCTCACGGTATTCTTAGGATTGCCTTTCAGTTCTAAATAGAACTCTGCTCCTTGAGTAGAGGGTCTTTTTTTGTTTTGTTTTTTGTTTTGGCTTTTTTTGAAATTGTTTATTTATTTATTTTTGTGCAAGGTAACTCATAATTTATTTTACTCTGTTCTAGTATTTAACATTTTGGCAATAAATTATTCTTATGTTCATGTCTGCCACACAAACCCCAGACCCCTCTGCTGAAATTAAGTTCACACCTTTACTTTACTGTTTCGGCTTACCTCTCTGTGTATGTGTATTTATGTGCTTGTGTATGTTACACACAGATAACACATACACATACATTGGCCATGTACATGTCCACTACTAGCTCACAGTTTGGGGGTTTGAGGGTTGTCGAATTTTGTTTCTCAATTATAAACAATGTTTCCAATTCTACCATCATCCCCTAGAGAGGACCAATAAAATCTGACTCATGAAGAGAGAGAAGGGAAAAAAATCCAGGAGGCAAAAGTAATATGGGGAGAAAATGAAAGAGATTTAGTGCAGCTATCAGCAGACCGTTGTGCTGTCTTTAAGAGTCTGTTGAAACAACATAATAAAAGGTAATAAAGATTGGATTTATAGCGTACCTGGTGGAAATGGCTTCCTGTTTGTATCCTGCCCATTTGCAGCCTATCGCTGTCTTGGGACTGGGGTCTTTTCTTTCAGAGTCCCACTGCCCCATGCCCCTTCCTTGGACTTAGAAGACATCAGTGGATATCCAGATAAGATTGGCAGGTCATCATCTTTGGCTCCTTCTCTTTCCTTCTTTGTTCTGTGATTTAATGACCCAGTGTTTCTTTGAGGAGTTACAATTGGAACAGAGAGCCCACACTCCCTACGAGAAGAAAGGGCAGAAACTGAATCCTGAACATAGTCATGCCAGCTCTGAGAGGGCTTGGTGTTTCACCTTTATGTTCAAATAAATCTCTGTAACATTTCTTAATCAGTACCCATTAAGCTTTTAAGATACAGATGGCAACCGTGTCCCAGGAGAGAGGCTAAGTCAAGTATCAGGAAGACAAAGGGACAATGTTTTTTCACAGAAGTTCTGACCACACTTTTAAAGGAGGCTACGACAGAATTCAGTCTCCTGAATGTATAGGGCCAGCCCTCAGTCTAGTGTAGCTATTTTCCTGAATAAAACAACAAATTAATACACTAGAGGATAAAAAAGAAAGAGAAAATTGAAAGTCTAAGTTCATGATCTAATTACCATCAGTGAGAGACATGTAACCTTTTAGTCTCTTTGGACTTCAGTTTCCAGTTGTAGAAGAGGGGACAAAATAAAGAAACCACTTACAAGACCAATTCAGTACTAGATGGAAGGTTGGTTTTTGTGGGTGAATAAGAAAGAAGAAAATATCCGCAGCCATCTGAAAAAGTCCAGAGCTGAGAGAAAGAGAAACAGACAGGACTTGTGCAGGTCTAGCTGCAAGAGAGGTAGGAGAGCACAAGAAGGTATGAGGCGGGCATAACAGGGGAGAGCAGTGGAGACAGTAAGGCAGCAAGAGATAGATAATACGGTATACCAAGTGTAGGAAGATAAGAAGAGAGCTAGAGAAAGAAGAGTAAGATTTATAAGAAGTTTATGAGAAGAATGAGAAGTCGTGGGAATAGAAGCCTATGAGGGGGGAGGGGCTTTAGAGTACAGGAAGAGGAGAGAAGGACTACAGTAGTAGCATGAACTTTGAAGTGTATAACAAGTACTTGTGAGTAGGGACTGAGGGGGCCTGGAGGACAGCACGGACTTTGATACGCTGGTAGATGCCACAAGTATACGACAATTAGAAAGAAATAAAACCTTCTGCCAGCGGTAAGGCCTCTTCCCTTGGGAAACTCATTTCATAAGTTCATCCTCAGATCATTTGAATACATGGACTACCTCTGAGGCCTAACATTCCAGTCTTCATTTATGGTAAAGGCAATGTAATCTCTGACTACTGTATAGATAAAATTGCTGGGTCCAGAAAGGCTGGAAGGCTAAGGAGGCTAGCATGACAGGGAGGGGTAAGGAAATAAAAAAATGGCAGAGGTTGGAGCAATTTTATCAGGAGCATCTGGTTTGCTGACAGCCTGAAGAGGGAAGAAACAGTAACATTATTGTAAGAAGGACAGAGAGCAGTGGACTGAGGAGACAGAGAAGCTAAGGGTTCAAGGGAGACCAGAGATAGCTTTGCTGTTGGTTCTTGGAGGCTACAGTTTGTAAGCCAGTTCTTTCTCAGTTGGCTGCACAAATTTGGACCTGATGTATGCAAAGGGGCACAGTAAAGAAACTGCCAGCATGACCGCTATGGTTAGCAGGAAGGTTTTTCTTGTAAATAGGGATAGAAAATACTCAGGGTTATCTGGAAGAGTCCAGAACAGGGACCAAGAGAAGCAGACTGGTCATGGCCGAGACTCTCAGTGACAGGAGAGGGAGAGCATGAGAGAACATGGCAAGGGAAAAGAGTGGAGCTACAGAGATAGCAAGTGATAGAGAATAGAGCACAATGAGAGTATGCAAGAAGGGCAAGTCATGTGGATTATAAGGAGGATAAGTCGCTGGGGAGAGAGCAGGGTTAAGAGTCTAGTGTGGACTTTGAAATGTAAAACATGTGTTGAGGGATCCTGAAGGCCAACATGGGCTTTGATATGCTGATAACTGCCATAGGTATATTTCAATTGAGAGCCTTATGTTCTTTTTTCTTTCTTTCTTTTCTTTTTTCTTTTTTTGCTAGAGGAAAGGGAAATGACTCTTCCTGGGGGGATAGAAACACCCATTTAAGAAGTTCCTGAGAAATGGAAATGCTAGCTTTTATTGAACTGACAGAAATTTTTCTATAATCCCACTTAAGCTTGTTAGACCTTACACCTCTACACACTGACACTTTACCTATCGGTTCTTTTCTGTCTCTGCTATTCTATACCTTGTTAAGAAAGATGGCAGGGTACCAGTATGCTTTCTGGATCTAGGTTTTTGGATAGTAGGTCCATGACTTTGCATCTTTCTCTTAGAAAATACCTCTCATATCCATTTTACTATATATATTTTCTTACAACTTATTTCTAGACTTGATCTAGCCAATTAGCTCTAGAGCAGTTATAGCAAGGCTCAAAAGTTTTGTTAGCAAAAATTTATAGTGATCACTCACTTCTTCTTTTGCCTCTGCAGAATGGTTGAAGCCAAAAAGGAAATTAGGATTTGCGGATGGGAAAGTAGAATTGTGGTCACAGGGATTTAAAAGTGAAGAGAGATATCAGTCTCTGCCGGTCCCCCAGAGCTCAGGGTTTTTATTTGTTTGTTTTTGTTTTTGTTTCTTGGTTTTTTTTTTTTTTTTTTTTTTTGGCTTTGTTGGCTTCCTTTTAGAGCTCCTGTTCCCTCTTTCTTTTTCTTTCTTTCTTTCTTTCTTTCTTTCTTTCTTTCTTTCTTTCTTTCTTTCTTTCTCTTTCTTCTTAAACTTGTTTATTAATGTAAATATGAGACTGACACCCCAGCCAAGGAAATGCATGGAGAGGACCTAAAAACCGGCTCACTTATAGCCCATAGACTCAGTCTTCATGTGGGTTCCCTAACAAAGGGAGCAGGGGCTTTCTCTGGCATGAACTCAGTGACAGGGTTTCTGGGGGGGGGGACCCTTGCCAGTCCTGATGAGACCGATAGGCTGGGGTCAAGTGGAAGGGGAGGAGGTAGTGGACTAGGGGAGAGACATAGAGGTAGAAGAAGGAGGCAGGGTGGGATTGAGAGGATGGGAGTGGGACACCGCCTGGACACAAACTGAATAAATTGCAATAAATAATAATAATAATAATAATAATAATAATAATAAACTTTAAAAAGACTTGAAAAAAAGAGTGAAGAGAGAGCATGCCAGGAGCAAATAGATGAGGTATTGACGAGAGACTCCATTATCAGAATATGAACCATGACAGTAGACTGACTTAAAGCCTGAGGTCAAGATAGCGGTCTCCGTAGAACCCTACTAATGTCATCAGCATGGAGGAACATCCCAACTAAGGATCTGAAAACTGTTAGAACAAATCAGTCTGAAGAGCTTGAAATAAGGGCTTGGATCTCAGGAGTGGTAAATATCAAGCCTTTCTAAGGACATGGAACCTTTTTCTCTACTGGCTAGAAATCCTTACATGGGAAGTCAGGGCAATGCAAGAATGGAGGGATTTCTGGGCATGAAGTTACTGTGGGGTTTTGAGATGTTTGTTGTAGGGATCATTTCCTTTCCTCTTTTATTTTCCAGCTTCTCCATTTTCAACATCCTTTTTCTCCCCTCCTGTTTCTTTTTTTAATGAAATTTTTACTTTTTATATTAACTACATTTTTTTTTTTACTTTGTATCCCAGCTGTAGCCCCCTCCCTCATTCCCTCCCAGTCCCACACTCCCTCTCTCATCTCCTCCCTCTCCCTCTTTAAGTCCACTGATGGAGATGTCCTCCTCCCCTTCCATCTGACCCTAGCTTATCAGGTCTCATCAGGACTGGCTGTAATGTCCTTCTCTGTGGCCTGGTAAAGCTGCTCCTCCCTTGGGGGGTGGGGAGGAGGTCAAAGAGTCAGCCACTGAATTCATGTCAGAGACAGTCCCTGTTCCACTTACTAGGGTATCCACTTGGATAGTGAGCTGCCGTGGGCTTCATCTGAGAAGGCATTTTAGGTTATATCCATACATGGTCCTTGGTTCGAGAAACAGTCTCGTAGAGGGCCCCTGTGCCCAGATATATTTGGTCCTTGTGGAGATCCTGTCCGCTCCAGGTCATACTAACTCCACCTTCTTTCATAAGATTCCCTGCACTCTGCCCAAAGTTTGTTTATGAGTCTCAGCATCTGCTTTGATACACTGCTAGATAGAGTCTTTCAGAGGCCCTCTGTGGTAGGCTCCTGTCCTGTTACTTGTTTTCCCCTACTTCCCATGTCCATCCTATTTGTATTTCTAAGTGTCCCCTCCTGTTTCTTTTTCTTACCTTTTTCTCTTACCTTTATCTCCAGGCCTCCTTTGATTTTCTCTTCCTTCCTTACTCTTATGTTTTTCTTCTCTGTTACACGCTCTCCCTCAACTTTCCTCTGCCTTCTTCCCCTTTTCATTTTTCTTATGGACATTTTCCATACCCCCTTTTCCTGTCTTTCTTTTTTTTCTCCGTTTTGATTCATTTTAAAATGTGTCTTTTGCTCTCTCTCTCTTTGCTACTTTTTCACCTTCCTATTTGTATTCTCTTTCTTTTTTGTTATATACACAGACATGCAGACACATATTCAGACTCAAAAAAAGACACACCTACTGGCATACACAGACAAACACAAAGACATGTATAAACACACACACGCATGCACACACATCTTTTTCCCCTTCTAATAGTGCTTAACAGCAACCTCAGGCTTCCTGGAGAGATGACTGAAAATTATGAAATAACATGGGATTTCGTTATCTAAGTACCATCTTGATGAATCTCTATGTTCCCACCTAAGCTAAAATTTAGAAAGCTAAACATTAGTTCAAGGTTAGAGGATGTTTAGTTAGGTTTCTATTGCTGTGATAAAATACCATGATGAAAACCAACTTGTGAAGGAAAGGGCTATGTGTTCCTTCCATACATCAGGCTTACCTTTAGAGGGATGGCATTAACCGTCATGGGCTGGGGCCTCTCACGGTAATCATCAGCCAAGAAAATGCTCTACAGCCATGCCTCCAGGTAATCTGGTAGAGGTATGTTCTTAATTATCTTTGTCTTTCCAGATAGTTCTAACTTTGTCAAGTTGACACAAAACCAACTACGACAAAGGATCCTTGGGTAAAAGATGAGATTAATTCTCAAATTTGTCTGAAATGCAAATAGAATGTGAAATCCTCTATGAGTGGCCAGAAAGCCGGCTATCTTGGTGGCCTAAACTATACGGGCAGGTCTGCACTTATGATCTCTATAAGGAGCAGTTTATAGAGATCAGCCTGGCAGTTTCCCTTGACTGCCACCAGGGGCTTGCTTATCTGTTTGCTTTTGAAACTTTTTATTGTTAAATTATTGTCAGAATGAGAAATGTTAGGTAGACTTCTGTGAAAGGACATTGAAAATTGCTAGAACTTCAGTCTCAGAAAATATGCCCTTTTCATTACTACTTTCTTCCCCATTCATAAAATACATACGAAGAAATTGCAGCATTCCTAAGGCACATTAACCACAAGGTCCAAATATTCAATAAACTATTTTATCTTAAATAATATTACATTGGGTGATAATTCCTTGGTTTCACTGCCTATGCATATAATTTTCATGGTGTTCTCTAGTACTATAATTTAAGATAGAAATTATTATTTTTATTCTAATTCCCTTTATATTGTATATACCAGAGGCCAGTAAAGTCTCCAAAAATTCACACTGCAGATACTGTCTAAGCTACTTGTGTTTATCAAACCATAGAGAAGCTCTCATGCTTCCTGGATATCTTCTTAGTTTTTTCTTCATGGAGGATTTTAGTCATCCTTGGGCCCCCTAAGTTGACAATATGTCTAATTTCTTCTGGGCATGGCTGATACATTATTGGCTGAGCTATGTCTCAGTCAAAGTTTCATGTGACCTGGGTGATAATCATCTAAGCCTTACTTCTAGATAAGAAGATCTGGTTGTCAGAACTGCACATGCTTCTAATACTTTGTATGACCTGGGGAGATTTCAATCATCCATATCTCTTTGTTTGTAAAAGAAAAGAAAAACAACAACAAAACAAAATGAAATGAAGTAAAACAAATCAACAAGCACAAATACAAGAGAGAAAGAAATGTGTATGTCTGTCTCAGTGATTTAATCAACCTTTATGTGAAATGTAGAATGTCCTTTGCATACATAGCAAATATCTCCATACTAAAACCCATTCCAAATAGTATCTCCTTTTTGACGTTTCTCTGATAGCACAATTATATTCAAAAGAAAATCTACTGGAGCCCAAGTGTCCTGAAGTCATGATATTTTCCCAGTATGTATAAGCATAAAACTGAAACCTGTGCTCCCATGGCACAATTTACTTTTCTACACTGTGACCTTTCACTGTCTCATTATGAAGTATTATCTACTATCTACGTTAACCTATGCTTATTTCATAGAGGCTTCAGCCAACACTAAATACAGTGAGAGTGAGATTGCCTGACTGCTGCTGTTATGTACCAGAAGAATCCCACTGACACCCGAAGCCCAAACCTCATGGGGAAGATAAGCAGAGGAACCTTTGATGGACATTATGAGCTAAGCCCAGCCTTCAGTTCACCAGCTGGGTTCCTGAAAATCTTATGCAACAGTAGACTGAATAAACTGAAGTGGTGTTTTGGTGTTTAAATTAAAGATAAATAAATAAAGAAGAATGATACTGACAGTCTTTGGGTATAGCTATAAACTTAAATAACATAAAAAGTACCTGGCAGTGCCTGACATTTAGAAAGCATTTAATGACTATGACTCCTTCCTCTTCTTCTAACTCTAGTAGCTTTAATGATCCATGTGTCCTGTATTTTACTAGAATTACTGCTTTCTCATTGCAGGAGTTGAATCGTATTCAAATTATATTGGATGGTACACACACACACACACACACACACACTCCTATTTAATACTTTTAAAATAAGCAGGGAAATGAAAGGAACGCCAAACTGACAGTTAGTAGGCCTATTTATTGCCCATTTGATTGTAATCATTGTTTTGTCTCTTGAAGAATCATTTGCTTTGTTATAAAATAGGAAAGACGTACAATGAAAATGATAGTGGCCAGCTGGGGAAGAGCTGGCAATTATTTCCAATTTCCTAAAGCACCTTATAGAATAGAAAAGCAGATTACCTATCTCTCATGTCCACAGCCTATACAGTCAGGGCCCTCAATACAATAGGTCACTTCAAGGCAATGAAGACATAGCCAGAGTCAGATTGTTCAAAAATGAGAGGAATGTCCTGTAAGCTAGTGACAGCCCTGAAGGTAGTGAGGGAAACTTAATGTCATTTTGCATCTGTGCTATAGAGGCAAAGTGATACTAAATAGGCATTATTTTTAGTCTTTGTATATTTTAAGATTTGTTTGATTTTATGCTTATGAAAAATTTGCCTACCTGTACAAATATATATCACTTGCATCCCTAGTAAAGAGGTCAAATGTGTTAGAGGATATTTTTGTACACTGTGTATTCAAATGCTGATTTCTGTACCCAAAGTTCTGGTTATAGTCAGGACTTTGGCATTGTAATTGTGAACCGTCTTCTGTCTTGGTATGTGGTAAACATTGTTCTTCATCACCTTCTGATTGGTTAAAGAGCTGAACAGCCAATAACTGGGCAGAAGAGGTAAAGGTTAGACTTCCAGGACCAGAGAGAAAGAGGGGAAAGACACACACACAGAAAGAGAGAGACAGAGACAGAGAGACAGAGAGAGACTGAGACAGCTACAGAGACAGGGAGAGACAGAGAGATATGATCTCATGTGTGACCTGGGAGGGTCACCATTCAGACACAGATGGAAAAGAAGCAGCCAGCCTGAGACAGAGATGGCAGGCAAAGGGCCCTGTGTCTGAGAAGTAGCCAGGCCAACACTGTCAGATTAGAACAGCTGGGTATCTGCCCAGGTATAGGGCCTGAAGCCCTTAATGTAATTAATAGGTCTCTGTGTCATTAGAGCTAAAGCTCTCTTAGCACAGGTAAACCATGAGTTTTACACAAAAGAGCACACTGAGTGTCCTGGTATCATAGCTGTAAATAGTTGTAAGCCTGTATTTGGGTGATGGAATCTGAACATGAGTCTCCTGACAGAGCAGAATGTACTTTGAACTTCTGAGTCCTTTCCCCGGGCCCACGGAGACCACATTCTCAACTCTATCACTAGATAGATTTCTTCAAGTTCTGTCTTTCTTCATATCTGTAATGGATCACAGGGATTCAGGATTCTTTTCTGTAATCAGTTTGTAAATAGCTTTGAGGTATCCAGATGGAAAACTCACAGGACCCGTACCCTGGTGTGTGGGCCACCTGTGAGTAGCCTACCTTGTTTACTTCAGTGGTGCAGAGAAAACAAATAGGTCTGAGTCAATGTGGAAAGAGTATTGACCAAGGGCTGAATTTTAAGTGCACTTTTAGAGAGGATTCCTGGCTCATAACTAATGGTCTGAAGGAGCTTACAAGAGAACACAGAATATAGAAAATGCGAAGAGCTTCTGGAAACTATATTCACATAAAAGGGAAGGCTATAAGAGCCAAAATGAAGGGTTATAATTCTTCTGTAAGAGCATTCACATTTAGCAGGTGAGAATGGGTTATGGGGTATTAACAAACACTTCTGATAAAACTTAGAATTAATACCTCAGGAGATTGTTATGTGTAGAATGGAGTCCTCTTTTCAATGCAGTGAATCAGCTATTTAGTAGCAATACCTTATGAAGCTTCAACAACGGATGCAAGAAACACGTGACCTTGGGAGGGTTAAGGGGTCACCCTAAAAACCTTTCATTTTCTGAATCTTTATGTCCACATATCTTCTCCTATCGGTAATTGACCAGAATTAGTGCATAGTCTTTCTAATTATAAAAAACAGTCTTCCTAGAAGTCTAATAGGAGACATGAATCAGAAATTTGTGACAAATTTATAGTCCCTACTGTAAAATAAAGAGGTGTATACAGGGAAGACATCCCATAGGCATTTGAAAGGTTTGAACAAGAGAAAACATGAGATAGCATTAAGTCCTACTCAACTAAGGATAACATGACGGTTGCATGAGAAAACACATGTGGAAACGTTGAAGTTCTGCCTATGGTAAGATACTTAAAATAACTCTAGAAGAAGGCATCAGATCCTCTAGAACTAGGGTTACAGAGAGTCATAACCTCCTATGTGGATAACCTATCTATGTCTTCTGGAACAACTAGTGCTAAGCCATCTATCCATCAAATGCTCTCTTCTACTTTCCATAGGCACTGACATCCACATGATTTGCATATGTATCTACAAACTAAGACCTATACACCTAAAATAAATTTTTAAAAATCCTGGTTTCAGAAGGTTCACCCCACGGTTGATTGGTCCTCTTTATTGAGGTAGAACATCACTGGAGAAAAAAAAATGCATGGTAGACAGAAGCTACTCACCTTATGGTGAGCAGGCAGGAAGGAAAGGTGGGGAGGGATGACTCCCTCACACAATATCACCAAGGATGTACTCTCATGGCTTACATCAGTTACACTTCACATAGATTTCCAGGCTTTTGAAAATAGCACTAGTAGTTGGAAGCAAGTAAGTGAGGGTTTGTGGAGTGTGTGGGGTCATTTAACATCCAGGCTACAACATTTGGTGGGTGGATGCATAAAAAATGTTAGGCTTCCTGTAGTTTGTAAGGAGAGTATAGCCCTTGCTTTGGCACAAGATTCCAACTGTAGAAGGTCCTAGGGAAGAATGATTAGTCAAATCTGCAGCAAAGCTTCACAAACCCACAAAAATGACTTGGAAGAATCAGCTCAGGTAGTCACTTACTCTTTCCAGATTTGGAGGGTTAAAGCTTTCTACGAGTCACAAAGGGTGAGCAGCAGGGCTGGGAATTTGGTGTTTAAACACACAGCTGATTGCAAGAAGTCAGATGCTGGTTCTTGGGAAACTGGAAGCTAAAAATACGCGTAGTTTTCCCAGACACATCATTATTTTGATGTTGGTCTCTGTGGCCTATCTCTTTTTATTCTTTCTGCTATGTTCTTGTGGTTTTGTATCCACCTCCCTTCACCTTTGACTTCTGCAACATCGGCAGATATACACGTTGATGTTTCATGGTTGTATAAATTCACATATACCTTATTTGCTTTTTTATTTATCAGTTCAGCTTTTCTTTCCACAAAGTTATCGATTTTTTAAAAATTTAAAATGATCTATTTTCTGAGCATGACATTCTTGTGTGGGAGCACTGTTTTAAGTATCCTGTAGTTTTACAGGGTAAACCCAGTAATAAGAATAACAAATTACGAAGTGTGATGAGAGACGTAGAGAAGGAAATACACAATTACATACCTACATACATACGTACACACATACACAGGCAAGGTCACATACATCTACACCCATTACTGCAGAATATTGTGAGAATATAGTTGGGAATCACTACAAATTGAGAATCCTTGGGATCTGGAGGTGGGAAACAGAACAATTCTTTCTGAAGCAATTGCTGCAGAAGGGAAGATGAAAAGAACTTGCTAGAGGAAAGGATCGATATATTTACAGTAAGCCAAGCATGGAGGCTAGCAAGGCGTGCTTGCAGGCCTGCAGGTTTTCTATGAGCCTTTTGATGAATGAAGCCCAATATTTCCTATTTCATCACCACCACACACAATGACTGTAATGACAATACGTGATAGTTTCATAGCAGCAGACAGATTTCCTGCACACATCAGGCGCTAGACACACCGTTCTTTTCATCTTACATTTCCTTGATGCTGCAGTTTCTGCCATTTTAGCCCCAGAGTACCTCAGGGTAAGTATCTTTTGGCAAGTTGACCTTGAATATGAGTGGATGCTCTGACATTAGGTTTTTAAGTTTTGTCTTCTCTTACGAAGACCCTGAGGGACAGAAGCAAAGCAACCAGATCCCTAGGTTTCTCCTCTGCTTGGGGAAACAGCTAGCAGTGTCTCCTTCGCAGACCATTTCCCAGCCTCTAGGGAATGTCGTCTCATGTAAATCCTGCAATTAGAGGCTTCCACCCCCTCCACAGAGCTGCATCTGCCTTCGCAGAAATGCTCCCATTTGATTGTGAAGACATAATCATGGGGGCTGCCACTGCCTACCACTTGGGGAAGAGAGAAGTTCTGAATAAATTTATGGTTTCAAGAGCAGGAATTTCCCTCTTGCCTCATGCTGCTGCTTCCTGTCTGGCTGCACATTTATTGAGCTCTGCAGGCAAAGAATCTTGATATTTTTACAATTTTGAAATAAGAAACTCCACAAATTACGTAAGAAATAAAAATATACCTGTGTCACTAGATGAAGACTGTAAGGCTTAGAGAAATGAAGAAACATTTTACTGAGGCCAGGAGGATGACCTGCTTATGTTTTCAACAACCTCAGAATTTTATTATTGCTTGTTTTTATGACCTCCCTAGGGAAAAACAATGGGGCACATAACAGAAGATTTTTCTCATGAAATTATCTAGTTTTGATGTGTTCTGGTGTATGTGTTGTGTTGTGTTTGTTAATTCAAATTATACATTCTCATTAACTTGTGAAAAATATTTTTAAAAAACAAAGTAAAAGAATTACAAACTACCCTTAAGATATTGGTGTCTAATCTTGCTCATAAGCTTCTGTGTTTGGATATTTGGTCTCCAGATGATGGCGCTGTTTTGAGAAGTTATGAGGACTCCAAAAAGTGGTCACTGTGTTAGGGGCTCACTAAGAATGGGATGGACTATACCCAAGTTCTGCTTCTTGATGTCTTTGCCTTTTTATGCCGATTGATCCATCAAGATATGAATATGCAACCTTACATTTCCACTGATGTAGCTTTGAGCCTATCCTGCTTCCGGGGCACCCTGCTGTGAGCCATACTAAGTTTCTCCTCTGATTTGGTGCTTTTTGTCAATTATCAGGTCCCAAAAAAAAAAAAAAAAAAGGAAAGGAAAGAAAGAAAGAGAAAGAAAAGTGATACAACAAGAATGCATAAGGAAGAGGCAAAGTCACTAGTTACGTAGCCATCCAAAGATGGATTAGTCTTAATATATGAAGGAGGCACATAGCCACTGGGCTTGTGAGGAGTCCCCAGTTCTAGGCTTCAATGGCCCAGGGAGGAGTCAGTCCTGCTTTCCCTAGCCAGTGTCCTCCTCGGCTGCACAGATCACAGGAGGTGTCTGTGCTCCAATTGTCCTCCTCCATTGTCTGTCTTGATGAGAAATGACCAGTTGTTATTTCCTATCTTTTTGTTTGGAGAGCCACAAAGAAATCACTAGCCATGTAATAATAGCTGCTGTTATTGTAACAGCCTTTTCATTGATGGTCTTAAGTGTGCAGCGTTTGGCATCGATTGCTAACATCAGTCTTGGTGCAGACATACTGTAGGGAAAGCCAAGATAATGGTGGGTGCAGCATGACCAGGGTTACAGGATACAACTCACTGTGAGCTGTGTCCCTGTGGCTGGGAAGAAAGTGTGTTTTGGTTACAGATGCATCTTGCTTTGCAGAGTAATCATGAACCCACAAATGGTTCAAGAGCATCACCCTACAAAGCAAGTCTGACTTTAGTGCTGTGTTTCCTAACATGAGGCATTTAAAATTTTCACTATGAATCTGATAGTCAGTGCACTTTCTCATTCTTTATGCTGTTATATTTTTAGTCATCCACAGCCATCAGTACCTAACGGCAAAAAGCAAATCAATAATGAAGGTTCTGTTATGTTCTAAATGGGTCCTGTAATGTGATAAAAGACATATTAATCTCTCCTTTTTCTTCCTTTTCTCTGGTCTTTTATGATTTTCTCTCCCTCCAGGCTTCATGCTTGAGTTGTTTCCTCTCACTCTTTCAGGAGTCACAAAACAAAAGCAAAAGCTGAGGGGTTTGACATTGAAAACAAAAAGGTGCTAAGCATTGTGGCAAACTAAACAATAGTCAAGCCTTTAGGGAAACCTACTGATACAGAATTCATAGATTCATATGTGTTCATATAAAGAGCAGAAGAAATTGGAAAGAGGTCAGGGAGAGTAGGGAGAGAGGGACAGAGTTTTCCATGTTTTAACTGAGATCCTAGAATAGCAGATGAGCCCACCCTTAACTCCTAGTGGAACTTGTGCCCAAGGAATAGAATGTAGTCCATGTTCAAGGTTGTTTCATCCTCAGACCTATGATTTTTATTTACATTTATGAGATTTTTGCATTTGACTCTGGTTTTTACTCTGGCCCAGATACGACTGGCTACCAACGACCTAACCTCCTCAAAGTTTGGTTATCTCACTCATAAATGAAAACCTATCAGGATGATTGCAAGTTTACTGTAAAATCCTGTGTGTAACATCACCCAGAAGACTTAAAGCCATACCCACTTTTCCTACCCTCAAGTCAGTATTCTTTGGAAAGTCACAGACAGAAAACACAATCCCTCTGTTTCATAGGTGGATAGGAATGCATTCTGGGAGACACTTGGGTGTTTGTCTCAAAAGACAGTTCACTTTGGCAGAGAAACAAATTCAGGACAGAAGGGTTCTTAGAATAATAATCCAACTTGTTAACAGAAGAATCAATCTATCTGTAGGTCCTATTGAGCAGCCAATTTACATGGAGAGTCCCAGAAACTCAGACATGGGAAATGGTGCTTCCCTTTCAAGACATTCTACAATCGTAATTTTCTATTCCGGTCTGGAGGATGCCCCAGAGAACTGTAACATTTCCTCTCTAACTCTGCCTCTTACAACTTATAAGTTTTAGTAGCTGTAGCTAAAAAAATAAAGCTGATTGCCCAGTGTTACACAGCAAGCTGATAGAAATGACCGTAGAAAAAGAAGGAATCTCCCAGAATCCAGAGGAAGTAATTTATTTATAAATTAAAGAGAATTTTCTGGGTAAATTTTTTTGTCATTTTGGATGTGAGGTAATAACCCGTTATTCCATTTTCTTGGGACAATGAAATGAAAAATTTCTGTTTCTCTGTGAGGGAAAAAATTCTACCAATGAATGTCTAAGAGTGTGCAATAGAAAGTAATTAGGTGAATTATTTCATCATACAGGAATCAAGAATCTAGATATGGACTGAGATATGCTCTGAGGCAGGAAGAACAAAATGAGAATACAAAATTGAGGGATGAGGAGAGAGATGAAAAGAAAGGTTCTGAGTCAAAGGGGTGAGAGAAAGACACAAGAGGCAGAGAAAGACATGTTGGCTATGTAAGAATGAAGGACTAATACAGATGAGAGACAGAGGGTGGAGAGAGAGAAGAGATGCATCCAGGGAAATACATCCTTATTACAGCCAGCAGCCAGCAGCAGGGGGCATCAGAACTCCATGGAATGTTACAAGATTATAAATCTAGAGAGTATTAGAAGGAAGAGAGAATTAGAAATAAGAGAAGAGGGCTGAGATACCTTCCTCATAATTTTGCATTCAGAGAGAGGAGACTTGTTTTTCCTGGGGGCCTGAGTTTGGGAGTCCAGAAAAATTCTCTCAGGTGTATTCCAGCTTGCTCATTATTGTCACAGAAGCCATGTGAAGGTCTGTTTAAAATGATAGCAAAGACTGTGCTTCAGGGAAGTTTCCAACACTTAGGCACTATATTAGGTAAAACTTATTCAGCTGCAAATGGCATACATAAGTGGAACGTGCTTACATCGACGCCTCATCTACTTGACCTACTCAAACAGAATTATTAGGAATATACCAGGATTGCTCCCACATGAGGAAGTGGTAGGGGGAGATATGAGCCTATGGAAGACAAGACTGCCCAGATGGATGTTAGAACACGGATTTGATTGTTTGTTTGCTTGCTTTTCCTTTATTCTTTCTGTCAGTCTTATTCTGCCAGCCTTTTCTAACTTTCTCTTCTTTGGGGTTTTCTGGACACTGAATTCAAGACTTATAAAGCACATGCTCTACCATATCCTTAATCCCTGCAAACATTGTAGGAGGAAGCTCATATTTAAACTGGGGACCCTTTCTCAAATGCTCACCAGAAGTTAAAAAAAGATATACTTAAGTTCTCCTTCTAACTTTAAAGAAAAAGCATAAGAGGTTCTGCATCCCTAAAGATAGGGAAGGAAACTCTCAAATACAAGGGTCTGTTATTAGAAGGAAGAATTAAACTGAAGGCACCTGAATCCATGTCCATTTTTGTATCCTAAGTATAGAAGAATTAAGTCGCTTCGGCTAGCATTGGCTCCTTGTGTGTTTTCAGAAGGCAGTGGCTGCGCTTGTCTTGGCATGTCCAGGACTAGTTACAGTGGTCAAGTCAAAAGAAAGCAAATGACTGTGTTTTCTAACAGCAACTAATGATGAAATGGGTCAGATGTGAGAGTTCAGAAAACTGAATTCTAGTTTTGATCAAGGCATTGAGTAAGGAATAAGAATCTGGACAACTTCATCTTTTTGGATTTAGCATCCTCAACTACAAAACAGGGAAATTTGATTATGTTAGTCAATTTTGTAAAAGTCCTTGAAGCTTTATCTCCTTTGAAAGAGAGGTAAGGTTAGGTGCTTTACTGTTCTTATTGACAGAAGGTTCATGAATACTTTCAAGTCTCCCCAAGGCCACATAGGCATGGGGGGGGGCAAACTGACCTTTGCCTAAAGACTGATGCAATTGTAAAGGTGTAGTACAGAAGAATATTGAGTTGGCTCAAACAGTGAAGACACCAGAGGAACCCTATTATGGCAGGACCAACATGGCTTACTGTAATGATCAATGCCCTTTGCTTCCTTATAATATCATTTTCATATCATTAATTTTGCAAAATATTCCTATCATGCATCTAACAGCATGCCACACTTTAAAAATCCCTTCTAAAGATAAAGGGAAAGAACAAGAAAGAACACTATTCAGAATAACTCCTCCCTGCACTAAGGCTTCTCAAGGAACACACTGTCCAAACTCCCAGCCATGCAACATTTTTGGGGAATGAAATCCTTCCCTCTCTAGCTATGGCCACTTTATCTGTGATAAACTTCCTCCAGTTCCTTATTTTCCCTCACTTCTAAACTATTTAATGAAGGTAAGAAACTGTACACACTAGATATAGGTCAAAACCTGCTCTTCAGTTTTTGAGACCTCTCAAACCTCTAATACTGCAATGTACTCACATTCCTTCCATGTGAATTTCTGCATTAGATAATCTTCTAGGTGATGTCTGACGCAGTTCAGCTGAATTTTAAACAGTGCTACATTTCTTGGAACAAAAATTCTATGTATCAAGCAGATGTATATCTTTCTTTGCTTAAATCCCATCCCCAGAAATATCATGCTTGTTTCTCATTATCTCCTTCCTCTAGCTGACTCGTCTACTCTCCCCTTTCTCCTTCAAACTCCTCATCTTCCCTCCACTACAGGTAGTCAAGTGTGAGTGTGATTGAAGTTTCTTCTCCATCTGTGTTAGCTGCAGGAAATGTTGCTATCAGGGAAATGAATGGGGCATATATCATTTCTCATCTGAATCTCCAAGAACTTAAATGATTTCTTTCCTCTAACCAAAATAAATCAAAGAAGAGGAATTTTAATTGTAGTCACCAGGTGGTGAATTCAATACATCCACAGGAGTCTCTGTGCTGGCAGTGGTACATGAGCTTGTCTCTCCAGGCAGAAGGATAATGGGATTGCAAGAGTCTGGAAAGGGAGAACTCTGGAGATTAGAGCAGTAGCTCCCTGGAGAGAAGGAAAGAGCCAGGCAGGGCCTATTAAATGGAAAGGCCAGAGAAACATTTCCTCTTGTCAGGGCTGGCTCCTTTGTGAGTAGTTTCAAGAATGGACTCCTGGGGGTTGCTCACACATGCATTGCCCACACAGGTTGAGGATAGAGCCCACACACTGATCATTTCCCTCTTCTCAGTATGTTTAGGTCATTGGACAAAGTTCTCATTCAGAACTTGATGATCTATACTGAAGTTGACTCTGCTCATTGCTAGCAGTTTGAATCGTTAAAGATGACAAGTAGAGGCAGAACACTGCTTTAGACTCGTGCCATTTATCAGGGAAAAGAGGGATGAAGGGAGAGAAGAACCCAGTTCTTTCAGACTTTACTCAAGAACAATGAAAACATAATGCACACAAAAGTGCTTGTATACAAGTGATCAAAGTATATTTAAATCATTTAATAGGTCAACAGACAATCATTACACCCATCACAACAAAATTGTATTTCGTAGTAAAGGAACAACAGGACTTCAGTGAAACATTGAAAAAGTCAGAAATATTTTTGACGGAAGGAAACAATACAATACATTTATACCATTCTACTTAAAAATACAAATGTGTGAAGATGTGTGTGTGCGTGTGTGTGTGCGAAGTTTGAAATTTTTAGATAGAATCTCACATTTAGTTCAGGCTAGCCTGGAATCTGCAGACACTTTGTTGAGTGCTTCAATTGTAGGCATGTACCACCATCTCTCACTTTAAATAAATACCTGTGAACATCAGTTTCTCCAACATCAATTACAGGAGGAAGATAAATAGACTTTTGTTCCTGCATTCTGTGCTTTCTGTGCCTTTACTTTTTCAGAGGAATATTATCTTGCTAGCTAAAAAGTAAATATACCTTAATGAATAAATTAAGGCCTCACAGCTTTTCATCTAATAACCACAGATCCACTGTTTGATTGCTCTTTGTCACTCCCATTTCATAAACAAGAATGACACTTTGAATGTTAAGGTAACACATAAAATCTATCATGTAGGACTCATATAGTTGCATGAACATGGTTGATAAGGAGCACTCTGACTGCAAGCCTTGCTTCTGTTCTCATCTTGATCCACATACATATTCAAACAGAGAAGCAGCCAGTGATCCATGTCACAATGGCTGCTGATAAGTGTTAGAGAACCCGAAAGGTTGGATTCACCAGGTCTTGATGAACCATGACACAAGATGTTCTCCTGTCTGCAGCCAATTGCCTCAAGGTCAAGGGTTGCGGAAATGGAATATGAGTTCTGGCATACTCTGAGGTCAAGGGCCAAAGGAAATCTTGCAGCTAGCCTAAAGTGAATTGTTCAGTTCTGATTTGGAGTTTTGGCTGCTTTTCTGGAGACACCATTAGGCAAATGAAGAAGTCTGAGGGTGGCTGATAAGGCTTAGGGAGAAAATTTGCAAGCCTTTCCAGAGAGGGTCCTTTGAAACAGCCACAGAACAATAGAGCTGCTGGCCAGAGATAGAAAAGGCCTTGAAAAATAACCAAAGAAGGGTCTCTTCCCTAATTTCATGTGACTGAATTTTATCAGGAAGGCCACTTGTGCTTACTGAAAGCCATAATCACTCATGGCGGGATGCACATCCTCAGGGAGGCTGCAGTTGCTGATCCAGTTTAAATATTCAGCATCCTGTGCAGGCGTGCTTCTCCATGTATGGCCCTGCTGTGCTTCTTTGTGCAGCTTTGTTAGCAGTTCATAAACATCTGTGCTATCTGGGAATCTTCTCACCAGACAGTACCCTTTCTTACCAAAAGGAGTAAGCCTGGGGAAACAGCATTGGTATACCAGCATCCATGATGTCAAGCTCAAAATGATGCATGAAAAGCACATGGTCGGCCCAGGACTGCGTGACCTTGGTATTGATAGTCTTCTATTTTGAAACCCTTTTACTCTTTAGTAGTAGAAAACATTAATTTTGGAGTTAGGACTTCCCAAGTTCCAATGTTGCTTCACTCTTTTATCTATTTCCCTTCATTCCTCTCTATAAAACATTTCTGTTTCTTAGGTATGGTCAACCTTTGACTTTCATTACTAAATAAATCAACACACTTATGAAATAAATTCTATAATCAAATCACACAAATACTGATGTGTAAAGAGGTTAGGAAAGTTATTTAAATTATAAGCTCTATTAAAGAATGCCTATAATTTAATCCTGATAGTAATTACAAATAATAAAAGTAAATATTTGGGCAAAGAAGATGCCTCAAAAAGTGATGGCATTTGCTTCCAAGCCTGATAACATGAGCTCTAGCCATAGTGGTATGTGGCTGACAAGAGAGCAGACGCCTACATGTTGTTCTTAGATCTCTACATACAGCCCATAGAATACATTCCCCCTCCATAAATAAACAAATCCAATAAAAGTGAGTATGTGCCATGGAAAACCATACAGTACGAGTGTTATTGAATTGTGAATTTATGAACATGGCAGCATGGCTTCAGTGAGGCTAAGAAATCTCATAGGGACATGTGGAGAGCAGATTACAGAACTCAGATGCTCTGTGAAATTCTGGGGTTGATGTCCTATATTTTTACATTTATTTATTTTAATTTTATATAATGATTGTTTCCTGCATATATGCATTTCCACCATGTGCATAATTTGTGTTCTCAGAGGCCAAAAGATGGTGTCAGATCCTCTAAAATTTGATGTCAATGGTTAGAGATGGCCATGAGGCACTATATTAATGCTCTAAGTTGAGTGCTAGTACTCCATAAGAGCAGCAAGTGCTCTTAACTGCAGAACCATCTCTATAGCCCCAAAGTTCTGCTTCTTTGTCACAAACCTCTGTTGTCTCTTAAAATCTCTGTGAGCTTCTCTGGACTAAAATTAGTTTTGTTTTCTTGCCATGCTTTGTTATTTTTATTAAGCTCATTTACTCTTACAGTGTTGCTCATATATAAAATTTCCCCGCTCAATACTCGTATTCTTTACCATGTTTGACACTTGAGTGCAGTTGCCAAGATATTTGAAGATTTTACTAACAACTTCAAAAAATGTAAAATTTCTGGCTAATGAGCAAGTAACAGTGGCTTGACCTACCAGTACGATCCAAAAGTTCTGAGTATAAAATTTTCAATAATTTTATACTCAGAGAAGAAAATGATAATGAGAAATCAAGAGAACTTTCACTATTACATTTGAAGACATTTCTAAGGTCTTATTGCTAACTGAGAGGAGAAAGCTGGGTTTTTTTTTGTGTGTGAATTCATTCTTGATGAAGCAGTAGGAAGTTATTCATGACAGTTGCTTTTAAAGTCAAAGGCTAATAGATGAGAAGTATGAGGTTGTGAGTCTTTTCTTGATATAAAAATACATTTTACATGGAAAAGAACTCACACTCCATAATTCAGCAATACTCACTTCTGGGTCTCCCACAGCTGGATGTATGTAATCACTAGTTACCCAAGCTACTGCAGGTAAGGTAAACAATGAGTACAGTGACCGTGTGTCCCAGTTAGGCTAATGTCAACTTGACATGTCCTCGAGCCAGCTGAAAAGGAATCTCAGCTTAGAGATCTACCGCATCCAACAGCCTGGGAACGTATCTGTGGGGTTTTGTTCTTGATTATGAGTTGGTGTAGAAATGCTAAGCCTTTGAGCTGCATCGTTCCTTGGTCAGGCAATCTTCGGAAGTATGAGCATAAGCCAGCCATTGACCCAACAAAAAGCACCACTCCATGGTATGTGATTCAAGGCCCTGCTTGAATTTCTGCCTTGACTTCCCAAATGATGAAATGAAGCTGAAATAGATCCTTTCCATATCTGAGTTGCTTTTCATCAGAGAGTATTTTCACAACAAGAAAAAAAAGGAAGTAGAACATAATGTTTGAAACATCCTACTCAATCTGGAACCATTTAAAGATACAATAAGGAAATTGTATAAATAGCTTTATGAGAAGAACAGAGATAACAAAGAATTTTTAGTCATCATTTGTACATACTTTTTGATTTTCATTCCAATTTTAAGATTCTATTATTATAAAATTCTAAATTGGAAACTTCTTCCTTATTATGAAAGAAGTGCTGAGGTATTGACTGGAAAAGGTAAGAAATGACTTGAATGATTCTATGGACTTGTCTGGTCCCTTGGAGCTTAGATGCACACTGTCTAATGACCTCACAACACAGTCTGGTCGTTCAAGGGGACTGTTGGCTCCTCGTGCTTAGGGACCTGTTCTGTGAAACAGACCCATGTTTCTCACTTCCTCATGAAAATGCTAAGTTTTAGATTTTTGTCTTGAGGTCAGATATAAAATCTTAAGTACCAGCTAGTTTACTGGTCTACATCCATAAGAAGATTAGTCTATGTAAAATGAAACTTCATATTTCTCAGAGTGAGGACAGACTCCACTTCTTTGTAGGGTATGCAATTTCATATGGAAGACATATATACCTTTGAGAAGAGATGAGCTGGGGGCGATCTTTACGACCCACCACACTTAGAAAAGGGACATTTCTATAGTTTCTTACTTATATTCCTCTTTAGTTTTTTCTATCAAAGTAATGATTGTTTAGGCTAGACTAAACTGCTTGGTTTTTTTTTTTTTTCTTTTAAGGTAATACTTCCATATTTCATCTTCCTACCTGACATTGGAGGCCAACCATCTGTTCTCTTTTCTTATCATTGAGAACAATGGTACTCCTCATATACTGAGTATATATTGCAGTAATTGTCCTTTTGTGTCTGGCTTGTTTCATTTAGCAAAATGTTTGCTAATTTCTTCCATGCCACTGTAAGTGGAAGATATTTTTGTTGTTGTTGTTTAAAGCTAAAGACATTTTCTTGTATATATGTGCCATATTTTCTTTTTCCACTTGTCTGTCAGATATGCATTTTGGTTGGATGTTTCCATATCTTGATCATTATAAATAAGGTTATAATACACAAAAGGATACAGATGTACTTCAAAAGCATGACTTCAGTGGAATTCTATATAATTTGAAGTATTTTTAGTTTTATATTTTACCTTTTAGATTGTAAATGAATTTTAATTATATCATGTTTCCCCTTTACTTCCTTCCCTCCAACTGTATTCATCTTTTGTCTACTCTTAAACTGATAGCCTCTTTCCCCTTTGTTATTATTGTTAGACACACATATACGTGCACAAATATATTAATACAACCCATTGATTTTATTCATATATATGTATATATATGTATAAGTATGAATATAATATATATGAATATATATATATATATATATGAATAAGTCCTATCCTACCATCCACAGAATGTGCACGAATGTATATTCTTATCTGCAAATACAATTCAATTTTCTGCACTTACCCTTTTAATACTTGCTATCATTGTCTTCTGGATAACAGATATGCTAAAAAGTAAAAGGTCATATCTCATAGTTGATTTGCCTCTATCTGATCATTAATGATATTTAATACCATTACATATTTTATTCTCCATTTGCATTGAATTCAATGAAGACATTTCTAATGATTCTATTTACCTAGCATTAAAATATAAAAAAAATCAGCTTATTTTATACTACTGAACACGAAATTACAGGAATGTTATATATATATATATATATATATATATATATATATATATATTGAATATCAATCCATTATCATATTTTATTTCTTTCTATAGGTTGTTTAGTTTCTTTTCTCTATCTAATTTGAAGTAATCCTGTTTGGTAATTTTTGTGTTATCTATGCATTTAATATCACAGATAAAGTGTTGCTAAAAACCAATGGCTTCATGCTTTTTATTCAAGCTCTTTCTTCTCCAAAGAATTTTATAGTTTCAAATGTTAGATTTGTGTCTTTTAATTAGGAGTTGAATATTGTGAATATATAATGTGAAGAAATATAATAGAGCTGAGTAGCTCACAGCATAGTGGTCAGGAATAAGAGAGAGAAAACATAGGAAGGGGTTAAGCCTAGGTGCAGCTTTTTTTTTAAGATTTACGTTTTATACTTTTTAAAAATAATTTACTCAGTGTATATCCCGATTGTAGCCCCCTCCCTCAACTTCTCCCAGTCCCACCCTCCCTCCCTCTTCCCTCCATCCCTTTCCCCTAGTCCACTGAAAGGGGGAGATCTCCTCTCCTGCCATCTGCCCATAGCTTACCAAGTCTGAACAGGTCTGCCTGAATCCTCTTCCTTTGTGGACTGGCCAGGCCACATCTCCAGAGGCAAGTGATCAAAGAGCAGGCAATGGAGTTCATGACAGTGTCAGCCCCTGCACCCCTAATCAGGAGCCCACATGGAGACTTAGCTGCCCATGGGCTACATCTGAGCAGTGGCCTTGGTTGAAAGGCTCTAACCAGTGAGGGATTGCAGCAGATGCTGAGACTTACAGCCAAACTTTGGGCAGAGTGCAGGGAACCTTATGGAAGAAGTGGGAATAGGAAATGGAGGGGACAGGAGCCCCACAAGGCAACAAACAAAGCTAGCTGTAGCTCTTAATGACTCACCCAGTGATTTAGTTCCTCCATGTAGGTCCTACCTTTTATTTTCTCAATGTATGAAAATGGGATCATATTATAAATTCCTCAGTGGATTGAGCAGTTGGTAAGATAAAGGCCCACAGGATCCAGTGAATTTCCCAAACCACACAAAGCATGAGTCTGTGGCTGTCCTTTCATAGTCAGCTATCCATCTCCATCTAGATTTCTCAACATTGTTTTTAAAGCAATTGTGTTTGCTTTATTGTGTGTTGTTTACCCCTTTGTCAAAAAAAAGTTCATTTACACTCATGAGGTTATATCTGGGCATTCTATTCTATCGTTTTATGCTACAAATCCTTTTGTATATCATTCATGTTGGATACTATAGCTTTACATTGTACTTTGAAAGCAAGATAAGGTACTACAGTCAGAATTCTTTGTTGCTATTGTTACTCAAAATTGCTGTGACTATTTGAACTCTTTTTGTATGTGTCATATGAATGTTAGAAACAGAAAAAAATGTTAGAAACAGAAAAAAAATCACTGTTTTTTTTTTTTTGGTAAGAATTGCATTGATCCTGTTGGTTACCAAAGTAATAAAGATTTTTATTTTATTTTATTATTTTACATTTAATAATATTGACTTCTATAATAGCATGTCCTAGAATTCTTTCATATCCACTTATTTTTCTGTCTTTTTATTTTTGCAGCATTTTCTCCTACTTGATTTCAGTCAAATTATTTCATAACTCTGAGTTTGGTATTCTTACACTTACCTGGAGGGGTCTTTGAAAACTCTACAAGATGATCTGGGAATGGTTAGTAATGACCTTAATACAAAGGTATTACTGACATTTCAGTTTAAGTCATGATGAAGGAAATTGTAACTATTTCATATTTCTTGAAGACCACATCTTCAAAAGAATTATTTTACTTCAAATTATGACTCATTACTATCAGGTTTTATGACATATTTAGCTGGTTTTTAGATAAAAGGGTGAGCCACAGAGTTCAAGCCTGTTACAGAAGGTCCAGTTGGTTTAAATAGCAGGCTCAGATAGAAATTCTCCATTCAACTCTGTGTCAGCCAAGACCAACACATACGACATCCCTGTAGCATTTCCTACAATTTGTCTATACATCTATACTATTTGTTTTACTTTTTCATGGACTGGAGATTGAACTCAGGTCCTTATGCAGATGATAATTGGTCTACTACTAAGTTATATACCCAAGACATTTATTGTTAATGTGAGACAGATTCTTGTTAGGTCACATAGTCTGGAACCCATGATTCTCCTGTCTCATCTTCCTGAGTGGATGTCATTACAGTCTTGTACCATCAAGCCATGCACTAAATATATTTACAGGTTGTTTAAATTCCCTTTGGAAGAGTTTGAAAGTCAGAAAGCTGCCTTCTTTTTGCTGCACATTAAACACATGATGGCTCTCTGGGTGTCCACAGTGAGGGCTTTTTAGATGATCGTACCCACAAACCCTGCTGATTGTTTACAATTCTCAGTTCACAGATTTACCCTTAGGTTTTCCAATCCCAGGGTCCTACTTTTACAATTGTGATGGTTAGTATTAATCAAGAACTGTTGACGAGATTTAGACTCATCTTAGAGATTGTCCTCTAGGCATTTCTGTGAAAAAAATGCTTATTTCAATCACTGAGGTAGAAATACCATTCAGAATAGGTAACATTATTCCCCCTCCCGAATCTTGTGTGTCCGCCATGACAGACTGTACAACTGACCTATAAGTTAGCATAATCCTTTTCTCTCTTAAGTTGCTCTTGCCAGAGTATTTTATTACAGCAATAGGAAAACAAACAAACAAAAAAAATCCTAAAACCTTGATGCAGTTTTTCTCCACTAAAAAGAAAGGGACATTGACATCTTCTCAATCACCTTCTAGTAAAGAAATGTTAAGACACTGAGTGCTGCCAGGAACAGATTATACTGATATCTCTGAGGTGCTCTGTGATCCAATAGGAGGTAAAATTCACTTGGGATATGGAGAAAACCTAAAAGTAAAATTTCCTTCCACATCAGCAGTCCAGGGGTTACAAAATCTGAGATTTTTTCCCTTCCTTCTGCACATGATGATGTTAGAGGAGTGGAAAAGTAAAAGAACCCCTAGTTCCCTTGGCCACATCCATATTTTTCTCCTTAAAAGCTGCTGATAAACAGAGATTCATTTTCACAGCAGCATCCCATAAATTTATTTGCTTGTTAATGCACTCTCCCCAGCTTATGGTTTTATCCCTTTAACTAGGAACATCAAAATGTCAATCTGTCCTCAGGGGTGTATCAATCTCATGATCTGAGCTTGATAACAAGATTAGGCCGTTTAAGAGTGTGTATGGCCTAGAGAACCAAGATATGAGCGAATTCTACTGTGGTGGGTCAAGCATGGTAGACGGAAGACTAACAGGCTGTTAGAGGAAGAAGGAATTACAGAGTTAATCTACCTTGCTTTCTTTTATTTTTAAAGGCCTGTTTCCCTTGGAAGATTCCTTTTGTTTGCCATTGATACTAACAGATGGAGAGATTCAAAGTCAATGACAGTTATCAAATGTGTATATTGTAAGTGTGTGCATACTGTTCAATTTAAAAGCAGAAAGGGGAAACAGAGACACGGAAAGACAAAATAATTCAACCTGGTATTGAAAAAAAATTGTGGTACTCCATAAGAGCATAAAAATATTAACATGATTCCATCCTTATCACTGTTGTTTGTTTCGGTCTCTGCTTGTCTGCTTTGTCTGAAGGGGCAGAAGGCTCTTGCCTTTTCTTTGGAAGGGTCATTTTTCCCTACCTCTTTGGCGAAATGTCCATATTAGTTATTTTTCGCCTTACAGTAACAAAATAAATCCTCAAAACAAGCAGCTTACGGGAGAAAGTGACTTCTTGTGCTCAAGATGTGAAGAGATATAGCCTACCATGATGATGAAGTCAGAGATGGGAGCACGAGACACTGTATGGATACCTTGAATTAGGAGTAAGAGAGGGGACAGGAACTGGAGAGAGAGTGTAATACCTCAAAGACTGTCCCCACCCCCAGTGACCCACTCACTGACTCCTGTGCAATCCCATCTCCTCAAGCCTATTCAGCCATCAAAATCAGCTCCATTATCTTGGCAGTAAAGGTTCAAACACATGAACTTACTATAGGGCATTTCACATTAAATGACAACAGGTCATGCTCTATTTCCTGCCCCCTTTCTTACAGCTGGCTTACTCCAGTTCCTTACCAGTGCACAGGTGAACTGCACAGGTGAACAAGCACAGGCCAGTTAGTCAAGTGAAAGGGGACATAATTCTTTGCTAAAATATGAAGAAAGAAGAATTCTTCTTCCCTGTTGTGGCAGCACCCTTTGGACTATCTTATAATAAAAGCCTGATTGGGAACACAATTATAAAAGAGAAAAGCAGATACAAAGCCTGAGAGGCAACAGTGGGACCACGCAAAGATCAGGCCCCCTGCACTTTTCAGATCGCCAGAGAGAAACGGGCAGACAGTGTAGTAACTGAACAACTTTCTGTCAATAACACCTCTGAAGAGACAGGGTAACTAAAGTTAAATATGCAATTACCACATTACCCAACCGTTTGAGTCTAATTATCATGCAAAAGAATTTCAACACATGCAGATATAATACCCTTATTCAAATATTCACAGAACATTTATTCTTAACAGCACCAAGCTGGCAACAGCACATATATTTATTAATTGATGAATGAGTAAAATGTTAAGTCTCTTAATAAAATCAGTTCTCTGAGTATATTATTACTGAGAACAGCTACCTGGGCATTGAGTCCTGCCCTGTGAGCCTAGTCTGGGACAGGTGTATACACAGAGTCTACCTTCTTAAAGTTAATTTTATGGTGAATTAAAAAAAGTTAAAAAAAAAAACTGAACTGGCAAATGTATAGCTTGATATGATATAAGCGGTAAGAAAGCCGAGATTAAATATATTTGGTGGAGTAGAAAATAAACTCAACAATAATCAGAGGAGATAGAAGTTACTAATGAATAATTATGAGAATGTGTGTATTGTGGGGTGGGTGTCACAAACTCTAAGAAACCATTATTGTAATATAAGAATAATTACATTTCTGTAAATTATCTGTTACATTAATTTTTATAGAGCCTAAAAATAGCAACAGGTGTGTCCCAAAACCTAGTTATTTATAGAAGTTTTAGTTTTTTCAACTGTTTATTTTTAACAGCATCCCACTTGAGAGAAGAATCTGACCAAAACTTACTTACTAACACAGTTGTGTGAAACTACAAGGAGACAAATGCAGAGTCCACCTAAACAAATGTTATCCACCATTAATTTAGCCTTTTCCTATTCGACCAACACTTGATGAAAATTATTTCATGGAAGTCGTGTCACTCTGAAGCAAGGTTAGACTGCATATTCTTCTTCTGTAGAAAGTAAAGTTTCATATCGCAATTTAAAAATCACAAAAGTAATTTTAGCAAAATCTGATCCACTAAGTCCAAGACCTCATTTTTTCCCAACTTATAATGATTTTGCTCATAATAATAATAATAACATTAAAAACATGACATCAAAGACATTTGTGATATTTCCTTGTCCTAGACAAGGCTAAATTCCCTTTAAATTTTTACAAACAATATCTGACACTCTACTTTTGTTCTGAGTACTTGACTGCCCTTAGCCCTGAAAATTATTCTTCAATTTGAACTGTGCAGCATTTAACAAGTAAGTGCAGATGCACAGAGATTTGGTTGAGTGTCCCTTTTATTTTATTTTGAATATCTCTAAGGCTTTTGGACAACTACATGGTACTCAGTGCCTCAGTTTCTTCCTTGAACAAATGAAAACTACAATGTATGCCCTGTCTGCTTTTTTGGCAGTTAAAAATAAAAAAGACGTGAAAACAAAGTTTATGAACTACAAAGTGCTTTAACACTTTATATGGAACTAAGTTAGTGCCAGCATCATAATGGAGTTTTTAACCTAGTCGAGAACCAATATCTTCATGGTCAAAATTTTAGTTGTAGTAGTTAGGGGTAGAGAAATTTACTGCTAGACGTGAGCATACTTGTGAAATGGCTTTTAATATAGACTGTACAGACATAAATTATGTCTTCATATATGACAGTAACCAGTGCTACATCTGGTGGGCCCAGGACAAAGCCTGTCCCCAAGGTCTTTAATTACCTACGGTTTTCCAGAGCAATCTGCAGTCCACACCATCAAAACATCTCCCAACACCGGCTGTGATGCTTTTTTTCTTTTCCCTAAGAAGTCTTTATTAACTCCACTGCCTCTGCTGGGGCCCTGGAGGCCAGAGAGGTGATTAATGGTCCCTGAATTATGATCCAACCAGAAGGACTGTTGGTGGAAATTTATACTCAGTGTGGTAAGTTAGAATTCTTTCAGCCCAGGTAGTCGACATTCATTGCAGAATTTAATTGTAAGAGCAGTAGTTAATGAGAGCACAGGGGAAGAGGGTAGCACAAGAGCTGAGAATCCGGGCTGGAGGCCAGTGCACTGGCAGGAAGTTACAGCTGGGAGGGATGAATCATGGAGTGGACAAACTGCCACTGCAGAGTGGGTTTCTCTCCACTCTAGTATTTTATAAAGGAGGAAATTAAAAGCACACAGAGATGACCCGTAAGGCTGAAGATGATGGAGATGATGACTCTGTTGTGCTAAGTACCTCCCCTTTTATGAATCAATCCCCAGGTAGAAAACCTTGCAAGCACCACCGCCAGTTTCCAAGACAATACTCTAGCATTAGATAATACTGATACATATTACCAGTAAAAAGAAATGAAGTTAGGGAAGATGAAGTGACTTATCCAAGATCATATAAAAGGTCTTACTTTTAGGATTCTGCACAAATTGTCTCAGACTTTAAAAATTCTTGCTGAGGTCACTGATATTACTCTTGGCTTCTATAACTACTGCATAGTTGACATATGCCAGGCACTTAGTGAATAAATATCTTCACATTACAATCCCAGTTTGACAGAGAAGTGGTGATGTTTGTATAGGAAATGTTCTCAAGGCTCTATGGCCAGCAGGAGACTGAAATAATATTCAAACCAATGTTTATTTCAGATGCCACCATGACTGGCTGCAAACTCTATGAAAAACCAACACAGACATTGTAATGCCTGATTCTGTGATCCCAATACCATCTTTAAAAATACTCAAGGCTGATGAGAGGTTGTCTGATTGGATCATAACGGTTAGTTAGTTTCAATATGGTAGAATTAGATGAATTGAGGGCAACAGAATGAGAGCCTTAGAATGTGTATGTATTTATTAGCTTTTTTCATAAATATAATCAGTCTCAGAGAATGGGAGAGATCTTGTTTCATTAACTGATCACAGCGTGTATCAATCCACAGAATCAGTAGAGATCATTACTTTGAGGTTTTATACTCAACCACTGTCTACAGTGGAAGAGCACAGGGATCAAGGAAATCATATTGTTGTATCTGACTGAAAATTTAGGTGAACCTGGCTGCCAAGATCTGTGGAAACGTCTCCGTAAACAAATTATAAAAAGAAAGCATCATTTTTACTAGCTTATAAAATAGAGCAAGTGAATGTCTTTTTTATGAGAGCTGCAAAGCCCCAACTAACCATTACCATTTGAAATTTCATATTTCAATAAAGTTTTATTTATTTTAATTTGCAATTATTTCCTATTGTGAAAACAAGACTTATTCTGGCAGTGCCAGATGGTTAGGAGGAAATTTTATTTCCAGCACTGGCCTTTTTGCTGACCAGGCCTCTGATTATATCTTGCCTTTCCCAGATCCTCTACCTGCCTATTAATAAAAGTGGCATTTTATTTCTAATTGCCAAATTATCTTTTTTCCAAGTAAAAAAATAAAAACGTATTCATACATTCAATAAATATTTTCTGAATACAATCTATGTATCAAGAAAGTTCCAAAGTTCCAAAGAGACACTGGGGATAATAAGTAGGCACAGAATTTACTTCACAGAATGAGGGATCCAAGCGAAATTATAAGTGGGCATATTTATATGTGAGGTGTGGGGATAGCAACTTTGAAACATTCCACAGCAGCTAAAAATGCATACTTTAAAATCCTGTTGAAGCAATGTTGAAGCCCTTATGAAGCAGGGCAAAACTATGACTGGGGTGAAATGGACAGAAAGAGAGATGGAAAAGAATCTACAGAAGGAAGTAGAAGTCACTCAAATTTCCTGGAGAGTCTCGCAACCTCCACCATGTACATGGGAGACATGGCAATAGAGCTGCAACAACACAGCAAGTGGGGATCTCTACGGAGGAAACCAAACTCATCTGGACAGATGGTTGGATGCCACGTAGATTTCTGAATCTGTGTAACTTGTAGGCACAGCTCTTGGCATCTCTCAATTGTGTAGTAATGGATATAGCTCAGGATTCTTTATTGTGAAGATCTTTTATTGAACCACTCAGTGTCAAAAAAAAAAAAAAGCACCAATAAAAGCATGTTCACAAAAGAAGGAGGGGATAACGTCACACTTTGGATGCTTTTTATTTAAAATTCCAGGTAATTCCATGCTGGGCTGAACCACGTGGCTCACTTCCCTCATGCCCCTATGCTTCTACTGCAATAAGAAATTGCCGGGCTGAGAAGAAACTAAGGAAGGACACATCAGAGATGAAGTATCTTCCCCTGGGGCTATGGATTTAACTGTTCCAATTTGTCACCATGGAGGATTGTTTTGGCTCTATGCAGTCATAAGTTTGGTTATTACTTAACAGTTTGCACCATGGCCTGTTCTAGGAGAATCAAGCAAAGTTGAAGAGATAAAGAAATGGAGGAAGGGTGAAGGGAGGAGGAAAGAATGGATATGCAAAATAGAGACAGACAGAAAAAGAGACAAAAAAGACAGAAGGTTAGGGAGAGGAGAGGCAGAGTATGACTTTGTCCCAGGGTCATAGAGAAAACAACTTACCCATATTACTCATGATAAAAGTAAATGACATGACTCTGGAAAAGGGCAGTTTCAGAATTTTTTTTTTTTGTAACACTTATCATTTGTAGCTTTTGGTCAAATCAGAAAACATGAGACACTTCTAAATATAGATGCAATATGGAGATTCGTGCTATTAAGATAAATGGGCCTTTGGGGAAATTATGGAAAAAATCACAAATGAATTTATTTCCACTCAAGTTGGTATATTTACTCATCACCCCACACCCACCACACACACATGCATGCACATACTTTTCACTGACAAATAGGGTATCTAGACAAAACTGCACCCTTAGTGGACTAGGCCTGCCAAAATACAGTAACAGGCACGTCTCACTAGCCTCAAGGCTCCAGGCTTATGAGATGCTGACAGAGACATCAAGCGGCAGTTCTGTCTCCTCCTGTCTCAGTTTGAGGGTGAATACATTTGTGACACATAAAACTGAACTTCAGCCCAGCTGCTTCACTTTCCACATTCACGGTTGTGTCACACCTTTCCAAGAAGCCAGGACGGAAGGCGTGCGGCATAGTGCCTGGAGTTCTTCCAAATGGCTAGGAGCTGGCCCAAGCCACCACAATACGCTTACCTGGTGATAAATATTGTCAGTGGTACTTATGGCACCTACTGTCTGGTGCTTATGAGAAAGGATGGTGATTTATGGCTGAGCTGTGTGTCTGAATTGTTGAGAATAGGGTGTCCTGTGAAAGGCCTGAAGGTTTTTTAGTTGTTTTCTTTTTTTTTTTTTAATTTTTGGTTATTTTTATATTTCTTTTAAAAAATTTAATTTATTATTTTATTTAATATTTATTTATTATTTTATAAAATAAAATTTTATTTCTTATTTATTACAATGTATCCTTGCTGTAGCCCCCTCCCTTGTCTCTACCCAGTTCCACCCTCCCTCCCTTTTCTCCCCCTATGCCCCTCCCCCAATCAGGTCTCATCAGGACTGGCTGCATTGTCTTCCTCTATGACCTGGCAAGGCTGCATCCCCCAGGGCGAGGTCATCAAAGATTCTGACTGAGCTCATGTCAGAGACAGCCCTGTGCCCCTTACTAGGGAACAGACTTGGAAACTGAGCTGCCATGGCTACATCTGAGAAGAAGGTCTAGGTCCTCTCCATTCATGGACCTTGGGTGGACTTATGCCAAAGAAAAAAGAAGGAAGAAGAGAAAGACTTAATGTTTAAGTAGGTATCAGAATCTTTGTATATTGTTTTCCTGTTCACTTGCATAATCATAATCAGATCATAATGAGAGGTAATTTGTTTTAATTCACAAATCATGACACTTGCAGTATCCATAGGGCTGGTAGGTAATAGAGTTACAATTCAAATTTGCTTCCACCTGAGTCCCCAAATAAGTTATTTGTGTCTCCCTTTAAATCACACTCTCCGTCTGCCCCACACATCTCCCTGCCTCTTGTCCAGGATGTGTGCTATCCCATACTCACTTAGTGAACACTAGTTTCTTATTACATGTTAGAAATTAAAGAATCAAAACCAGATGCCCAGTCCGAAGCATGTTCCAGCATGACTTCCATGTGTGCTGCAGGATTGGAGCTGAGAAAGACTTCACAACCGAGTACATGACAAGTCAGAACATTTACTCATTCAATTATTAATTCTTTCAGCAAATGTTTACTACATACCTGTTCTGTGCAAGACACTATTCCATGCAGTGTTTCTAAGTCCTGGATGCATCTTAAAATAACCTGGTGCACTTAAGAACATATTGATCCCTAGCTCATCCAAACAATTCTATATAAGGCGCACTGGCTGGGGTCCCGGTATCTATACACTTTAAAAAACATCCTCGGGAATGGTATGAGGGATCTGGGGCTGAAAAATACAGTTCCAGGCTCTAAAGAACACAGGGGTAAATAAACAGGATAAATACTGATTGGATTCGTGGATTATGTGTACCCATTCGTCATATGTAAGATGCAGTAAGTGGAGAGAGGGAAGACAATGAGACTGGAAGGCTGGGATGCACGAGTCATGTTGAGACTTAAATTAAAGGCATGTTAAATTATTTGAAACAGGGAGATGACTTGAGAACAGAGATTTGAAGCAGGGAGATGACTTAACAACAGGGATACCTTCTTATTTTTTATTTCTGTTGTCTACACTGAGTAAAGGTGGGGGTTTTGTGAGATTAAATGATGCAGTGTTTGGTGCTAAGCTTCCCTCTCTCTCTCTCTCTCTCTCTCTCTCTCTCTCTCTCTCTCTCTCTCTCTCTCTCTCTGTGTGTGTGTGTGTGTGTGTGTGTGTGTGTATGTGTGCAAGAAAAGTTCCTGTAATCAATTAACTTCTAATCTAGTGAGTGGAGAAAGTAGAAGAAAGATCATATAGGTAGAGGAATGTTACTTGCAAAACAGAGACAGAGAACCTGAAGCTCTTCCAGATTCTTCAGGCAGTTCAGTCTGGTTGAACAAAAATGTAAGAAGAAAAAATGTGGAGATTCATAATTAGAAAAGGCATCTAAGCTCACCAAGCGTCTCAGATCATGAGAAACAGTTTCCTACTGTGAAACAATGCCTTTCCATGGGAGAAGTAGGAAGTTTCGCATTTACAGCTACACTGCAGAGGTCCTGTTACCTCTGCAACAAGTGTGGTTGATGGAAGGTACTAGATGCCAGAGTCCTAAGTAGCAGCAGCCACAGCTTACCAGGAAAAGAAAACATTTAGTGGAATAAAGGGTTTTTCAAAGAGGCCAATGAATTCTCAAGTCCTGCCCCTCAGATGAGATGTTCTAAACCCTTCAAAACAAATAATGAAGTTCAAGGGAAGAAAAAAATTGTCATTGAATGTGTGAAAAGCAAGATTTTGCTGTTGCTTTGTCTTTACTCTTCTCTCTGCCTTTATACAACTTATAAACCTACCACTCAACCCTGCTGCCCTTTCATGTTCTGATCCTTGAACTGTAACAATGGATGTGGTGTTGGCGCTTAATATCTATTCAAATGTTTAAATGAACCACACCAAATAAAAGCATTTGTAAACTCAAAAGACTTTGCAGCAGACCATGAATAGGGTCTATATAGACTTCATCATGATTCTGGAATATGGATGCGTCTTTTTCTTTCACACACACACACACACACACACACACACACACACACACACACATTCCTTGTTTGGATGTTTACTGCACAATCAAACCAATTCTCATCTTTAAAAATATCTTAATTGAAATAGAATTTTATCACTGTGCTTCCTCACCCCTCTCAGGCCATCCCAGTCACCCTCTCTTGAACCCCTCCCATGTCTCCTCCCTCCTCTCAATTCACAGCCTCTTTTTCTTAGATCAGAATGTCTTTATACTCTTCATGTTTGTCTCTCTCAATACTGTAGGTCCACAGTTCCTGATTACAGTGAGAGTGTGAATGGGCCAGTAGCTTTTGGAAGAAACACAAATGTGTCAGTAGATAGAAAAAGCAAGAAAAGTGAAGGCAGAGGCATGTTGCACAACTTGCTTTGGAGTCTAAGCAATTATGAAACATAAGCAGACACAGGACTGTTAACCCATGAACTCATCCCACATTCTCTTCAAACACAGAGCATCCTGTGCTTCTGAAGGAAAGTGCTGTCGAATGATTATAATGACAGATGCAAACAGAGGAAGGAGGGTGCAGCAAGCCAGAACCATCTCTGCCTTATTCAGCATCTCTAGTTCAGAGTTTGCTAGGATGACTAGTCAGTTTTCTAATTCTGGGCATGTTCATAAATAAAGACAAGCATGCTTATTTTACTTAAAGTGTTTTTCCACAAAGTGTCCACCAGCTGTCACAAAGACATTCCAAAGACTTATTAAGGTACCACTTAGACCCATTTCATAGATATTGAAGTTGATGTTCAGATAGAAGTGTTACTCATATAGTGAGTAAAGGCTCAATTCCACCTCAGGTCTTAAGACACTTACCTCTTAAAAATAATATAAAGTGAGTATTATTATTCTGTCCACTGCTCACTGCAATGTTCTTTAGACAGCATCCCTAATTCCTGCTCTGGTGGGCCTCCCTATGAAAGGACAGTGAATAAAGTACTGACTGGAGACTGACTTGGGATAGCAAAACACAAGCAGAAATGACAGAAGCATTATTGACTGGAAGTTTTAGAATTTTGAGTCTGCTTTGACATATCTTGTTTTTCTTTGCCATTACACTAACAGAATCTGAGACTGAGGTTGCTCAGTCAGCGTGGGTCTCTAAATGAAAGTAACGGAGAGAGTCATCACATCACATAGAAACGTAGAAATGAATCCTGACATGTAAGGTTCATTTGTTACACTGTTTGAAGTGACTAATACAGACTCTGAAGAACCCGGAAAAAGGTGAAGTTGGTACCTAAGAAAGTACAGGTGAACGTAAAATTTGAAGACAAAATTATTTTGATCTGTATGATCTTGGCCTTTGTGTTACAACTCTTCTACATTTCTGTACCATGTTGTTTTCCTCTGTTTTATGGAAATTGCCTTAAAACAGTAGCCATCAGCTATCGTTAAAGAAACTGAAAAGTGTGTAAGTTCTTGGGGTTGGGGAGAAAATTGGGTTTGGGCAGTGATTGGTGATTTCAATTGGCCTATGATTTCTTCATGGTTTTTGTTAAAGTGTACATACTCTTATGGCAGGACTAAAGTCGGATCTGAGACACTTCCCACAAGGCACCAGATGAAGCTCTAGTGTGGTGGCTGTGCTCCACTTTGTGTAGCGATTGTCTGCAAGATGCCTGTTCTGTCGCTATGTTGGTAGAATGGTACAATAACACATTTTTGTGTAGTGTTTAGGAAGTTTTACATAGAATTGGGACTAGGATTAAGCACACAGGCTACATAGCAATGAAAGAGGCAAGGACATGACATGCTAGACCTGTCTGGCGAGAGAAAGCACTTCCGAGCTTAATTTTCCGTGCTTCATTTCTGGCTCCTTTTAACAGCAGCATTGAGAACTTAGTGAATGCAAAGAATGTGGTCAAAGCTTCCTGTTAGACCTAGTGTCATTCGTGGTGTGTCATCAGGGTACACCTGAGAGGGCGTCCACGAGTAAAATTACAGTTGTTTTCATAAAAACATATTTAGAAGTTCAAAATCATGTCATGGTTCAGCGAGTTTTGTGTATGAAACTGTATTTTTATGTGTTTATTTCTGTTTTTTTTATGTTTATCATTTGTAACCTTGTGCTGTGTCTTTATCAAAACTTCAAAAATTTTACAAACTTCCAATTGCTCTGTAGTATCTCCCTAATCATCTTCAACTTTGTAAGCTCTCAGAAAAAAAAACCCTTTTAGAACTTTCTATATTATGCTTTCAAATGAAGTGCATATTGCCGCAAAAAAAAATGTTTGATGAAAATTCACTATGTGGTTGTCTATATTGTATCGAAATTCCCAACCTGAACATAACCCTGCGGCATTCATATTCTAACAGGAAATGTAAGGATGAGACCTGATTTACCCACTGATGACTGGGTTTTGTCAAAGTGAAGCAAAATAATTATATTATTGCAGACCCTAGCAACTCCTCCCTCATTCCTCAGTCTGCACAAGAAGCGGGTCAGAGAGGTGAACAGGGCAGGAGTCATCAGTTACTGCAGTCATAGTTACACAGCTGTGCTGATACATGCTTTCCCCTCGTTTTTCCACAATACAAAGAAAAGGAAATTCTCGACATCTTTCCAAAGTAGTTATGAAAATGCCATGAAAGTAAACCAAGTATTTGTTATGTCTGTAAGAGGCACCTTCTCAAACTGATAACAGCCAAAGAGCCTGAAATAATAATAGTGGAAAACTGTGAACTAGGCTCATATCTGTCAATTATTGGGCAGATTAATTTCTTCTCCGGTTCAATCCCCTCCATTAACAACGTGCTTCATCAGTTAAAAAAAAACATCTGGTCTGGGAGAATATTCTATTTATGTCATACATAACACACTCTACTTACTTCATTCTTTTTTTCCTTCTTTCCTTCCTTCCTGCATCCCTCCCTCCCTTCTTTTCATTTCCACACTACTGTCTACCTCCTGTTTTCTTTCTTTAAAATTCACTTAATAACTCTGCAACTTGGCATGAAAGTGATACTTATTGACAAAGTGTTGGTAAAACTTCAACAGACATAACCACCGGATTTGTGATGGGACTTACCTCAGGTCTACTTTTTAGTAAGAGCTTATAACCAGTACTGTTGCTAAAGGTCCATAACTGGGAAGGTCATAGGCACTGCAAGTGCATCTACTAGTCTTATTTTTCTACATAGACAAGTTGTAGACCTGTATCCTATAAATTCATGTTTATTCCCATAGACTACTGCTCTCCTCAGCCCTCATTACAGAAGTTTCTCTTTGCAGTAACCAGACTTAATGCAGAGACTCAGGGCAGCTCAAGATGTTAGAACAAGTCATGGTTTAGTGGTCAGCTCTGAATGGACACTCTCCTTCCAAGGATCAGAGTGTATGGAGGAAGAGAGTAGAAAAATGTAAGAGCTAGATGAAGAAAAGGAGGATCATGAAGTGCTGTCTTATGGGGAAGACAGAGATGTGAAACTTATGAACTTAGACGGCTGTCATTGCCTGCAATATGTCTGCACGAGACTGAGGCCATAAACAATCAATCCTGGATCAGGAAGGGGCTCATTGGACCCCTATGTCCAGGGGAGCTAAAGATAGTCATAGAATTCTGGAGGAATAAAAAACTCAATTGTCTTTGGTGATGTGGTGAAATATGAGTTATGCATGCTCCAGAGGGTAGGTTTACAACAATGCCCACAATCGTGGCTCATGTCAAACACTATGGATAAAAATGGAAAAGAAATGCAAACAAAACGACATAAAAGTGATGGGCACACTTGGTGTGGAGGATGTAGGGAAGATGGAGGGGGATAAGTGAGTGTGGAAGGATTAAAGTGGCCACAATGTGTCACAAACAAACATGCAATTTTCAAGGGAGAGATTAACAAAGTATTTCTTTCTGTTTTTAACAGTCTCAGCAAGGGAAATGAGTCTGAAGCCTGTACTCTGTCTCCCATGTTGAGTGACATATTTTGTACATTACATCATGTTCTTCTCCTGCAATCTGATGTTTAAGCATATTACACGTTGTTCTATGTCATTTTTAAAGTCAGAACTATGAGAAGGAAGAGACAGAAGTTAGAAAGCTTACACTCCATGGTGGTTCGTCACTAGTAGCTGTATGATCATGGGGAAATTTTAATATTTTCCCACCCACAACAAGTGAACAACAGCAATAAGAACAACAATGACAGTGGTAGTGAGGGAGAGACCCATCAGAACTCCAATGTTTCTTATTGACATTTCAAACACCTTGTTGAGTTATTAATGAATGTAATGAATGAGCATTCAACTCCTACTTTGTACTTGGTACTCTAATATGACCTGGGAATTCTCCTGGGAATACAAAAGCCACTATCTGTGATGTCCTGGCATTTATGGCTTAGTTCAGGGGTTGGAAAGACACAGTACAGATGGATACCCGAATTAGTTTCTTTGCCTGTTTTTACAGTGTCCTTGGGCTGGGACTGGTTTTACATTTTTAAAGAGTTAAGAGGAGGGTATAAATACAGCAAAAACTCCTATGTGGACCACAAAGCCTGAACTATTTACCATCTGTCCTTTTATAGAAGAGCTGGCTAGTCTATGCAGGCAACATTCAATAAATGCTTTCCACATACCAATTGACAATCTGAAGGTCTTTGCATGGGTTTATGATTAATTTCTATATCCCTTCAATTCATCCATAGGCTTATCTTCGGCCTTGCAATAAAAATCAAACTTTTCAGATGGACATAGGTCCTGCATGGGTGACCCCTGGACTTTTCTAACTTCATCCAATTACACTCTTATCCTCCTGCCCCACTGGATTTCTCTCTGTTCAGCAAATATTGCACACATATTTCAGCCCAGGGCATTGTAGCTTCACGTGCTACCTCTCCCCAGCCTTTTTGATAATGTATTTCCAATTTGTCCTTCAGAAGTACCAAAGTCATTCCTCTTGCAAATCTCCTTGTGTTCTCTTTAACATATTGCTAGTATTCTTTGCACTGTATCTACTCTGGCTTCCAATACTTATAGCTCATATTCTTCTCTATGATGTTAATACTGTCACCTTCACAAGTCAGTTTCATGAGGACAAGGGTTCTCATTATCTCTTATTATTTTATAGCATCCTTACCTCATGCTTAATAAATACTAGGTGAATGAAACAAAGGATAATATAGTGTCACATTTGTGAATTTTTTTTTGGGGGGGAAAGAGGCTTGACAATATATAGAATTCTTTCTATATGAATGGGTGCCCTTATTTTCCAGAAAAACACATCCCCAGTGGATTTTCTGTGGCTTCAGTTAAATATCCCTTCATTCCCCCTGTATAATTAATGGAAGCCTAGCGAGCTGTTTGTGTTGATACATCATCTGCACCACACAGAAAATGCATTTGTTACAGAGCTATCTAGGGCAAAGCTAATGAAACGTTTGCAAATGTCCTGATTTACAAAGAGAAAATTGGTTTACCTGAATGACAAGGTTTGTGTGCAGAGAAAACATTCTTCTTTGCACTTTTTGAGAGGTATTCTGGCAACTCTCAAAAACCAGAAAAACACACATCAGCATTTCCCTCCAAGTACCAAAGACAAGAGGTCACCTTGGGGAAGACAAAGTTCCCAGGTCAACATTACCCATGGCAGTCCTCATATAAACTTTAGAGTACCCAAAATCCTGAAGATTCCACAGCATGGATGTTTGTATAGCTGCAGTGTCCCAAAAACACAGGAAATGCCTGAGCATCTGTGGACAGTCTAGCTGGGCAACATGAGCTCTAACAGAATCCAGGATTATTCTAGTAATACTTGACTTCAGAGACTAATTTTTAACATCTCTCTCTGTGTGTATGTGTGTGAATGTTTGAGTGTGTGTGTGTTTGTGTGTATTTTTTGAGTGTGCTCCTGTGCAAGGGTGGGAAGCAGGGAAAACCTCTAAAGATGGGTTCACTCCTCGGGCAGACTTCATAGTCCGTGGGACAGAAGTGAAATTCACACATTTGTTTGCAAACACCTTTATCCTCTGATCAGTACTACTTGCCCAGTAATTCTCAGATTCTGTCTCACTGTCTCTGTCACTCTGTGCTTTTGTCACCCTGTCTTTCTGACTCTCTCTTTTGTTTTCCTTTCTTTTGAAAATGAGTATCACTGCGTAGACTTGGCCCTCCTGGATCTCTCTCTCTCTCTCTCTCTCTCTCTCTCTCTCTCTCTCTCTCTCTCCTCTCTCTCTCTCTCTCTCTCTATATATATATATATATATATATATATATATATATATACACAAGTATAGCCCTTAACTTACAGACATCTGTCTACAGAGCCTCCTGGGTGCTGAAACGGGCTAGTGTCTTAGTTAGGGTTTCTATTGCCATGAAGGGATGCCACAACAGCAACTCTTATGAAGAAAACTATTTAACTGATTTAACTGGGGCTTATAATTTCAGAGGTTTGGTCCATTATCATCATGCAGGGAAACATGGCTTTGTGCAGGCATGTACTGGAGAAGAAGCATAGAGTTCTACATCTTGATCCACAGACTGCAGGAGACAGTGTCACACAATGAGTACAGCATAGAGCATATATGAGTTTCAAAGACTAACTCTGCAGTAACACACTTTCTCCAGCAGGTCCACAACCTCTAATGGTTTCACTCCTTAGGGGCCACACATTCAAATACAGTAATGTATGGCGGCCAAACCTATTCAAACCACTATAGCAAGCATGCCTAAACCACTGATTAATTTATTTAAAAGACAACAAAGAGTAAGAAACAGAGGTGCACGTAAGTTCTGAAAGGATAATTCTTACTTACAACAATAGTCTCAAGTTTTTTTAACCTAATGTATGGATGAAATTATTCAAATCTATTGGAGAGCTAAATGCTCAGGGTTTCATAGTAAAGCACACATAAATAAAAGACTAGGATCTGACAACTCAATGTTCTTTCTACCTCTCTCTGTTGGCCAGTGGGAGGACAACCATTTATTTTTTCTTACATTTTCCTATTAATTCACCCATTTTTCAGTCTGTTCATATATGCTTTCTTAGTCTCTTATACTATCTTTTCCTCAACAGGGCTTTTAAAAACTATTTATCACATACTACTGGAGTATACCAAGAAGGGTTTTAACTTTAATAAATGTCCAACAGGGCTGTTAAATTAGAAAATGAAACTCAACTAAGATAATAGATTTATCAATTCCTTTTCAAACGTTTCTTTCAAGTAATAGAAAAGTAATAAGAAACATGCATCCACAAAACCCAAAAGAATGGAATTTAAAAAAAAAAAGGAGGAGAACTTAAGAACTGGACAGAACCAGAAAAATACATGTCTGCAGAGAGAGAAATCAAGGAAAATAAACTACTGGTTCTGAGACTATAAAAATAGATAATCTACAGGGACTGTCCTGGACATGAACTGATAGGCCTGCTCTTTGATCACCTCCCCCTGAGGGGGAAGCAGCTTTACCAGGCCACAGAGGAAGACAATATGGCCACTCCTGATGAAACCTGATAGACAAGGATCAGAAAGAAGAAGAAGAAGAGCTCCCCTATTAGTGGACTTGGGGAGCAGCATGCATGGAGAAAGGGGAGGGAGGATTGGACTGGGAGGGGAGGGGAGGAGGGAGGGAATTATGGGAGGGATGCAAAGTGAATAAAGTATAATTAATAAAAATTAAAATAAAAAATTATTAAAAAAGAAAAAAATAGATAATCTAAGGATAATCTGATTTTTATATGCTACATATTCCAGGACAAGATTTTTATTTTAAGTTTAAAATAGTACTGTAAAATAAGTCTATACTCTGAGATCCTGGACAGTAGAAGATAGTTGATCATATGAGAGAATCAATTTCTCTTGCTATTGAGCTATTTAAAGTTTTAGCAGCCCCAGTGACCTGGATAAAACACTAAAAGCTACCAGATGTTATAAGCAACTAAATTATACTTAATTACATTTAATTCTATCAATCTTATTCACAGGAAACTGAGACTTAGAGTAAGTGACCTTATCAAATTATGTGACTTGCAAGTGAGTCAGGTGGGTGCTATGGCAGGGTTGGGAAGTTGGCTCTCAAACCCATGATAAATGAACGTGTATGCCAAGGATAATGAAATAATAAAATACAAAATGTTTATGCATTCCCAACACTAGTTCCCTTCTCTCCATAAAAATTCCATCCCTTCTAGTCAGGTCCTTTTCTTTCCCATGAATTATGTTGTTTTCCATTAATACTTTATATTTTCCAGTGAGGTTTCATGTTCTGCAATGAGAGATTATCCTCACAAATTACTTGTCACATTCTTGTATGAAAACCCATAACAGATTCAATGCAATTCCCAACTAATTATCACCACAATTCTTTACAGAACTGGAAAGAAAAAGTCTCAACTTCATATGGAATACCAAGAAACCCAGAATTGCTAAAACAATCCTCTACAATAAAAGATCTTCTGGAGGTATCTCCATCCCTGATCTCAAGCTGTACTATAGAGCAACAGTTATAAAAACTGCATGGTACTGGCATAGAAACAGAATGGTGGATCAATGGAACCGAACAGAAGACACAGAAAAAAACCCACACAACTATGGATACTTGATTTTTGACAAAGAAACCAAAACCATTCAGTGTCAAAAAGACAGCACCTTCAACAAATGGTGCTGGTCCAACTGGATGCCTACATGCAGAAAAATAAAAATAGATCCATATTTATCACCCTGTACAAAACTAAAATCCAAGTGGATCAAAGACCTCAACATAAAACCAGACACATTAAATCAGTTAGAAGAAAAAGTGAGGAAGACCCTAGAATTCATTAGCACAGGAGACAACTTCCTGAACACAACACCAACAGCACAGGCTCTAAGAACAACAATTAATAAATGGGACCTCATGAAACTGAAAAGCTTCTGTAAAGCAAAGGACACAGTCATCAAAACAAAACGACTGCCTACAGATTGGGAAAGAATCTTCATCAACCCTATATCTGACAGAGGGCTAATACCCAGTATATATAAAAAACTAAAGGAGCTGAAAAGCAGTAAACCAAGTAATCCAATTAAAAAATGGGGAACAGAGCTAAACAGATAATTCTCTGTAGAAGAATATCGAATGGCAGAGAAACACTTAAAGAAATGCTCAACCTCATTAGCCATCAGGGAAATGCAAATCAAAACGACTCTGAGATTTCACCTTACACCCATCAGAATGGCCAAGATGCAAAACTCAAGGGACAAGACATGCTGGAGAGGTTGTGGAGAAAGGGGAACCCTCCTCCACTGCTGGTGGGAATGTAAACTTGTACAACCACTCTGGAAATCAATCTGGCACTTTCTCAGACAATTAGGAACAGTGCTTCCTTAAGATCCAGCCATACCACTCCTAGGCATATATCCAAAAGAGGCTCAAGTACACAATAAGGACATTTGCCAACCCTGTATGTAGCAGCTTTATTTGTAATAGCCAGAAGCTGGAAACAGCCCAGATGCCCCTCAACTGCAGAATGGATGCAGGAATTGTGGTACATCTACACAATGGAGTATTACTCTGCAATGAAAAATAAGGAAATCATGAAATTTGCAGGTAAATGGTGGGACCTGGAAAGGATCACCCTGAGTGAGCTGTCCCAGAGGCAGAAAGACACCCATGGTATATACTCATATAGCCATATATTATAGGATAAACCTACTAAAATCTGCACATCTAAAGAAACAAGAGAGAGGACCCTGACTAAAATGCTCAATCAACATCCTAAAAGGCAAAGAGGATGGACATCAGAAGAAGAAGAAAACAGGAAACAAGCTAGGAACCTGCCACAGAGGGCCTCTGAAAGGCTCTGCCCTGCAGCTTATTAAAGCAGACACTGAGACTTATGGCCAACTGTTGGGCAGAGTGCATGGAATCTTATATAAGAAGTGGAAAATAGTAAGATCTGGAGAGGACAGGAACTCCAAAAGGAGAGCAACAGAACCAGAAAATTTGAACACAGGGGTCTTCCCAGAGAATCATACTACCATGCATGGAGATAATCTAGAATCCCTGCACAGATGTATCCCATGGCAGTTCAGTGTCCAAGTGGGTTCCATAGTAATGGGAAGAGGGACTGCCTGTGACATAATCTGATTAGCCTGCTCTTTGATCACCTCCTCCTGAGGGGGAAGCAGCCTTACCAGGCCACAGAAGATGACAATGCAGTCACTTCTGATGAGATCTGATAGACTAAGATCAGAAGGAAGGAGAGGAGGACCTCCCCTATCAGTGGAGTTGGGGAGGGGCATGCGTGAAGAAGGGTGAGGAAGGGTGGGATTGAGAGGGGAGGAGGGAGGGGCGTATGGGGGGATACAAAGTGAATTAAGTATAATTAATGAAATAAAATTAAATTAAAAAAAGAAAACCTATACTCTTCAGTTTATTCCATCTTCTCCAAGGTGGCACTCCCATTTTAGTAACATTGTAGCCTTTTTAGTGATATATCACCTCTTCAGTGAAATAGCCACATCTTCAGAAAAACTCCCTACTCTTAAAGGTGATTCTGTTCTCTATAGTGAGATCCCACTCTCTTCACTGAGATCCAAGTATTTTTAGTAAGAACTCATCCTCTGTGGTGAGATTTCACACTAGGAAGTGATAGCCCATCTACTTATGTAAGATTCTATTCTCAGCTCCGAAGTATAAACCTCACTTGCAAGCAGCCAAAGCAGAAACAAACAAATATACAAACAACCTACTCCCCCAGCAAAAGAGTAACACTATTACAGTTTTCCACAATTTGATCTTTACCTAGAGTAAATCAAAAAGTTTTAAAACATGCAGTTTAGAAGGTGAAATAAGAATGAATAAGACTGTATTAATTCTGATTTAAACAGGAAGTTAGAAGGGAAAGAATGGCTTGCTGATACACACTGAAGACAACTAGGTGATAGCTTTCTGTAAGTACTCTTTACCACACCTTCTGCGTATGCTGTCGGAAGATATGCCCCTATAAAGTTAAAAAGAAATCTGAAAGGTGGAGTTCTAGAAAATGGATCATAAAGCAGAAAAAAAAATCTCACAGTTGCATAATGTAATGGCATATTTTTTGTAAGTCCAAAACTATATGAGAAAGAAGTTTTAAAAGGCCCACTGGATATTATGCCTAAATCACACTCAGTTCAGAGTGGGAGGAATGAAATGTGGTGGTTCTGACAGATGGAATACCAAAACAGCAACAATAACACTGAGCAGCCAGGCAACTGAACAAAACTGCCTCAAACTGTGCATCCACTGAAATGATGGATTGGATACAAAGAATAATTGCTCTACTCCTATTATGATGTTAATTGATAAAATGCTTTAAAAGTAAAGATAAGCAATTATTAACCAGTAAAAACAGAACCAGAATATTCAACAAGGCAAAGGCAAATTCCATGTTCACTTATGTAAATGTGGTAATATGAAATCTATGCTTTGTTTAAATTAACGTTTTAATTGTGTTTGCTTAATTAAAAGACCCAAGTATGGAGAAAATCATGCATACAGTTGATAAATCAAACAACCTAATAGGAATATAATCTTTGGAAAAATAGTGTTAAATATTAGAAAAGAGTGCTTGTATTGATTTTGAAGAAATGTGATTACCTTTGAGAATAAAGGAAAAAAAATAGGCAGTTGAAAGTTGTTGAGGGTTTATTTTTTCCATTTAAACCTTTATTTACTTGTCTTTTCTCAAAATAGGGCTATCTTATATATTTTAAGCTATAAAACAGAAATGTAAAAACAAAATTTACATTTGAGAGGCGCAGAAATTATTAATGAAATAAACCAACACAATGCTTAGGGACAGGCATTATTCAAAGAGTAGTTATTCTACTTTTTGAAGTAGTGCAGTAATTCTAGAAATTATTGGAGTTAAAATATGATTTATTATTAAATGTAGATTCTAATTTCCAGAAAATCTTATAGAATAGATAAAAGCTTTGCTTGACACAAATGTACATGTTCTTGATACAGTCTAAGTTATTTTCATATTCATTTTTTGATTGGTATTATCATGTGTTTCATTAGAATCACTTTGTGGTAGTCAAGGTTATATCTAGAAAACAATGTTTTCTGTACTTTTGCGTCACAATGTAAAACATAAGCCATGACTTCAACACTGATGTAACAGTAATACTTGCAATGACACAGATATTAACACAAAAATCTTAATATAGATATATGTTACTAACTGTCAGATCAACTTAATTTGTGTCATTATATTTTATACTTTTGGCTGTGAGCCTAGCATTCAATGGCTCATCCCTCTCTCCAGCCTATGTCAACATATTCTAAACTAACATGATTCTTAAATTCTAATTAATAAAATTTTCAAAGAATATTTTGGAAAAAAACCCTGATCAATAGCAAGGTTTTGAGCTAACTTTTGTAGGACCGAGTTGAGTAGCAAACACTTTGACACCTGTTGCAGTCTGGAAATTGGCCTCTTGTCCACAGAGGTCAGCCCTGGCATACCAAGTACCTTGGGAAGCCGAGGAACTCAGGCTGCAGTGCCTAGAAACCAGAAGCTACTGAGCCTTTAGCATATGTTCTTCAAAACCAGTCATTGGTTTACACTTCAAACCAACACCATCACTCAAGCCAAACTGATGTTATATGCTAGGTCATGTTTTGTTAATCAAGTTAAATGTAAGCCTTTCGTGTCACCATTTGCTAAGTATTTGCACTGGAAATTATATTTCTGGATGTTTTGTGTTTACAATATCCCATAATATCGTGTGTCACACACACACACACACACAGGAGGGTATTTGGTCATGTATGTGCTCATGTATAACTGAGTGGGGCAGACAAACAGGCTCACATATAGTCACACAGCAATGCTCCTAAGGGTACAGACTACGCACTGCTGTTAAGGTAATACTGCCATCATGGGGAAGCTATGATCTGTCGCTACATCTCCCCCACTTTCTGCCACCCTGTGGCCTTGTCTTTTTGATTTTTAACTTCACTATCTGTAAGTGGGAATAATAAACAGAGCCCAGCCTACTGTTACAGAGTCCTTTTGCGAAGCCAGTGAATGCTGGGAAAACAACACGGAAATTGTAATACGCTCTGCTACCCCTGTGGGTTCAACTTGCATGGCTTTACAATGTCTTTCGAAAACAGAACTGGCCACATAGTAAATAAGAAAGTTAGTTACTGTTTGAGATTGTCTGTATACTTACTTGTCTGGACCTGTTCATCTATCAATGCACAATCCATCGTGTCCTGTCCTCAAAGTTGTACAGCCTAGTTTAAAACATCAAAAGCCACTTTGGTATCCCCCATGCTGTCACATGGTTGCTTCTGTGCTCTATCTTTCATCCCATCTCCAAAACTGAGTTCAGTAACTCTGTCCTTTTTGATGACAGATGATCTTAAAGCAGGATGAAAAGTTAGAAGAATGTTTTCCCTGTCAAGATCGATTTGCCTTTAACCCTCCTTCCCTCTATCTTTGGGGAGAGGTCTCTTCTGCGCTCTCACACCTCTTCTATGTTGTCCTTCGACTCCCTGGCCTCCACCAAGGGGTTACAATTCTCATATATTCAGAACTGTTTGTGTTAGTTTAACCAGCATAGCAGGTTACACTGGAAGGCTTTCCCCCACACAGCATCTGTTATTGCAGTGGTCCGAAGAAATCCAGGGCTCACTCCTGTAGAGCCTTGCAAACAAAATGCACACAACTGAATTCTAATCTGTCATGACAAGTAGCATGACCTCAGGGAAATGATGTCACCTTTGTGTACCTTCCTTAAGCTTTCTGTAAATTAAGGGCAATCTTAATGGTCACCCATTAAGAATATAGTTATTAAATCTTAAGTTTGACTAGGCTAGTGTCAAATAGTATTTTGTTGTTGTTGTTGCAATACATATGCAACTTAAAATGCTAAGAAGTACTTTAAAAATGCAATTGATTTGAAAATTTTGATCTTAATTACAGTTAGAAGGCATCTATTATGAAACATTGCTACATCCATGTGGTGGTTTGAATGAGAGTGCCTCCACCCCCATTTGCTCATATATTTGAACACTTGGGCAACAGTTGGTGTAACTCTTTAGAAAAGATTGGGACATGTGGCCTTGTTGGAGGAGATGTGTTCCTGGTGGTGAGCTTCAAAAAGCCCACCTCATTCCTATGCCTCAAGGTCATTGTCACAAAATGCAAGTTCTCAGTTAACAATCTAGCACCAAGCCTGCCTCCCTCCGTGCTCCCTGCCATGATTGTTATAGCAAGGCCTCAATGAAGTGCTTTCTCTTACAAGTTTCCTTGCTCATAGTGTCTTTTCAAAACAATAGAAACATAACTAATATGGCCCACATCTTAACTCTTAACTGTCACGAAATAAGCTTCTCATTTCAGAAGACAGTAACTGACAGACAATGTGCTGTGTGAGACCTTGGGACACTTATCCCCAAACGGCTTTCTTTATCAAACCCCTGCCCTCAAGGACCTATGCAGAAGACGAGGCCAGAATATTGTAAGCACTAAAGGTGGTGGATAACTATGAGACAATGGCATGTTCCAGATACCACAGGCTGAGGTAGAGATGAATTCAGAGAAAGTGTGACAGCATCCCTAAGACCTGTACAAATTCAAACCAGACACTGTAGGGAGAAGTGGGCATAAAATACCAATCCTAAGGAAGACACAGCACTATATAACAAAATAAATACAATTGAACTTAAAGTGTATAAGGAAACAATATGTATTTTACAACATACTCAAAGAATGAAACATATGAGCACATTCAAATGCATTCATCACATTTATTCTTTCCTATGTTCTTTAATTTAATATCACAGGGTGGATGGGGAAAGGCACAGTAGATAGGAACTATATAAATTAAAAAGGAGTCAAGTGAGGGAGCTTGCATGGATCAGTGAAGACCACAAGCCATGAAATGAGAAGTATGATTAACGCAAACCTCCAAAGCAGAGCTGGCAGGCTGCAGCACTGCGGCTGACTTTGGTCCACTGACTGTTTTGTATACAAAGCCTTAATGGAACACAGACACATTTGTTTGTTTATATCTTGTCTGGGACTACTTTTGTGATACATGGTAAAGTTGAGTAGTTGCAATAAGGACAGTTTGGCAGGCAAAAGCAAAATCACTATGTCGCTTCCTGAAAAAAGAAAGAAAGAAAAACAATTGCTTTAGAAACAGAGAAGATAGATAATATCCCTTGCCATAGTTAGGGTTCAGTCAAAACAGAAGTCACTTGACTTAGGCTTTGAAACAGAACTCATTATGTAAATGAAGGAGTAACCTAACTATAAGAAGCTATAGGAACAATGATAGACATTATTAAAGTCTGCCTTAAAACAGAAATGCAAGGCCCTTGTTGTCCAGTGAACCATAGTTCACCAGAATTCATGGGATGCCCTTCCTACTTTTATCATCTGTTTTAGCAATACAATGTCTTTATCAACTGATATTTAAATTTGAATTATTTGTTTTAAATGTTATATTTATCAACCTCCTACTTTTAAAAGATATGGACATGTATTTAGTGTACATACTGATGGGTTTTGTAAAGCATGTCATGTTCTTTGATCACATTCACTCGTGCTTTTCTTCCTTCTTTCCCTGATCTCCTAATGCCTTCAAGTCTTTCTTTATTCTCCAGTCTATTTCTACTTTAATGTTATTCATATACACATACAGAGTGTTTTTCGTATATATGAACATAGGTGTGTTATATAGCTATGTAAAATCTAGGATCAACAGATGAGAAAACATGTTCCTTGTCTTTTTGAGACTAACTTTAATTAATTTAATCACTCCAAGTTATATGCATTTTTCTTGCAAATGACAGAATTTCTCCTTCTGTATGGCTAATACTGCACTGTATTTCCATACCACATTGTCTCTATTCATCTATTTATGGGCACATAAGCATATTCCTAATTTGGCTACTGTGAATGATTTCCAAACATACCTGATTACAAGCATCCTGGAGAATAATGGATTACCTTTCTCATCTGCTTTTGCCGTCTATGTTCTGACTGTAAGACGCGAACCTAGACACGAACCATGGTCACTTTTGCCAGCGTATGGCTTTCACGCCCTCTGTGGGGCAGGTGGAACTTAGAAGGGTTCCAGAGTGATGGTATAGTCACAGTATAGGTATTAATAACTTTCACTTTCACTGACCTGAATATTCTAAAGCTGCTGTGAACATTTTCTTGTCTTCACTAGTGATGCTTAGATCTTCAGTGTTAGGCCTGTGGAATTCTAGGAAATCTGTTAGAGAATATGAATAAACTTTGGTCCTCCTTTTGCTCAAAAGTAGAATGAGTGTGTGTACATGTCTGTGTTTCTAAAAATATATGGCTCTCTCATTTTTGTTCTCTTTGGCTAGTTCTGATCAATGGGATGTTTAAGATCTACCTTGATGTTATTCCTCCCAGCCTGCACTTCCTTAATGTAAAGAATGTAAAGAAAGGGCTTTGCCATTTTCACATGCTTCAAAGTGCCACATGATTAACGTCTGATATGGACATAACTTCTAAAGAATGTTTGTAAAATCTTCTCAAGATAATGAACATGTATTCCACTCTAAGATTAAAATGGAGATTGCATCATCATTTAATTTTTAACAAGTATACATCCATAGAAAATAATACACTCAAGCCTTACATAAATTCTTTCAAATGTGTTCTAGTCAAATCTGTCTAAGCACCAGGTGTTGGATGAAATGAGCCAATTCTTTAAATAACATAGGCACAGTCTATTCTCGATTGGAGACAATAGTCAGAAACAGATTTGAGAGCAATCCTGTCTTCTTGGAAGCCAGGAAAACACGTTTGCTTCATAATCATGTGGCTGTGTCTATAAAGCTTCACTATTATACCTTTGTATAATCCTCCCTGTGTCTCATGGAAACCTCTGATCCATCAGTACCTAGGCAGTTATAAATCTGAGTAATACCTTTTAATTCCTGTTCTCATTAGGGTACCCCTGTTGAAAACCTTCTTGGAATCAGAAGAGGTAGAGCTCATAGGTACAAATCCAGAAACTGCCCTTCCTACTTCTGTCTACTTGGCTGAATTACTTACCATGTTTGATCTTGGTTTTGCCTGGTCATATCATGGACACAATGTTGAGCATTCTACCAAAAAAGAAGACAGATGCAATATTGCTACACATCAGTAAAATAAATGGTGTCGATTGTGGTAATTATAATACATACTTTAAGATTCTTAGTTTGTCACAAGCTGGAAATTGTTAATCTTATCTTAAATAAAGCAACTAGGAGCTAATTTGAAGAGTTATAAAGTTAATAGTTACTGAACAGTGGGTTTAACAGTATCCCCCCACAAACTGAAATTTAAGCAAACACATTTTTATGAGTTTAATAGATTCTGATTAGCTGGCTTTCTCTCATATATTTCTCTACCCCATTTTCGGAGTTTATACAACTTCCTTTTCAAGCTAAATTAAATCCCTAAAAATCTGAGCTGAATACGCCAGGTGCAAATGATGGTCATAAACACACCCAGATTTGTTAAAGCCTCTTGAGTCTGAGCTAACTGTTCCCCAATTTGCAATTCCCGAAAGCTTCTAGACATTCATTTGCTTTCACTCTAATCTCTTGGAAATGCAATCAAACTGATAGCAAAGACCAGAGAATCTGCAGAGAACCCAAAATTATATAAACAGATGAACTAGCTCATTTTCTTTGCTTTGTCATTTTGGAAGATCACTCTTCATACTCTTGTTTCCTTACCTACAAAATAAGGATGATGGTTAGCAACCTTCACTTGGGGCTATGATAGTCAATCATAATTGTTAGCTTGAGGTTTATAATTGCAATGGAAATAATCCACTGAGTCCGTCTGTGAGGGAGCTTCTAGATTCAGTTAATCAGTGGGAGAAGATCTGCTATAATGTGGGTGGTAATATTCTATGAGCAGGTGTCCCAGGCTAAATAAAAAGAAAATTGTGAGCATGTATCTCTTTGTGTCATGACAGTGGATACAATGTGAGCACTTGCCCCAAGATCTTGCTTCCATGATTTTCCCTTAGTGATGGGCTGCACTTTCAACCTTCCACTCAAAGGAAACCTCTTATTACTTAAGTTGCTTTTACCAGTTCTTCTTTTCAACAAATAATATAATTAATACAGAGATATTAAAGAAGAATACATAGTTCCCCCATCTGGGACATTGAGAAATGCTTTGTAGAACAGACAGAAGAGAATCTGAATGATAAGAAAGGAGTGAATGGGTGAGCAAGATGGCTCAACCTTTACAGGCTAGGGTCACAAATGAAGAGAATCGAGGGATCACGGATGAAATGCTATTTCACAGTTTTGATATTTGTATGGATGGAATATCGACTATCATCACAGAAGAAAACCAATAGGGAAAAATAGCAGAAATGAAGAAACACTATGAAGCAACAATACATTGAGAAAAGAGAATACATATTTAAACACCTGGATTTTCTGTGATAGAGAAGTATATCACAGTATAAAATTAGAAAATTGTTAACAATCCTAGATGGAAGTAATCTTGAATACTATTGTAGATTTAGAATTTATATTACACCGGAGAACTGTTTATAATATGTGTATTTTTACCTAGAAATTACTTCAGAAGTCATGTGAAACATGCAATATAAATTATTTCTCACAGTGAGACCCCAAGGCTCAATTCAACTTATTATTAAAGCCACTCACACATGCATGCGCTTGACTATCACACATAATATTCAGATAGAAAATATTTTGAAAGAATGAAAAAAAAATTAAGCAAAGAAAATTGAAGGTTGACCTAAACTAAAATTCAAACAACTGTCAGAAAAAATAAGAGCCATTAAAAAGCATACTTTAAATAAAAATTTAAAATTGCATTAAAGAAAAAATATATCTGCTATGCTATAACTTAACTGCTTAGAGAGGTTTTAAAACCAATACATATGTAAAGTATTTGTTAAGGAAAACATTGTTTTATATATAGAAAAATAATTATATGGAAATGAAATTTAAATGTAGTTTTATATTGACTTTGAATGAATTTTAAGTTAGCTTTATCTGTATTTGAATTTTCCAAATGTCCATATGGTACGTATTAAGCTCTCAAAACATATTTTGAAGAAGATAAATTTTAATATGATATTATTATAAATATTACTATTGATATATATTCCTCCATCCATTCTACCTATCCATCATCTATCTACATATCTATCTTTCTATTATCATTCTATACCTATCTATAGACAGGTACTGTGGAATGAGCAAGTAACCCCAGCATTGAGGGTTGACAGGGCGAGAGACAGGAGGATCACCAGGGCTTGGCGCTCAGCTAGTGCAGCTGAGTAAGAAAGTGATAGCTTCAGGGAGTAATGCTGTCTCAAAATACAGGTGAAGATCAACTGATGAAGACAGATGATGTCAATCTCTGGCCTCTAAGCACACATGTACCCACATGAAAATATATGCAAACATACATACCACATCACATATACGCATGCAAGAGATGTTTATCAAAACAGAACTAGCTGTGCAAGGAATGAAAAAAAAAAAAAAAACCTCTTTATGCATGTAGAATACCCAGTATGTGCATAGGGAAGGGGAGAGCTTATGTATTGTAATAGTAAGAAAACAGTACATTGACTATTATGGAAATAAATATCAAAAGCAAGAAATTAAAACTGTGAACTTGAAAAGTTAATCAAACCTTAATAAATAAAAATAACCTTGTGTAGAGCATAATATCATAATTTGAAATTATAGACCTAAACTAGGTGGTAAGAATCTGAAGTAAATGTGTATCTATGTGTAGGTGTATGTGTGTGTGTGTGGTGTCTGTGTGTGTATGTGTATTCAGTTAGGTATGTGTATGGAAGTAATTTGGGGTGGTTTAGGAAATAATTCCAATGACTTGATTCACAAATGATGAAAAATAATCTGAGAAATGTCAAACACAAAAGAGATAAATATTAAAACAAATGCATAGAATCAGTATTTTACCACAGTGACATGAGGGAGGAGAGCTCACAAACCAAAAGAAAAGTGATGACACGGAAGGATTGCGGTTTGGCTTACATAAAAGATCTTTACTGTGGATTGTGTACACATTAACTGCTCATAACAGCAGGACAACGAGATCAAATTGTACTGCCGTCAGATCACAAAGAAGCCACTGGAGAGGACGCCTAAAAATTTACATACTGAGTATAATCAAGTCATTCCCCTCAACATGCATAAGCACCCAGGGTACCCGAGGCAGAGCTCGCTACAGGAACCCGAAACACGTAGGCTGTGAAGGGACTCGGTGAGGAGGATGGGTGGTGCAGATAGCCAGCATGCACCAGTGTCCTGTACAGATCCAGTCACTGTTGGAAATGAAATCCAGACGACAGACATCACTACCAGGCCCTTACACAGGTGACCTCTTAACCACGAAGCCTTGAGAAGTCAGGCTGGGAAGGACGCGCCTGCATTTGCTTTACTCTCTTACCATCGCTACTTAGACTTTCTTCTGGGTTGTGAAGAAATGATCTTTTTTTTTTTCACATCCGGAATAATTTTCCTGTTCTGAAACTGCATGTTCTAAAACACAAATATGCAAAAATAAAGGAGGAAACATTATACATAATAGAAGCCCTCTCATTTTAGTTCAAGTAGCCGAAAGCACTTGGACATAGAAAAATCTAACATTAAAATCGGCCAGCATTTACTTTCCTTTTTTTTTTTTTTTTTTGTCTATCAAAAATGAGAGAAGTGTTTTCTCTTGAACAGACTGTTCTTTTATTCCAAGTGAGCAGTTGAAATGGCTGCTTCATTCGAGATTGAAGTACATTCCTTTTCCTACCATTTGTAATGAATATATAGGTATTCTTGGCTATAGGTAACCCCTGCTAATACTCCCCAAAATAAGTTGTGTGTATCCTCAAGAAAGATGGCATCATAGCCAAATAGATCATCAACTAGAACCACCAAATCTACACCCAAGAGTAACAGCAGAGATGCTGAACTTCCGGTCGGAGTCCTGATGTCAGCAGAGCTTCGTGAGAGATACTACTGTACAACTATGTTTATTTCGCTTAATTTCACTCTTAACCCAGCTATCATACACATAACTGAGACTCTATAATTCTTTTTTTAATGATTAACTTCACAACACTGGAAGTGAGCAGTTATTACCTTAATCTTAGCCCTTAATCTTAATTTGGGTTCTTCCCAGTGTACATCCCAGAATACTTGAACTTTGTAGCTCCACCCCCCCCCCCCACACACACACACCGCCCCAGGTCCAGCTCCTTCCTCCTGAAGTTCCTCAGACCTCCACCTGTGGCTGAAACCTCTGGCAGAATCCTCTAACTCTTGTAACTCCTCCTCCCCTGGCTGGGAGGATGTTCAGCCCTGTTTTCTGCCCTGCTCAGCGATTGGCTGTGTGCTGCCTTATTGACATATCGGGGGACCATTAGGGAGGAGACAGGAGAGTCTCAGAACAAGGCTTGCAACCAGATAAGTGGGTTACAAAAATCAGCATTTGTGTTACACAATAACCTAATGCCTACAGAGTCTAACATATTTCAGCCAAATATTCCTGCAATAAGGGATTCTAAGTCCCAACATAAACTCTTATAGGTCAGTTGGCACAGAAAAGGGAAGTTCTTTCTCTTATAAAAGAATGAAGAAAACACTGAGAAATGGCACCCTTGGCCCAGATATGTGAGACTATCAATAGGCCTCGGCAGCTCCATATGCACAGTGAGAGGCAGTAAGGCTGCCTGTGGCTGTCAGCATAATTTCTTAGTTCATGATAAGCCTTTCTAAATTTCTAATGGTTATTCAGAAGGGGGTGTGCATATAAAGATGTTTTTGTTTTGGTCTCAGGTGTGGGAAGTGGGGCTGATTCAGATGGTCCACAGCAGCAGACCATTTGCCTCATGCAGGCTCTGAGAGGAGCTCTTTGCCAGCTGCAGATTAAATCTGAGGACTCTGGAGAGAGAATAAATGCCAATGCACATAGAGTGTGGCGCTCAGAGAAAGAGCAATGCTTCTCCTGTTTCTACCCTTGTTGCTCCTGGTTTCTGTTATGAGACAAGAAGTTGGAGACCTCCTGAAACAAGGATTGGATTGGCTCCAGGGAACCTGAGGACCCTAACCAGCTGGAAGCAGCTAAGAGAACTATCCCTCTCCTATTAACCCATTCTCTCTCCTATCTGGTATTGGGGTGTTGGAAGGGATTGGGGTGGAGTATAGAGAAAAAGATATAAGAAATGTAAATAAAAGAGGTTTTAAGAAAGGTATGCCTACAGGGAAAATCAGTCAGGAAGGTTCAATGAAGGACTCTGTATCTGTAACTGAGCAACTCTATTTGAGGATAAACTTGTAAAAGAAACCACTCCTAGATGAGAAACAAGCTTCTAATAACCTACGCATGATGGAAAGGACTAAGGCAATCACAGGAACTATATATATTTCGTTATTTATCCTGCGGACACACAACTTCTTCTATCCCGAGGTATCTGTTTGGCACTTGATAACCAGATCGAGTGACAAGAGAAGGCTGTAGGCTGTCGTTATTCTGTGTCTTACCACAAGGCCATATTACTACCATAGACATAAAACCAGTTCTTTTTATTTTATATATTTTTACATCTTCAGCCTTGGATGGGGACATTGGTAGCAAGAAGGAAGAGAAATGAGGTTAAGATATGGTCAACTGGTAATTATTCACTAATGCCTGGGACAATAGACAAAACATACTTGGTAAAGTCCTTGGAACAGCCCTAGATGTAGATTTAAAGAACAGTCACATTCTCTGTGATAGTCACCTCTTTCAGGGTCAAAGGCACTTTCCAGAGTTGCTGAAGCGAATCTTTATTTTTTTCCTAAAACTCAAAAGAAAAGCGTCTTCAGAATCTAATTTGATTTTGATTGATTTTTGAAACTTGAAACACTTCTAAACTAATTTTCAGTATATTACTCTTGTCAACGCTTAAAGATTTTGTCAAGAGGAATTTGCTGAACAGACGCAGTAATTTTGTTTCTCATTCTGGCATATCACCCTTAAAGAGGAAGCCCGGGGAGGGGTTGGCTCTGTCACTACAGCTGTTGCTGTTAGAATATACATTGCAGTTACTTGGCTGCTATTCTGGAGGTCTTCTCACGCAGTTCATGACGCAACTCACATGAGCTGCAAGTATTGAAATACGAATCCTTGAATTGTCAGCTCCTTTTCAGCCAGACCTTGCCTATAGAAGAGACATGAGGCCCTGAGAAGTGATCAGTCCAAGGTCATACAGCAACTTAATGGTAAAGCTGGGACTGAAGATGTTCATCTTTTAGTCTGTTTCCACTGAATCATGAAACTCTGAAACCTATTTCTCCATGCAGTGATCATGGACCAATTTGAATTGGATTTATTAAGTAAATACACCACAGACTACTTCAATGGAAGAAGAGGCCTGAAATTGCAGTTAATATGCCAATCGATAGACACTAAAAGCCACTCTGGAAGTCTCGTGTAACACCGCCCCTTACAAAATGCGGGGGCTGTGTTAACAGTGTCTGCCTCTTTGTCTTGCCACAGTGAGAAGATCCATTGGGGGCTGTTGGAAATAACAGTGACATTACAAGATAATAATGCCGGCTCACACCAGTGTTATGCCGGGAGGGCTGTCAGAGAGTGCTTGCCTTTATTGCTTTTTTGCCACCCAGGGTCTGTGGCATGTGGACAGATGGACCAGCTCATCTTAACAAATAAGCAACAGGGACAAACTGTGCTGGCGTCATGCTCTGGTCTTTGCTTAAGGCAGGGACTTCCAAAGGAGGAACTGCGGGTGCCTGGATAGCAACATCAGCAGTTGCAAAGCAGATAATTATTCAGGAGAGGAACAAAACTGATGAAGGGCTGTTGTGTGGCCAGATAGGCTCAAGGATTTTGATCTGCTGTTAACGTACTTGAAACTGCCTAAGTTGGCTTTAAGCACTAGGAACAGAGGAAGGCTGAAGAGTGAAGAGCACTCTTTATTTAAATCTGTTTCCCAACACACAGCAATCTATAAATGGAAAATAATGGATCAAATCAATATGCATTTATTCATGAATATATTGTCCATATTTTTGGCTATGTGTAAAAAAGTGATCATGGGTAAAACAGAACTAAAGATATTGGTTTGGTTTTTAAATTTCTTGATAAAGAGATACTGAATAAAGAATGGGTGTTTTTAAATTAAAATTTAATTAAAATATAATTAAACATGCTTTTTTCTATCCTATCCTTTCCCCTGTCTAATCCCTCCAACATTCTTCTTCCAACCTCTTCCCTCTGTCCTCCCTTTATTCTCTCAAACTGATATTCTCCTTTGCTTTAATTATTATTGTTACATATGTACATAAATGTGTAACTACATAAACACAAGCTGCATAGTTCATATAGTGTGATGTTTTTGTATATGATTTCAGGACTGCATACTTGGTATTTAATAAATTGGGGGGGGTCATTCCTGGGAGAGGATGATTCTCCATCTCTCAGCAGTCATTAATTGCCAATAGTTCTTTGTCCAGGAATGGAACACTGTGAGATTTCCCTCTTAAGTAGTAGCACATCTACTGATATTGTCAGTGTGTAGGGCCGCTGTATTGTTGAAGTGTTATGAGTATAGTTTTCTATGAGATATAAGCTTACAGAAGACTTTCTGGTTTCTAGCTCGTCTAATCTCCGTGGCCTTATTTATTTATTTACTTATTTGTTTGTTTGTCATGTTCCCTGAGCCTTGGATGCTGGTGTCATAGTGTAGACACAGGTAGCTTTAAATATGGAATGGTAGGCATTTGGGTATTGTTTTGATGCCCAGCTTTGCTCAGATTATATTGATGAGGTCATGGAGCTAAACCACTTCTTTTGTGTAGAGGCAAGACTGACAATCCTCTTACCCCCAGCCAAAACAAACAAACAAAAAACAAACAAAAGTAAACAACAACAACAAACACCTGGATTCTTTCACTTTCAGAGCCCTGGAAGAGATGAAAGTGGAGATACTGATGCTTAGGAGGTGGAGCTGATATGCTAGTTGGAGAGGGAGAAGCTTTCTGGGGCTCAAATAATCTAACCAACAAGAACTGGATTAGTTCCAGTAAGCGGCAGGACTTAGCCTGGGAGAAGCTCCCTGGAGACAAGTTAGAAATCCAGGAATCTAGTCTCCTCTGGGTTTGAGCTGTAATTATGAATTAATCTTTTCCATTAATTCTTTCTATATGGCATAGCCCTTTACACAAACCTCCCATTTCATTACAGCCTATTCTTCATTACTGTAAAAATAAAGGAAAAGACTGGACCTAATTATGGGACTCTTTAGGCATATGCCATATGCCCTTAGACAAATCTCCCATTTCATTACAGCTTATTCTTTGTTATTATAAAAATCAAGAAAAATAATGAACTTAATATGGGATTCTGTAGGCAGAGGAGACAGGGAGGTAGAGGAGAAGAAAAATCTGTGCTGGATCAAGGTGGTGATAGACAGCTGTGTTCAGTGAAGGTGGTTCTCTCGGACACACAACAGCAGTGAGGGGACATGTGTGCTGGCCAGAACAGAAGGATGACCAAGGCATCCTTTATTTTCCTGTGGGCAGAAACCTAGTCATTTTCAAAGTCATTCAAGAGAGAGATAACATTGGTGGAAGTCGGAAGTAATGAAGCAGGTGAGTGCCTTCGTGGTCTAAGCAGACCTGGGCCACTAGTGATAAAGAAAGATACAAAAATTCATAAAGGCAAAGCCTTAAGAAACTTTCCAGTCTCTCTGGGAAGGCAAGGCAAACACAAATGCAAAGATTTCTAAAACCAGGAATCTGCTAAGCCTCACAGGATTCAGAGAGAGAGCTGCAGAGGTGTAATAGTTTGGGGATATGGGAGCTCTCTGAAGTAGGTTCATTTAGATGCTCTATAGAAGACAGAGGGAATGAATTATGTCTTAAATATAGAATATGGGACAGATGGATCTTTCCAAAGAATTGCCCTTGACTCTGCACTATCAGTATCACTGGGAACTTATTAGAATGCTTCTCAGATAACAACTCAATACTCAGGTATCTGATCTTGTGGGTGGGGCCCAGCAACCTGTGTTTTAGCAAGTTCCCTCCTGCCTTAGCCCCAGATGATTCTGAGAGTGATTCAATTTAAGCAGAACTGTAGGAAAAAATGTGTTTAAAGGTAGGTAATCACAACAATGCCATTACTGTGGATGGGGTAGACACAGGCTTTGCAACTCCTGGTGTTTACTGCCAATGCTAGATCTTTTTCATAGCATCACAGAGTGTGTTATCTAATGACTACATTTCTAAAGTGTGTGTGTGTTTGTGTGCATGCAACTGCACATAACTGCAGGTGCCTAAACCAGAAGGGGAGGTAAGATAACCTAGAGTTGAAGCTTCAGCAGGTGTGAGCTGCCGACATCGGTGATGGGGACCAAATCTGAGCAATGTAGAGAGCTCAGGAATGAGAACTCGGAGCCACCTCTCCAGCCATCACTGTGTTTTGCTACACTGGTTAAAAGTATTTCTACCATACTTCCTTTACTTTTGAAGATGAAGCAACTAAGTATCAGTTACTATTCATAATCCCCAAATCAGAAGGCTGAGAATTAAGAAATGAGACAGGAGCCATGTAGCTGCCTCCACGCTAAACGTGGACTCTCTCCCTCCATAACTCTAAGACCAAATAAGCACTTTCTCTTTTAAATTTCCTTGGCCATGATGTCTTACCACAGCAGGGCAAACCGTTGGATGTGGAGAAAACCCCTGTCTTCGTAGCTCTCCACCTGATTCTTTGAGATGGGGTCTGAAACTGGATCTGAGCCCAATGACACTGGACAAGACCAGCTGGCCAGTGAGCACCAGCGATCCTTTTTCTGCCTCTCCAGCGTTAGGATTACATGCTATCACGGCTGGCTTTCTAACATATGTGCTGGGGGTCTAATGTATGCTTGTGCTGCGGGGACATTTATGGACAGAGACGTCAAACATATACTCCAACCCAATGGTATATGTTTCAACAACATCCTCACAAGAATTACAGACTTAAAGAAAGTACATCTATGGTATGCAAAGTTTCTTTTCCTCGGCCCCCCGCCCCTTCCAACTGTACCTTGAGTAGCATGGCCTTATTTTGACCATCCAGGAAGAAAGTTGCCAGGAGGGACTCTGATTTGGGCATCAGAATAAATATTTTTTTCCTAATTAGACAAACAAACAAACAAAAACAAAAAAAACAAAAAAAAAAAAAAAAAGAAAAGAAAAGAAATGAGACAGAAGCCCAGACTTCTGACTAGGCCCCAACACTCCACACCTTGCCCTTTCATCATTCCATAAGAATCTTTAACAGATTTCTGAAACTTCCAGAATTTCCCTGCCATGTGACTAGCATGTTACAAGACATCCCTGAGCATTGAGAATGATTCTCAGAACCTTCTGAGGAGGAGGATTCTCAGGATGTTTGTTCAGTGAGTGGGAAAGTGGAGTTGATTAATGAAGTGAAAGCAGCTCCTATGTAATACATTTTATATTCCCTAATTATGAGTATGACCTTGCTTAGGATTCACTCATCATTTGGTTAGGCTCTGAGAAATAGTACAAGCTATAGAAGAATAACTTCTGCTTAGGATGATTAAGGAGGGGTGGGCTGATACAGACAGGAATGATTATTCTCACTTGCCTCCCTATTATCTCATTAGCCATTAGTTTTTGGGAAAATTCCATCCAACCTTCACCAATGTGCAGAAAAGCTATCAACAATAAACAAAACAACCCAACTTTGCCAGAGTTCCATTGCATTAGAACTCCACGTTTCTAATATTCTGGGCATGTTAGTAATGATGCATGTGTTTACCTCAGCTTCAGAGAAAATTCATATAGACACAGTGTCTGCCAGTTCCCTTGAGCTGTTCCAGTTCTGTTATCTTCAGGGTGAATGGAGGCTCCTGTTATGCTGGCCCTCTCCCCTAAAATTTTATCCCCCCAAACTACCAAACAAAGGAATAATTTCTCAAAAATACAATATCAAACATTGTAA